>NC_138065.1:15935513-16328013 GCF_964194185.1 Rhinolophus hipposideros
AACCTTTGAAAAAGAAATAATATCCATCATACAAACTCACAAAAAACAGGAAAAAGGGACCACTTTTAAACTTATTTTATGGTGTTAACATTACAAAATTACATCATGACAGAATACAAAACTATAGATGAGTACTTTTTCTGAACATAAATGCCAAAATCTTTCAAAACATTAGAAAAACAAATCCAGCAATATATAATAAGTATAATGCGTGATGACAAAATGAAATTTATCTCTGGAGTACAAAGTTGGTTTATAATTTGAAAATCACTCAATGTATTTTACCATGTTAGTAAAATAAAGGAGAAAAACCATATGATAATCTGAATAGATGCAGAAAAAGAACTTGCTAGAACAATCCAAATCATGATAAAAACTCTCAAGATAGTATGAATGGGTAGGAACTTCCTCAAACTGAAAAAGAACATCTACAAAATCCTTCATTTAACATTATATTTAATGGCTATAAGATTGGGAAAAAGATAAAGATCTCCACTTTCAGCATTTCTCTTCAGCTTTTTATTGAAGGTCCTAGTCAGTGTAATAGCAAAATAAAAGAAATAAAAGACAAATGAACTGGAAAGGAAGACATACATGTGTCTTTATTTGCAGATGATATGATTGTGTATGTAGAAGATCCTAAGAATCTGCAAAAAAACTTTCCAGGACTAAAAGTGAATTTAGCAAGACCACGAGACTCAAAATCAGTATAGAAAAATCAATTTTATTTCTCTATGCCAGCAAGGAATAATTAAAAATAAAATGAAAAAGTGCTATGTAATTATGTAATGTCAAATGGACATCAAAAACATGTAATATCTAAGAATGAATTTAATTAAATTTATGTAAAAATTAGACTAAAATGATATAAAATTATGGAGAGAAATGAAATATCTAAATAAATGGAAATATACTGTTTGCTTATTGTAGTATGAGTGGCTGTTACTTAATGTAAATTATTCTTCAATAAATTTGATTCTAAAAGAAAAATGTGCATATAGTGGGATAAATGTTAAACTAAGGGTAAGGATTCTTCATCCAATTTTGTGTGGATGGAGGGTTTTCCAGAGATTGTCCCCATATTTGAGAGCTGTAGGAGGAGTATATAGACAGAGGGAGGGTGTTTCTGATAGACTGTCATGAGGTGGGCACAGTTAGGAGCCAATCAGTGTTTCAGTGGACTTGTGGTACCGATGTAAGGCCTAGATATTGAAAGACGGGAATAGAGAAGATCAGAACATGAAAAGGGGACTTAGCGTGATCTTGAGAATGAGTGTGCCTTTAAATTTTGTACCCTACATGCTTCTCTGGTTTTGCCCTCATCCTGGCCCTGCTTGCAAGTCATGCTTTGGAATTTGGAATTTTACTTAACAATCTCTCTCTCTCTCTCTCTCTCTCTCTCTCTCTCTCTCTCTCTCTGTCTGTCTCTCTCTCTCTCTCTCTCTTTTGGTGTAAACAGATAGGTTAAAAACTAAACACTCTGGGGACAGAGAGATAGATCCTGGCTTTTCACTTGAATCTTCCAAGGTACTCCTAGACTGGGTGGTGGTATCCTTGCTAGGGGAAATAGAGGAATAATAAATCTAGGTCTAGAAGGTGTGGAGCAAAGTCCCGAACACCTGTTATCAGCTCAGGGGGACTCATTACATGGATGATGGCAAATATATCACTCTGCTAATCCTCAGAAGTAGAAGTTTAAACTCTTCTGCTCATTGCATCTTGATATCACAGTCACCATGGAAAACAGCACACAGTCAAGCACAGGATAGAACAACACTTTATTTACATAGAAAAGAGATAGAGTGAGAGCGGCTTCAGTTGTGGGCATGTCCCCCATGGCCACCTACACCCTTTTCCCTGCCCCTTGGGGGACACATACAGCAGTTACTGTATACAACGGAAATTTAGAAGACTCAATTAAATCATGAAGTGCTAAAATAACCTTTAGAAGCAGAGCATTTGAAATCTGGCTCCCTGGCATGTTGTCAGTTTGGGTCAGTTAAACTCTTCTAAAAATTCTAAAGAATCAAATAATAAAATGAAAGTAAAATAAAATAAAATACTTCAGCAGTGCATAAACTTCTCCAAAATATGGGGATGCCATAAAAACATATACAAGTTGACACTTTGGTCAACGTTGCTCAAACAGTAGTTCGCCATCATCAGAAGTGTCTGGACACTGATGGTAACCACTTTGAGCACCTCTTGTAATTGCAGAAGTCAAATGAGACTTGTATTCATCTTTTGTTATCAGTATATATTGACTATTACAATTTTAATACGGTTTTTTCCTTTCTTAAAATATGTATACATTTTGTTGGCACCCTCTGTATATTGCTAAAGGCCAAGTTGAATGGGGAAAAATGTAAAATTATATTTGATTTTTCATATTTTGTGACTTAGTTAAGTAAAAGCAAAGAGAAGCTCAAACAGCTTTTTATCACAATGAGAGACAACATAGATATACAAGTGCATATTACAGTATTAAACATTATAACGGGGTTATCACTCAGCTGTAAACAAATTAAACATTACTTTTGTTTGCTTTTTTTTCGTTGTTGTTAAAAAATAAAAGCCTGTCTTTTTAATGCAGATTAAGAAAATTTCTTAGGTTAAGAAGCCTGGCACTTTGAGTTATTTCTTCTACTGAATTTTAGTAGTACATAAAAGTCATATTTCCAACTCAAAGGTACATTTTCTTTTTTTCCTAGAAAATAACATAGTAACAAAAGTTAAGTTATTATACTGAGAATAATGCCCCGGAAATTAGTGTGTCCTTTCACTCCAGTCAAAAACGTGAGATTTCCATTCATGACAAGGAATTATGAGTATATACACTATAGATTATTTGATATCCAGCGTTATTTTACTTCTTTGAAAAAATATGCTTTTAGCAACAATCTTCATATGTGAATCTCCTTTGAAAGATGTCTGTATCTGAACAAAGATTTTAAATAAAGCCTTATTATCAGAAGCCGTATTTCCAAGGCCAGTCTGCCCTGACAGAAGACCCTCTTGAGAACAGAAAATGAGGTCAACCACACACAGGAGAGTCACAGTGACTCAGGAAGCATCTAAAGAATAAAAGATCTTTCACTGGCCTTGGTCAAAATGAATTTTACCTTCAACTTCAACCAGAAGTCGGATGTTAGCACACCTCCAATAGCCCAATAAGAGGCAGATTAATCAGTTTCTAGGTAGGCATTAAGGTAGCTTGATATTATTTTAGAAAAAAAAATAATCTGATGGATTGCCAACCACAATTCTGGAAATAGTTTAAAATGTTAATCCTGAATGTATCATAAAGCACTGGAGGTTTTGTTCTAGTAGACATGGATGACAGTCTGAAACTCCAATTTATTGAGAGCTAATTAATATATAGGACATGCATGAACCAATTCAATAGTCAGACCAATCAAAGGCTTTCTGGTTTTCTTCAAACAACATCTTGATCATACCCTATGGTGATGATGGCAGTGATGGTAAGAAAATTCTTGAGATGGCATTGTGAATTCCAAGCATTTCCCAACACTTTATGGCTCAAAAGCACATGGATACTGTCTGCTATTGGTTACTGCCATTTCTATCCCTACCCCCTTCCCCTACCATAATGCCAGAACACTTGCCCAGTTTGGAGACTAATTAGACATGAAGGTATGACAGGATACCCTATTTACAACAGTAAGTTCACTTTGAAATTGAATGAAGACATTGCGACCATGGGCCTTGTGGGGGTGAGGGTAGAGGTTGATGACACTCCAGATCACAATGTGATTTGCTCAATATGTTTAGACCACAGCCAGGCTCTTTGTGGTGAACTCCATGGAGCCATTGCTTTGGACTTGGATGGCTACATCCAACATCTTATTTTCCACTCAGCTGGGCATGAGAGTTCTGAGCTTCTCTTGCTTCCACCGTTCTGTCAACGTTTGCCATAAATCCTTAGCTTCATCTTTCATCTACTGAACAGATTTGAGAAGATTCTCCTCCACAGCAAATTTCTTTTCCAGGAAGGTGGCTTTTTGTTTTGTTTTTTGTTTTTATTTTTTAATGCTTTAATTCAAATCGAGTTCAAACTCTTCCAGAGACTGGACAGGCTCTCATTTGGCTTGTTTCACATCATCGTTCACATGTCCAGCTCTCTAATATATTTTTTGTAATTGATCTTTAATTCTTTCAGTCTTCACAGGGCCACTCTCTAATGCTGAAATCCCTTGGAAGATTTTAGATTGTTGCTTGTCAGAGAGATTCTGGCTCCATCAGGAGGCAGTTATTTTCTGATCAGAGGGTTGCTGTTCCTAACTTTCATTTGTTACAGCTCTGTCTCCCTTCCACTTTTTGCTTCCCCATGGGACTTTTTGTAGTTCCTCTGTATGTTCTTTGCCCTTTGCTTCTATAGCAAAACTAGATCTTTTCAATAGTAAGTTTCTTCCTCCATCAGGCTAAAAATGTTCTTTTCCTGTTAAAATGGGAGAAGACATTCATGCTTCTTGCAGCCTGATGTGCAGGTTCTGGAGGTGAGGATGGGTACAATCACAGTTCTTCATTATTTCCCTTTGAGGCTATTCCACGTTGGCTCATTCTGAGCTTGCTCTGAACCAAAACTCACAAGAGTTTTCTTTATGGATTGCAGTTTAACCAATTTTTCTTCAGACCTATATTTGTGTACTTTATTAAAAAGTCTGAATAGACGATTTGAAAATATCATTTATTGGATTTTTAGCTTGATTGTAGAGCTAATTTCAATTATTGATTTTGTAACTCAATGCAAGAGCTGTTCATTTCTCTAGCTTGATATTATTCACAGACGAGTTTGACTTTTGTGTATTCTTTTAAGAAATGTTTATTGTGTGTCATCCATGTACTAAATATTACATCAAACACAACATGGAAACCCATTAGGGTAAAATTCTTCTTTTTGAGTCAGTTACAGGCTGGTGGCAAAACAAATAGATACCCAAATAATTACAATGTGGTGTAATATGACTGATAATGATGATGCAATTTTGCATTGTTTTAGAACTACACAAATTAGAGATGACTTTCTTCTCTGAACAGGGCATCACTCTGATTCTCTGTAAAAACAAAAACTGGATGTTTTAGGACACTAAAGAAAGAAGACAGTTAGGTTAGATTAATGTATGCTATATCTAGGACAGTGTTAAGTAACTTCAGATATCAACAGTGGATTTTTAGCACCTTGCCAGAGGTGACATTTCCTTTATGTGTCTAGCAGTTTCAGGTCCCTCATTGGTGGAGTTCCTCACTTGGAGGCAGAGTGATGATACAGAGTGCTTTTTCACATTCTTAGTCAAGCTCTGTGTGTATGATGAAATGACTTCTGGATAGGCACAAAGATGCTCTGATTTTATCTTTTCTGGGACATATAATAAACAATGAGGACATTTCATCACATCTTCATAACAGCATCTGAGTAAGCTCTAGCCAGGAGTTCCTTCCCTGTTTATTAAATAGCAAACAAGGGCACTTTTGGAGCAAACAGAGTTTTTCTCAGAATTTTCAAAATGTTATCTGAAATATGTATAATTTATTTTGTGGACATACACAGCTTGGTGTGACTTTCTTAAGAATAGTATATAACGGCCACATTTTGTTAAATTCATTTTTTTCTTAGAAGAGGAAAAAAAATCATTAATTACATAGTGAGCATTTTCAGATCCTTCAAAGGGCATTTTACCAGTGGTTTCCCAGATTCATTATTTAAAATTCTGGAAACGTTCAGAGGAGTAGTGATATGCCTCCCAGTTTTTTACACAAGTTCTGAATTTTAAAACAGAATGAATTGATCAGATGTATGAAGAGGAAAAACAGGTAGGTATAATGTCAGAAAATACCTTTTGAGTTGATATAATACATAACCCAGGGTAGAGAATACTTATGGGATTATGGATCTTTGATTTAAATTAATTTTCCAGGTTGGATACTTACAGTAAATCAGTAACTATTCAATGTCTTTAGCCTGAATGACTACAATTTTTTGTTTTCTTCTCCTTCGCCTTCTCCCCCTCCTCCTCCTCCTCCTTCTCTTCCTTCTTCTTCTTCTTTATAAGATATCATAATGGTTATTTGAATAACTCAAGTATGAGAGTGATATTGATAGGATAATTTTAAATCTTTTAAAATCCATAACTTAAGGACCATGTTTTCAAAATAATTTAATTTTTTTTCAAGATACAAATAGTGACACCTCAATTAAATGTTTCTTTTCCATCAATAGTCTTTATTTATCTCACTTCTTGTTATTCAAGCTGCAGTTCCATTTTTAATCTTCCATATGAAATTATATACATAAAGGAGATTTTATATTGTATATATATTATACATTATACATAATATACAATCTCCTTTATGCAAACTCATAAACCCATTTTGTTTCAATATTATTTATATATGGTATATAGAATGCATACTGTATAATATACTATATTTATATACAATGGTAAGTATATGATTTGTTCTTTTGACTTTTTTTGCATGTGTTTTGTTACTCTGTTACTTAAGTAAAGAAATCTTGAGTATCTATAATGTGCTTGGTATGTTTCCGGGGGCACAGCAGTGAAGAAAAGAGGCATGTAGAACATGCATTCTAGTGGGATTGACAGAAAATAAAGATGAGTAAAATAGAGAGTAATACCTGAAGGAGGGAGATTGGAGCTGAGGAATAATAAGGGCTGAGTTAGGGGTTACTAATTTTAGATAGAGTGACCAAAAAGGACTTCATCAGAAAACGAGAGTTGAGTAAAGAAATAAATGATGGAAGTGCGGGAGAGAACCATGAGCATATCTGGAGGAAGAGCAGTCTGAGTTAATGGGAACAGCATGTACAAAGGCCCTGAGTTAAGAGTGTTCTTGGTGTGTTTGAGAAGCACAGGTGGTCACTGTGACTGGTAGTAAAACAGAAAGAGAATAGGGGACCTGATTCTGTAGGCATTTGTTCTTATTACTCTGGTGGTGACTCTGAGGCTGCCACTAGGCCACTAGCCACCTCAGGGTAGCTGAACCCCAGCATACCTCATTATTTCGATGTCCTCCCTTTTCCCTTCTCTTGACATAAAGCCATCAGAGCTTCTAGTGAGAATAAATAGCTCCTTTTTCTAGGCTTCCTCAGCTCTTTGTTTATATCTGTACTATATATATCATATAAATATAAAATTACATATATGCTAATATACTTATATTAGTATATATACCAGAGGTGACAAAAAATGTATACAAGTGGACACTTTGTCAGTGTTGCTCAAGCAGTAGTTCACCAAATCATAAGTGTCCGGATGCTGATGGTAACCACTTTGAGCACCTCTTGTAATTGCAGAAGTCAACATGACTTGTATTTATCTTTTGTTATTGATATATATTGAGTATTATAGTTTTTATACAGTTTTTTCCTTTCCGACAATGTGTATACATTTTTTGGCACCCTCTGAATATATAGACATAGACATAGATATAGACATAGACATAGCTATAGATATATAGATATATGCTAATATAAGTATATTAACAACATCCAGGCACTGCTGGGCACTAGAGAAATAGTAAATACGCTGCCCATAAGAAAAAAGTCAAATGTCCTGTCGTACCTGTGAACATTTGAACATTAGTGAGTCTCATTTCCAGATCTTGTTTTGCCTCCTTCAACCTGCAACGTTCAGTTTACAACCACACATCACCAAGACGGTCTTAATTTTCCCCTCAGCTTGACGAAATAGGCAGGTTTCTTCCTGACTGTAGACCCTTGAACTCTCTTTCTTCCAACACTTACTTTAGAAATTTTGAGATTGTAAATTCTTTCTCTGCCCCTTTGAGATGTAAATCTTGCACAACACAGGAATGTCTTTCTCAAGGACCTGGGAGCCATCTCTTTGAAATGCTATTCTCAAGAAAGATAGGATCCCTAACTCTCAGTATCTGTGGGAGGGTGGGAGCCTAACTTTGATGAACATCAACTAGGAAACACAGATAATCTAATTACCTCGATCAACCTACTCCTAAAGTCCTCCAGTACTTTTTTTAAAATTAAAATTTATTGGGGTGACAACTGTTAGTAAAGTTACGTATATTTCAGGTGTACAATTCTGTAATACATTATCTATATCTCACATTGCGTGTTCACCACCCAGAGTCAGTTCTCTTTCCATCACCATATATTAGACACTGTTTACCCTCTTCTAGAGCCCCTCCCCCATTAAACCACTAAACTATTGTCTGTGTCTATGAGTTTTTGTTTCTTCATTTGTTTGTCTTGTTCTTTTGTTGTTTTCAGTTTTATATACCACATATTAATGAAATCATATGGTTTTCTATGTTTTCTGTCTGACTTATTTTGCTTAACCTTCTAATCTCAAGATCCATCCATGTTGTTGCAAATGGTACTATTTCATCTTTTCTTACCACAGAATAGTATTCCATTGTGTATATATACCACAACTTCTTTATCCATTCATCTATCGAAGGACATTTTGGTTGTTTCCATGTCTTGGCCACTGTAAATAAAGCTGCAACGAACATCGGAGCACACATGTCTTTATGGGTAAACATTTTCAGATTTTTTGGGCAGATACCTAGAAGAGGGATTGCTGGGTCATATGGTAATTCTAGTCTTAATATTTTGAGGAACCTCCACACTGCCTTCCATAGCAGCTGCACCAATCTGCATCCAGTGCTTAAAACTCCTTCTACCTTTAGTTTTAGTGGAGTTGAGTCCAATCTCTCACTTCTGTTGCAGTAATCTTGAATAAAGTCTTCCTACCCTGTTTAACCCATCTGACACAAATTTGATACAAGTGCAGTGAGTATGAAGGAACCAGGAAAACCAGGGTATAACAGCAGTGACAAAGTCACTCAAGAAGGAAAGAATTCCTGTCACATGTGTGACTTTGGCCGGAAGCCATAGATTCCTGTACAAACCCATTCTAGTAAAATTAATTTCTATTCCTAAAATAACATTATTTGAAACCATAGAATGCTAGAGCTGAAATGGACTCTTAATATCAATAAGTCCAATCTCTTTGATTTACCAATTAGGAAACAGGTTATTTGCCCAACGTCACCCATATTGCCAGAGTTGGAATGGTATTGGTTTTCTGACACCCAGGCCACCCATCTTTGGGCTACCTGTGTTTCTTATCTGTTACAGATCCATTCGAAAATCTTCAGGCTGCTAGTCAGAAAAGCAGATTTTGTATACCTAAGATGTTATCACTAGTCTGATAAAGAGTTTGGTAACAATTGAGGGGGGGGACCATGTAAGTTCTCATAATCTGTTTCTTATACTAATAAAAGTATTTGAGCTAATGTCTTGGATTTAATATGAAATACTATATCATATACAGCCTCATTATTTGAATAAGACTCACCAGTCAATGCCTTATATAGTCTTAATTTTAAAACATCCAATTTTGCTTCAAGCTGTTAGGAAAATTAAAATGCATTATTTTTAGGTTTTACAGCATTTTCAACTAGTGTGTTGTCATGAGATGAATGTTGCAATCTATCAGTTTTTTTTTTTTACTTATGATGCTATTTAAATAAAAATCAGGTTTTTGTAAGTGGTATTCAACTTCTCATTATCATGCAACAAAGCCTTTCCAAATTGCCTGAGGTTAGTGTCTTTGTTAGAACCCTGGAGATTGGATAACATAGCTAAAGTCATGAGAAAGTTAACTGACCTATATTTGAAAAAAAATTATATAATTTAAAAAAATTAACATCAAGGTCACATCGCCAGATTTTGCTATTATCAGACTTTAATAACTAAAGATTAAAGCTCATAATGATTAATTCATAGCAATGTAATGTATCTGTGTGGTCGGTCATCTGCACTTGGCACCTGGATCAAAAAAAATTGGCTTGAGAAATGTCCTGGGTCAGAGGATGTTTGGGGTTGCCTGGGTTTAAAGGCAATTTAAAAGGAGCACAAATGCAAACCATAAATTATCTCTTATTTTTAATGTAAAAAGGAGTCAAAAATGGAATGGCTATACCATAAAGCTAAACATCGGCAGCTCTGCTACTGAGCGGAAAGGTTTATGACTCATTCAAAAGTGCTATTTAGTAATGACTAGAGCTTAGAGGAAAGGACCTTTTGATTACCAGTTTCAAAGGGTTCATCTACTTAGTGTTGTAAATGGAGAGAAAATGCTACGCAGCAGCTGCTCTGTGTGTGTAACAAATGGTTAAGTACTTATTCTATCATTTGGCCTAATAACTCTGCATTTGGAAATACAAAAAGATCAAAACATTTAACTTGTTAAGGAGCTGAAGCACACGGTAATTGGCCAGTCACATTTGACCTCCTTTCCTTTGAGGGAGAGTTCTTCCATATGCCACCAGCAACACCCACCATAGTCTTTCTCTCAAGTTTCTGTGAATTCTGTCTGCAGTCCTGATGCAATTTTACATTTCCTCATCTGCAATTCAGAAATCTAAAAGTTTACTGATGTGCTGTATGGTTTTGGAAAGCCTTGTTGGTGGCAAACTCTGACTTCAATTTGAAGATGAAAAAGGGGCCACATACTCAAACTGACAAGCTCAGGGGAGGCCAGCATGGCAGGCCTCCTACAAACTTGGAGACTGAAATTAACCACATAGGACAGTCTGAAGATAAAAACTACTAAGCAAGTCATGGTGGGTAGTCACATCCTTGGCCTGTAGCTTCCTTGACAAAGGTCCATCTTTACCTTAAGTGAGTCTGTCTGCTGTTTTTTTGCATCTAAGATAACATACCTCAGAGTAATCCTTTTTTTCCAGACCCCTCAGAGCACAGCCCACTGCCCCAGAGCAGGAGACCACAGAACCCCTCTTGTTATCTTGTTTCCCCGAATACCATCTCTGTGCTGTAAGTTAATTATTAACTATCCTCACCAATGTAAAAGAAGTATGTGTCTCTCCGTCTTACTTTTTATCCAGTCCTAGAGATTTCCCCACTTTGCTGTCTCCCGTCCCCTAACTCTACCACCAATGATTTCATGTAACCTTCCTTCCATCTCCAACTTTGATTCTAATGTATAAAATAAGCTGCAAAACTGCCATTCTCTGGAGCATTTTCTTAATCTGTTGAGATTTTGCTTCCCAGCAATTGTCGTCAGTTTGGCTCAAATAAACTCATTAAAGTTCTCTACAGGTTTGGGCATTTCTTATGTCAAGAAACTAATGTGAGACAAGTTGTGTTTTTATTACATTTCAGTGTGTGTGTTAAGTTTTTTCACTGTAGAAATACTGTTGTGTTTAATTACAGCGATCTACCTCATTGCTGTTTAATTACAGCGATCTTCTCTAGACTCGTATGTGGGCATTATGTACAATATGATACAAGGACTGGACTAGCTTCCTAAAATCTGAAAATTAAGAATTCTAAAACCCAACTGGTCCCAGAGTTTTCCTTTAGGAAATTACAAACTTCTATCACTTATTATATATTGCATACTGTAGCAGCGATGGCTGGTCTGTACCCTCTCTTACAGTGCGGAGTTGTTGCTGGGTTGGTTGCCCATCCAGGCATTACATTTTCCAGCCTGTCTTGCAGCTGATGTGATCACATGACTAGCTAACACCAACAGAATATGAGCATAAGTGAGAACTGTCACTTCTGAGCCGAAAGTTTCTTGAAAAGCAGGTGGAGCTTCTTTTCCTTCCTTCTTCTGCTGGCTAAAAGCAGAGGACTCCAAAGTCCAGTGAGAGGGCAGATTCACGAGGTGCAAGGAACCTGGGTCCGTGAATGACCATAGAGAGGAGAGCTATTTACTGCCTAGAAACACCCATATTGTGTTGTTAAATGAGTGAGAAGTAAATTTCTTTGGTGTAAACCCCTGCATTTTTTCAGGTTCGTTATAGTTGCTCCTGTCTTGATCATTGATAAATATATATTCTGTCATGTAATTATGTGTTGTTTTCTGATTGTTAAAACTATGCGATTACTATTTCTGATTGGATTATACATTCTCTGAAAGAAATTACCATGTTTTATGCCTGTATCAAGTCAGTTGTACCAGTAAAGAGATACAACAAACAGGCTGCTTTTATATAACTGAAAGAATTATCTGGACTTTGGAAAATGAAAAGTTGTTTCAAAATTTCAAGGTCATTTAACAGTTGTGTAACTTTGAGCATTCTATAATCTTCCTGAGCCAGGTTTTTCCCACTTGTGAAACAGAGATAATGGTATTTGTGTGGTGGGCTCTTACGAGAGTCACATTTAATGGAGTAGAAACCTCTAGCACATATCAGGTTGATTGGCACGAAGCTGTGTTCAACAAGTGTAATGCTTTACCTTGATGCTCTAAAATGCTTTATGAAAAACAAAACAGTAACCGCTAGAAGTCTGTAGTGATTTACAATTTATAATGCGTTTTCATTATTTTATTTCATTTTGTTGACGTAACAAGTTTGGGACATTGCTATGGTTAGTAGTATTATTTCTGCAACTGAGCGCAAAGAGGATCAGAAGTTCTTGAAACTCATAAAGGAGATTAGAGGTAAATGCTAATTCTTCTGATATCAAATCCCAGGTTCTTCTTACCAGAACAAAAATCTTCAAATGGATAGGTTCTCTTTTTTTCTCTTCTATTCTTGGGCAAATATTTGCAATAAGTACTTCTATGTTGTTTTCCTTATATAAGGCCAGGGATACTGCATAGACCTAGTCTAAGTTCCAAGCACTATAAATAAGTATTTTATCATTTGGGCATAAATTTGCTTGATCCGCCTAAGAAAACATAACAGTCACTTCTCTGTTTTATTACAGCAGGTCTATTGAGATTGTAAAGAAATTATAATCATTATACCATCTTTGAGGACCTACCAGCTAGTCTTATAAATGTTTTTCATATGTTAATTCATTTTATATTCATAACAACCTTATGAACCAATTAATATAATTATCCCCATTTTACATATGAGGAAACTGAGTCAGAGAGCAATGAAATAACTTTCTCAAGGTCACATGGCTTTAAGTAGAGCCAGCATTTCAACTTAGTCTGCCTTCAGAGCCTACACTCTTAAACATCATGGTATCACATCTCTCAGCTTGTGTCAATATGTAGCTAATTGAAAATAATTTTTTACTCTACTGAACAAATGATATGGGATTTACAACTTAATACCATAATTGAGTGTCTGCGGGGGGGGGGATTCTTAACAAATTATTTGACTTTAGACTAGAAAATTGCAATTTAAGTTCATTTTTATATATATTTTATAAAACAGGTCTCTGTCTCAATGAATTTTGAAGACTGTCATTCAAACAGCAAGTCTTACCTGGAGGAGGGGTATTTAAAGAAGGAATACGAGAGGAATGCATGGGAGGAGAGGCCTATATCCAGAGGTAAAGATATCCAGAGGTAAGAGATACAAAAGAAAAGAGATACCAAATGGAGAGTTACTGAGAGAATCCAGATGCCAAAAGAGTCAGCAGAAAGAATGGATGACATGGTGCTAACAAGACTAGAAGAAAAGGATTCCTGAATTCCCAGATCTCATTAAACACTGGATGGATGGAATCTGGGAAACTGAGCAAGTAGAGACAGGGAAAAATATTAGTACATTACCTACTCTGCAAAAGAGCTGTTACTGCATAACTAACTTGAGTATTAGTTACTTTCATTGAGTTTTGAGGGACTTGACTATTATCCCATTCCATATACCCATGAAGATGTCCTCACAGGGGGTCTAACAAAAACTCACAAAATTACTAATATTTTATTGCTAACATGTTTCTGCTCTCGAGATTTTCAGAATTCTTTTAAACATTCAATCACGATATAATTTTAGCAAGTACCTTTCTCGTGTTTTTAAAATTGAATATCATTTATCTAGAGCTTTATCCATTTTTATGCATTATTATGAGAAGTATTTAATGTACAAGATCTGACAATTAAGTTCGCAAATTCATCCTAGAAAAAGTGCTACATACCTCATTGCTGAATATCACTACAGTCACTTTTAAAGTACTCCCCTTGGGAAACTATGCACTGATGCCAGTGCCTAGTCTACCCTTCAAAGCAATTTTGGAACTCTTTTTCTAGAATAGCCATCAGAGCTGTTGTCGTATTACACTTGATGTCCTGAACATCATCCAAATGTGTTCCTTTCAATATTTCCTTTATCTTCGGGTAAAGAAAGAAGTCAATGGGAGCCAGATCAGGTGAGTGGGGAGGGTGTTCCAATACAGTTATTTGTTTATTGGCTAAAAACTCCCTCACAGACAGTGCAGTGTGAGCTGGTGCATTGTCGTGATGCAAGAGCCATGAATTATTGGCAAAATGTTCAGATCGTCTAACTTTTCATGCAGCCTTTTCAGCACTTCCAAATAGTAAACTTGGTTAACGGTTTGTCCAGTTGGTACAAATACATAATAAATAATCCCTCTGATGTCAGAAAAAGGTTAGCAACATCGTTGCAACAAGTTCGTGAACTTCATTGTCAGACCTCATATTAATTAAAGTACAAACTCTGGGAGCCAGACAGACAAGGTTCATCTACTTACTCATCTACTTTCTAGCTTTGTGACCTTGAGCATCTTACATTACCTCTCTAAATCTTATTTCTATCATTTATAAGCTGGGAATAATAAAAGTACCTACTTCATAAAACTGTAGTGATAGTTTAATGAAATAATGTTTGTAAATCACTCAGTGCAATGCCTGGCTCATAATTAGTGCTCAATAAATATAGACTCTTATTAAGCCGATGGTACATTTTGTGAAGTTGATTTACCTTCTCAAAGTGAGCAATGTCACTCTCTTCTTGCTGGCAGGAATAAGCTCACCAATATATTCTCACAGTGCTGCTGTTGCTTTGGCCTAAGTGCAAAGCTTAGAATGGAGATGATGGGAAGTTTGCTGAAGTGGCCAAGAGTCTAGTATTAGACACTGCATGGGTGGGATCTAGGAAGGTCTCCCAGGTGGTACTGAGGAAATAACCTCCTTATTGAAACATGCCCTCCACTCCACAAAAAAAAAGAAAAAAAAAAAAAAGAAAAAAAAATGAGTTGAACCAAGAGCCATTAAATACAATGGAAGATGTGAGCCTGAGATTGCATGCCAGTTTACCAAAGAGACTCACTCAGTCCAGGGAGGGAAGACCACATGTAACGAGTCAAATTGAAACAGAGAGAACTAATTGCCAGAAACATCCCAGAGCCTGCAGTGTACAGAAAAAGTAAAGTGGGTGAGAATCTATGTACCCCATGCCTTGAATGAACTAAGTGTAGTTCTAGAGAGAAATAATGTGGAGGGAATATCCTCTTAGGTTATCTTTTCTCCTTCCTTTAATTGTTAAATAACCAAATCCTCAAAGAGAGAATAATATGCGCCCTTTTACTGTGTGGGCCCACAGTGGATCTGTAACCAAGCAGTGATTGCTTGTTAAACATTTCAGTCATTGGGCTTCATGTGAGCTATTACAATCATTCAAGCTCACAGGCCTCCATCAGTTTTACTAAGGTCATGAATCCTGTCACTTAACCATCTTGGCCTCACTTTTTGCTTTCTCCATCTTGCTTGTCCTCCATGGGAAAGAGCAAAGCGTGTCGTCTCAGAAAGGAGATGAGTCTCTTCTCTCCTTATGAGCAACACATCTCAGCTGTCTATGTATATGTACTTTGGGGTCAGTTTTCCTGTGATTTCTCATCTCTACTTCTGCTAAAATGTTTGGAATTCAGGCATTTTTCCCCTCCTTGTACACAAATATTTTCTCTTTGAAACATTTTAGAGTGATAGCTCAAGGTTTTCTTGGACACCAAGGGATCACAGCTTTAAAAAACGGTTTGGCTGTGGATGAGAATAAAGCACAATCAATCTGAAGAGTGAAGCTTAGGGATAAGATCTGCAATGGGGATATTCAGTAATTGAGGCTAAATTTAGACCCTTTGAACCCGAATGGTGAAAAGCACAAATTTGCAGTATGGCAATTGCTTGTTAATTGAGAAGATGCGCTTTAGTCATTCCTTCATTTATCATTCATTTGTTCATTTGGTAATCATTTGTTGAGCTCCTACTATGTACTGCATTCTAAGGATAAAATAGTGAATAATAATGTAGAAGTTCTACCATACAGCAGTTTCATTCTGGCTGGGAAGATGGCCATGCAAATTACTGTTATAAAACAAGGAGATATGTATATATATGTATATATATGTATATCTATACATATATATATATATATACATGTATATATGTATGTATTCCCACTAGAATATACATGTATATATGTATATATATATTCATATATATGTATAATTTATATAAAATATGAATATTTAATTGTATATACATAGTTATTTTGTTATATATATATATATATATATATATATAATACAGATATAAACAAAGAGCTAGGAAGCCTAGAAAAAGGAGTAATTAATTCCCAATAGAATCTCTGATAGCTTTACATCAAAAGAAGGAAAAAGGAGGTCATTGAACTGATGAGATATGCTGAGGTTCAGCTGCCCTGCTGCGGTGGCTGGTGGGCTAGTGGCAGCCTCAGAGTCCCCACTGGAGCGTTAAGAAGCTCTCCCTATGGGGTGACCACACAGACCATTTTGCCTACGATGGCTCTGGTTTATGCCTTTTATACTGGTGCCATTGTTAATCTAGTCCCCTTTCATTCCAGAGTAAAGGGTTGGTGAGGGACAGCTCCTTTGCCCCTCGGTACTAGGTGTTCCTGTCTCCTGCTCTCTGCCTCTAACTCCTCCCCCCACCCATTCCACAAAGAGGAAACAGTTTAGGGCACAACCCTCAGCCCTCAACCCCCACAGGGAGTCCTGTTGGAGAACTGAAGAGGACCAGTTGGGAAGTGGAGATCTTGGGCTGGGAGGATGGCCTGGAACTGAGGGATGGGTCTTCTTTGACTAGGCATTTGCCCAGTTTCCAATATGTGTTGTGTGGAATATTCGTATAACATATTAACAGATCGTGAATAAAAAGAGTTTTCTGGTCATTTATGCTTCCTAAATGCGAGATTAAGGAAGGATAAATAGGTTTCTTTACTCAAGATTTCCAGTGACCTTTAAAGGACTTGGTTACCAGGTCATCTCTACCAAATGCTGTGGACAGTATGCTGTGTGCCCAGACTTAGGTGTCTAACTGTCATGTCCTCTTTCCATGCAGCGTCTTGTAGGGTAGGCACTTGTTTCACGAAACCCTGGGTTAGGTCTGAACTCCATATATTGATGCCTTTAGGGAAGATGGAGGTTTTCTTTTACTATTTCACTGGCTGTCTGTTACTTACAGTGTTGGACTTTTCAACCAGGCTTTCCCTCACAGCCATATGTCTTTGCCTGTTGATGCTTTGATTTTTCTGAAGGGTTGGTGGATCTGAAAAATATTTGTATAAGAAATTTGCAACATCATTGTCACTTTCTAGACCTCTTATTTTCTGCTTAAGGAACTGGAAGCACAGAAATATGAAGTAAATAGCCCCATTAAAAACAATAACAACGACATTTATTATTTGTCATTATAAGTTTCCCATGGGCTGTTGTCTCATGGTCGATATGGGGTTGCAGAAAATTTCTCAGGCAGGTAGTCCTGACACCTGGATCCGTATACCCCACCATGTGACTTTGTAAAAGCAAGAGGTATACAGTTTTTCTTTTATATAGGGAAAGCGTTGTGGGATTAACTGTGTTGTCTGTTTCAGTTCCAAAATTCCATATTCCAATATTGTGAGGTTTATTTTGCTTCCACTATGTAGAAGATTCTGGAAAAAGAGGGATTAAGCAATTTGGCTCAGAGTAAATGACATGTCAGGAGCAGAAGTGAGATCTTAGAGATTGTATTTCCAGTCAGTTTCTTGGCCCCTTTAGGTAGGTCTCAGCCTTCATTTTTACATTTTTTAAAGTTTTTCAAGATAGAAAATAACTTATAAAAGATTAGGCCTAATGCCCCACGCTAGCATTTCTCTCGTACACGAGTCTCAAATTTCACTGGGGATTGTAGGCTAACATTTCATAACATCTCAGCAACCCCCACATCTAAGAAATTCAGGTTAGAATATAATAAAAGTAGATGTAATGCTCTTGGGAGAGCAGAAACTGAATGTTTTAACAAATAGTCCTCTCTTCTCCAGAGCCCTCTCCCACTAAAGATCACATCCCAGCCTTTCTCTAACATTAATGAATTACTTTCAAAATTTACATGGATAAATACATAACTCAGAGAATCATGAAACACTGAAAACAGAAAAGTAGCAACCTGACAAACCGATGCCTTTACAACTGTTTTGATTTATTTTGTCTCTATGCCTGAGGAACAAAAGAGGTAATTTTTCTGTGTTAGGGTAATTATCCTGGGCTGACCATCTTGGGAAGGGACCCCTGCAGCTGCTGGCTGACCTTGGCATTTTTATCTTTTAGTTCATGCCAACATACTGCTGGTGAGAAATCCTGCATTGCAAAGAACTCTCTCTTATTCTCCTACACTTGCTTGGGGTCTCTTGATTGTTTTTATTCTCCATAGTTTTCTCCTCACAGAAATAAAAGCAGGTAGAGAAAAGTAAACAACCTAGAGAACGGTGCTCTCAGTTAAGTTAAACTTCAAATTCCAATGCTGTATTTTGGCCATAGTCAAGCTCGAAGTCTGCCTAAAATAAGTAACAGCAGTTTTTAAAATTGTCATGTGTCTGGTGCTTGAGATCTAAGTGGCTAATAAAGAGTCAACCTGGCTCAGTGAGAAGCAACTTTTCTAATAGAGCTGACATGCAATCAAGTGGATCACTAGAGGGGATAAGAAATGATCTTCTCTTACAGCTGAAGGGGCATTTGAGAGAGAGCCAAATGCTTTAGAGGAATTTGGGAAGGTTGTGTCTCCCAAACACAGTCTAATGCTTTGTGTAATTAGTTGGGGATGTGCCAGAGAGTTTTAGATTGCCTCATTTTCTTCCTTAACTTTTGATTTGGTTCTACTGACTCTTCTGTGTAGCTCTATATTACATTTACAAAAATGGGACCATTAGCATACTTACTGCTCAACAACCTGTTCATTTCATTTACTGGTGAATTTTGGCTATCTTGCTCAGGGACAGACTGCAAAACTGCCTGGGTTTGAATCCCAGTTCTTCCATGTAGGAGCTGTGTGACTTTGAACAAGATACTCTACACATCTGTGGTTTAGTTTCATCATCTATAAAATAGGGATGATGGTAGTATCTTACCTGTAAGGTGGCTATGAGAATTAAAGGCACATAAAATCTGACATATGTGAATATATATATATATATATATATATATATATATATATATATATATATAATAGCTGAGTTATTTCGAAATACAAATCAGTATTATCAAGTACCAGGCATTATGATGAGTTCTTTTGTATTATTTATGTTTAATCCTCACAACCTCCATTTTCTGATGAAGAATCAGAGGTTTAGAGATCAAGTAACTTGCCTAAGGACATGCTGTTTGTTGAGACTCAGAGACTCAAACCCATGGCTGAGTGACTTTATTTCAAATTTGTTTTTTTCTACTTTTTCCATTAATGGTTTAATTCAATAATTCTTTGATATCCCTTGGGGAAAATAGTTAAAATTGTTGAAGTTTTTATTTGAAGAGTCATTCAAGATAGAGTTGAGTTTTAAATATACTTTTATTTTTCATTTTAAAGTGACTTTTTTTTTTTTAAAGCAAATGGACATTTGGTAAACATTTTCTCTTTTTGTGTAAATGGTAGATATTTAGCATGTGTTTGAATTCTGAATAGTTTTCCATGTATTGAATTTTTACTATCCTTATTTTTAATATAGTATAGTATACATAATCGTTAATTAGTAATTCTCTCAATAGGCATTTGTTCAACACTAGATATCTATCTATCTAGCCACCCATCCATCTACCTGTCATTTATCTATTTCAGAAACAGAATTTCTGTTGACTTAACTTGCCATGTTTATGGACTACAGCTGTTCTCCTGCCTACAATGTCCGTCAGACATCAACTCAAACCTTATTTTTTCTGATAAGTGTCACCTGACATCTCAAAAGTAGTAAGACCCACGTTGGCATTTGTGACATTTACTTTTTTACACGGACTTATAAGATTTTTTAAAACTAAATTTTAAGCTCCAGGAGAGCAGAGAACAGGTCCATTTTTGCCTATATTTGTGAACTCAGCTCTAACTCAGGGCCTAAATAAATAAATATCAGACATGTTAACATGTATTTACTGATCCCTAATGTGAGCCTAGCATCAGTACATTAGAGAAAAGTCAAACACTGTCACCTCAGTGCACCTGACCTCACCTCTTTCATGCATTCTCTTCCTACCATGTGAGGATCCATCATAATACTTTCAAGGGCCACATACTTTCCAGAATCTTCCTCTCTAAGTTATTCTGAGGGATAAAATTCTATCAACATTCTTTTTCTTCCGGTGTCCAGTGCTCAGCCAACTTTCAGAGAAAAGCATTTTGTTCTTTCTTTTTTTTTCTTTTTTTTCTTTTTTTTTTTTTAGTGTTAATTCATTTGTGATTAGTCTGGGCCACCTGTACGAGACCTGACAATTAAGTTCGTGAACTCACCCTAGAAAAAATGCTAAATACCTCATTGCTGAATATCACTACAGTCACCTTCAAATGACTCCCCTTGGAAAGTTATGCATTGACACCAGCACCTAGTCCACCCTTCAAAGCAATTTTGGAACGCTTTTTCTGGAATGGCCATCAGTGCTGTCTTCATGTTACTCTTGATGTCCTGAATGTCATCAAAATGTCTTCCTTTAAATATTTCCTTTATCTTAGGGTAAAGAAAGAAGTCATTGGGGGCCAGATCAGGTGAGTGGGGAGGGTGTCCCAATACAGTTATTTGTTTACTGGCCAAAAACTCCCTCACAGACAGTGCCGTGTGAGCTGGTGCATTGTCGTGATGTAAGAGCCATGAATTGTTGGGGAAAAGTTCAGGTCATCTAACTTTTTCACGCAGCCTTTTCAGCACTTCCAAATAGTAAACTTGGTTAACTGTTTTTCCAGTTGGTACAGATCCAGTTGGTACATGATGAATAATCCCTCTGATATCAAAAAAGGTTACAAACATTGTTGCAACAAGTTTGCAAACTTGATTGTCAGTCCTCATATTTGTAAATAACAACAGCAACAATAATAATAATCATTAATAACTAATAATGATTATTATTCCTACTCATGAGGTGCCAGGCATTGCTGTGAGCATCTTAAGTGTATAACTCATTTAATCACCAAAATAATCCTGTGAAATAGATTGCTATAATGAACCCTCATGTTATAGATAAGAAAACTGGGGTTAGAAGTTAAATATATTGCTCTAGATCACACAGATCGTTGTGCTGGAGCTGAGTTTAAACCCACAGAGCTACATTCTTCACCATTACTCTAGTGATTCTTGAAGTGAGGATCCCAGACAGTCAGTGTCTGCATTACCTGGGAACTTGTTAATTAGGCAGATCATGGGACTTCATCCTAGACCTGCTGAATCAAAAACTCTGGGTAGAGGGTAGTCCAGCAATCTGTGTTTTAACAAGCTCTCTAAATTATTTTCTGTCACACACTAAAATTTGAGAACCCCCGTATTACACTATGCTGTCTTACAAAGAGTGGTTGAAACTAGCCAGATATTATAAAGGTTAAGTCAAAAAACTAATTAACTCCCCCAAATTCAAGGAAATGAAAGTTGGAATGACTCTTAGGTGGGGACTGGCTGCCTTCCAGCTTCTTTTAATCACAGGAGATGCATGAATGAATCCTTACTGCAATACCTGTGAGGATACAATTTTCGTGTGTGTTGGATATTATGGAGCATTAAGGCAACTGTATGGAGGATATCCAAGTAGAATAAAAAAAAAAAGACATATTTGAAAATAAAGAAGAAATAGAAGACTATAACCAAATCCTTACATTGTAGGCTGGCTTTTTCCAATATTTGCTATAAATTTGGGCCTGTTCTCTTTGTCATTACTGAGGTGGTGGAATAAGGAAATGTAAGGTAATTGCATTATTAAATTAAGAAAAGCATAATAGGGTAACTGAGCTGTGCCAAAAGTATATAATGCATTCATTAGTTCAAAGTACATGGGATTTGAATATTTTGCTCATTTGTATTATTTGTGCCATGCCTAATCACTTTTTTTTAGCTCAGATAATCAAGTCTTGAATGTATGTGTATGTGCAGTTGGGACTAATTGGTGTAATTAATGTATATGTAATGGCTTTAGCTGGCTAATGTCTGAAGGGAGCAGAAAAAAAAATAAGCAAATTCATGAGCTAGGTTTTAGATTAGCATGTATACCCAAGATATTTTTTTTTCCAGAAGAAATTCAGCCTTCATTACGGCTTTTAGTTAATAAAGATGTGGTTGGATTTCTCAAGTGAGCTTGCCTCACCCTAAGCTTGCCTCACCCTAAGGAGTCCAGTTTAGCAAATACATTTTATATCAACTATTAGCTGCCCAAAGCAGAAACCTTTGGTTAAATGATACTCTGATAATATAAGGTAAATAGAAATATAATTACAAAAGTGAATTTACCAATTGCCTTTTTCTTCCTCTGTGAAAATGTTGAATTTTCTTTTTTAATTCATCCTGTTATTTTGTTCTGTCTGATTCCAGAAAAGATGTGAGACTACTTATGAAAAGAAGTGCTCAATAATAAGAACATATATATGTGTGTGTGTGTGTGTGTGTGTGTGTGTGTGTGTGTGTGTGTGTAAAGAAATCAGAAAGAAAGGAAAATGAGGGTTGGTTTGAAAAAAGATACCTTTACATTGTGTGAAGTGAACTTATACATATTACAGTGAAGTTCAAGTTCAGGAGACACACATGGAGCCTCTGGGCAATGTAAGATATAACACCGACCCTATCCTGAAGAACCTTACAGTTCAGCAAGAGGATGAGGTGGTGGTGGGAGTAGGTAGTTTAAAATCTGTATTTTCCTCTCAGTTCTTTTAGCAGGGCTGTGAACATGATCAAGAAATTATCTTTCCAATTGGGTTAACCAGTAAACCATAAGACAACTCCGTAACTCACAAAAATAAGGTATTAGAAACCATACCTAAGATACCAGTTTATTTTTTCTTTCTGATGATCAGCTTTGAATTTTATTTACCAACTGTTCCTTTTCAAATCTGGAAAAGCATGTGTTAATGTTGTGTTAACACTTTGGCTAGTCTAAGATCTTGTAACATGGTGTTAGTAGCACATGCTAACATTTCTTTCTTTATATGAAACCATCAAATTCATCTGAACATCAATCACCCTCAATAGTATCCCGAGGAAAACAATCACAGAGCAGAGGAAATGAGAACAACAATTAATATGCGGTATTAAAGCTATCAGAAGGGTCTGGAAAAGAACACTCAGTCATTCCACTGGATTTAATTTGGTGAGAGAAACAGCCTCACACCTGAGTCACAGTCACAGCTTGGTTTTCTCTCAATTAAACCTATGCTTGTCTGAAGCAATGAGGGCTTGGAGGACAAGAGCAGGGCACATGCTAATGAAATTCCCTGCAGAACAAGGGCAGAAAGCAGAAAGCATTGCAAAGAGGAGTCACATAATCTGTATTTAAAATTCTTTATTAAGCACGCTTTTAAGGCTTCACTGTACATCAGATATGCCACAGAAAACCAGCCATAAAAATCAGATGCTATTATAGGGGATAGCTGATGGCAGGCCATAGTAAGCTTATTGTGAAATATATATATTTTTAATTAAAACAGGAAAATTCTATAAGGCTTTATGTTTGCTGTAAATGTGGCTGGATCTAACAATTCACAGCTTAGTGTGTTGCATGCTTATGTTTATAAATGACATTATTTAAAGGACCATCCAAGTGTTAGTCTCTGGTATTACGTACAGACCCATAAGACCAGAGCATTTAAACCCAATTTGTCTCCATAGCTATTAAGAAAAAAAAAAAAAAAAAGGCTACCTGATACTTCTACTTACTGATGCTTTGTAATACTTCCCAAGAACCAGGATCACACCTGCTGAGCTCTGGATTGACTTCTGATACATGACAGCATTTATAGAAATAGAATTCCAGTCCCTGCCAAATTAGTTTAAAATAATGTTCTTTTATTACTTGCTACGTTATTTGAGCATTATTGCTTGGTGTGAAATATTTATTACTGTTAATGGCACAAATTTCTTGTGGATAAATGCATTATTCACTAAATGTGTATTGAGTATGCACTATATGCCAGCTGTTGGTTTATGCACTAGGCATATAAAAATATTATAATAAACAGTTTCTGCTTTTAAAGCGCTTGTAATCTAGTAGAAGAGATACATAATAAACCCCGTGTGGCAAAAGCTGAGACAGAGGCATGTGAAGGATGCCTCAGGAGCACAAAGAGCCATGAAGAGGGAGAAGGAACTGGGGATGTCTGGAAAGACATAGGAGTTCCGTTTTACAGGGGGAAGGAGGTGTTAGGATTCAACAAGGGAGGAAGAGAGCAGGAATGGTCAAGAGAGGCTTTCAGGCAGCAGGAATAGTTTGTACGAGGCCGACTTTGTAAACCCACAAACAGTATGTTTCGAGAAATCTTGGTTTTATATCATGAAGCATAAAGTGTCAGTGTATGTGTATGGTGTATGCATCTAGGAGGTGGGTGCTTGGTGGAATGAGGACTGCAAGTTCATAGTTAGTGGTTGCATGATACACACTCAGACAGACCCATAGGTATGTAAAAGAACTTGGGCTTATTCTGTGGGTAACAGGAACCCACTGAAAATATTTAAGCAGAGGAATGAATAATGGGATCATATTGGCATTTTAGAAACCGGAAGGTAAGTGAAGGAAAGGGATAGGTGAGTGTGAGAATGCTTTCAGCATTGTTCTTGCCATAATGCAACAAAAACCTGTGAATGATAAATTTAAAATCTTCACACTTTAGTGACACTTTTAGAGTTAATGGGGTCTGTAAGGAAATTTAAAACTTTGATTTTTTTAAAAAATCCAAGAATTCCAACCATTAAATTAATGTTAGAAACTTTTTGTCCTTCATGATGTCATTTATCCATTTACTTATTTATTTGTTTATTTATTTTATAATTAAACCTTCATCTGATTTCCCTAATAGACTGTAGGGAAGATAAAGGAAGGTTCAAATACTTCTTCAAGATGACTAGAACAGACTGGAAATTTTGGTCCCTAAATTTTCATCAAAACATAGTAAGGTCACCTTCAAAAAAAAAACTGAATTCAACCACATATATTTTTTGTCCTATATGACTATCCTACAATTTATACTGAGAATGGTTGGGGGCCTCTCCACCTGGCCATCTTTAAAAAAGAATATGGCAACAAACTAGTGTAGATTAAAAAAAAAAATCATTCACTTCCTTGGAAGTAAGACTCATTGATCTTTGCACTTTGAGGTCCTTCAAAGAGTAAACTCTTCACAGTCCTCATGCTGGGGGACAAATGTGCTACTGATTTATGTGCTAAGCAGTGTTCCATCAGGCAATGGGATATTTTAGGGCGGAAAGCCAGGAGTGAGGAAGCTAAAGAAAATGTGGAAACACAAATTAGGGACATAGAAGAAATATGCTGATTATAGGAAGTTCTCAGAAGTTGGTGGTCAAACCGCCAGGGAATATTGCAATAAAAGCGAAAATGAGGCAATTAGTCATTTTATTTTTCTCTCTCTGCCTACAAGCCCACTTTCACTATGAACACTTGACTGATAAGCTGTAATTTTTTCCTAATTGTGTTTGCCTAAGTCCTCTTCACCTCCAATTAATACCATTAAAATTGTTTGCGATGAGTCTCCTCCAGCCAAATTCTCTCATTTCTGATCAAGAGGCTATCGGGAGTGATCTAGAAGCATCTTCAGTGTGCAAATTATTGCCCTATTCAGAAAGAGAGGTAGCATCCTTACTTCCAAGAACTCATATTTTTGCTGGGAAAACAGATAAGTAGATTAGCCATACAGGGTATTAGTGTATGATAGAAACTGGTACATGTTTTTATTAAAGGACAGTGGAAGGACAAAAACTGCAGATGAGGGTGGCAGGTAAGCAAGAGTAAGAGCAGGAATTAGCCAGGAAGATGGAGGGAGGGTGCTCCGTCTGAAGCATGTTGTAGGTTTGAAATACAAAGGAAAAGATAAAGCATGGCAGCTCACAGAATTAAAAGTTGAAAAATCAGGTGCAACAGGTATTAAGCCTTTATCCTATCCCCTCTCTTCTCAGTATCCTGGCAAGCTTTATTTCTCCTTTTCTGAGTTATTGATTTTCAACCAATTTGTTTCCACTATTTTGTTTTTGACAATGTCATTTGCATCTGTAGTTCTCCTGCCTCCCTGTTCTTTGGCTGCTCCTCATCTCTCCTTGAGTCCCTGACGTAGGATTTAACTGAGGCATCTGCCTTTGGTCTTGTATTCCTGCTTGGCCGTGCCTTATCTCATTTACATCTGTGATTCCAGGTACCATAGAGTGTTAATTCCCAAATCTGTATCACGAGATCTGGTCAGTGCCAAGCTCAATATATCAGCTGCCTCCTGGATATATCCAACAAGGTGTTCTAGATCACATCGACTCTAACAGAAACTTATCCTAACCCTTTCCGTCCAAAATAAAATTTGCTCTGCTTCCTGCCACCCTAGTGTTCACTGAAGACATCATTATTTATATGGCCTTTAACCTGGAAACCTCTCTGCCATTCTCAAGTCCTCTCTGTCTCACTTCCACCATAGCACTCACTGAAATCTTTTTGCAGATGATCCAGCTAGGTTTTCATAACTAACACTTAAGTTAGACTTTTATCTCCTTCCTGCTTGCATTTCTGTAGGAGCTTTCTAAAATGGACTCCCTGACACGAGGGATTGTCCTTACTGCTTCTAGAATTACCTTCCACCTCTCCCTCAAAACAGTAACACCAATATCCACAAGAAAAAACTTGATCTTGATCCTCCTGTAGCATAAGTAGAAATGTCTCACAGAGGATCCCTTTGCAATTTTCTTTCAGTCCCTTGATTACAGCAAAGAGAACCGGCATATTTGATGTTTGTGTGATTTTATACTTGTGTGATACTAGATAGGTACTCCCCCCCCCCCAGAGAAAGGATGAGCAGATCTCAGGGCAAAAGCTGCACAGGTAAAAATATCTAGCCAGAATTTAGAAATGTTATTATATTTTCAGGATGATTTTAGGATCCTCCAAAACTAGATTTGGACCTCTTCCACTTCTGAGCTAAACTCTACTTTTATTCTTTCATTTCAATAAGGTCAGCATTAGAGAAGAGACAGGCATCAGTCAAAGAGTTTTGTTTGGACTTACCCCTTTCACCCCCTTTTTTTCTCTAAGACAATGTTTAACAACTTGCACTGCTTTAGTTCGCTGTTCAAAGGTGGGATGACTTTAATCGTCAGCAGGGCCTCTGAACTAGAGGAGTGGATACTCAATCCACAACCCTGCTAATAGGCATGGTCATACAATCACTGCAAAGGAGCTTTACTAACCCCCTGGAGGCAGAATCCACATGCCTGGGTGACATCCCATCACACCTCTCTGGTTTCATTTTAGCAGAGTCTTGGAGTCATCCAGTGTTTTCATTGGGAGCCTGTTAATGTCTATTCCCCAATATCAGTATTTAAAAATGAGAAAGTGTAATTTCTGACCAGGAAAGTTTTGTATAGCATTTTCCCCACAGAGTACATGTTTTCTTTCCTTGCTGCAATATATCTATAATTTGTCTTTCAAAAATGGAGGCATAAATATTGGTGTAACTTGCTTAATAGCGACAGTTTGTTAATTCCATTTTTTTCACCTCTTAAAAAAGAAAAGTTTCTGTTTGCATGGAGTGTCTGGAATCTTCAGGCCATTAGACTCAGGATTTACAGCAATACCATCTATTTTATTGAGTGATATACACTTTCCATTTTGACCAGTATGTAAGTGTTCCTTGTGACATAAAATTATTAATTTAAAATACTAAAAATATTTACACAAAAAATATTAAGTAAGCAATATTACAGGTATACATGGCTTAAGCAAAAATATTTAAGATGGTAGATGAAAAATCTGAAGTTTTGAAAACGCTGACTTAGAGAGGAAAGTATGGCTTTTGTAGCCTAGTATCCTTGACTTTGAACCCAGCTTACTCTCTAGTATAACAATCACGGAATCTTATTTCTTAGTTACTTATCTGCAGTTTCTCTCCAAGCTGTCATTTCTTCTGCTATTTCTTTTCCTCCTCCCGTTCCTACAGAACAAAAGTACCGTGTGGAGGAGGGTGCAGACAAGGAACTTGCAATTACCTTCTAATGCTAAATTGGTAAAGTTTAGGAGCAATGGGAACAAAGGCAAGGTGGCAAGTAACCTGAACACAGAGGAGAAGAAAGGCTTCCAGAAATAAATGACATCAGAGACTAAGAATGTAGGATGGGTAAGAGTCATAGATGTGAAATGGGGATTCAGTTAGGACAAAGTGTTCCAGACAGAATGAACAATTTTTTTCATGAGTGACTTGAAGCTGGGAGAGCTCAGTAAGGAAGTAGGAAATGGGAAAATAACAGCAAGAGATGAGGTTTAAGAGGCAAATGGTGGAGTTATAGTATAATATGGTATTTAATTTTCATTTTGAGGAAAATGGAGAATCATTGATGGATTTTTAAGCAGTGAACTGTCAGAGTCAGAATTATGTTTAGGAATATAGAACTGAAAATGAGAGGTAATTTGTGGGGAGATCTATTAAAAAGCCAAGATGGGTGGTCTGATTTTTGTAAGAAACAGTAAAGATGGAAAAAGCTGGTTTGGTTCAAAGGATATTTAAGATGTAGAATCAATAGTGCTTGATGATTGAATCTGTGGAACAAGAGGGTAAAGAAAAGAATCAAGGATGACCCCAGCAGATTTCTGAGTTGAACAACTCAGTTTATTATAGTGCCATTCATTGAGAATAAGTATTGGAGGAAGAAGAGGTTGAGGGAGGGAGAGGTGATGGTTCAGTGTCATACATGGTGGTAGACAGAATACTGGGACCCCGAAGATGCCCATATCCTGATCCCCAAAAGGGACTTTGCAGATGCAATTAAATTAAGGACCCGAGATGAGATTACCTGGACAATCCAGGTGGGCCCTATGTAATCATAAGAAGATGGAAGCAGGACAGTCAGAGTATGAGAAAGAAAGAATGACAGAAACAGAAGTAGCAGTGATGTGAGAAAACGTTGGAAGCTGGAAAGGCAAGCAAATCAATTCTCTCCTACAGCTCCCAGAAAGAACACACATTGATTGTAGGACTTCTGACCTCTAGAATTATATAAGAATAAATTTATGTTGTTTTAAGCTACTGTATTTGTGACAATTTGTTACAAGGGCAATAGGAAGATAATACAGACATGATGAGTTTTAAGGTCTGTAGGGCACTCAAGTCAGGGATCTCGTAGGCAATTGGATACATAAGTACTGGAGAACCACCAACACTGAGTTGGCACTGGATTGAATGAAGTTGAAAGAAAATATACAGATGGGAATGTGAAATGCCAAGAGAAGAGTTCCCCAAACAGAATCCAAGGGAACCCCAACCTGTAAGAATGGATGACAACCAAATAAACTGATAAGTAGTCCTCAAAGTAGAAGGAAGATAAGGAGAGTGAGGGGTCAGGGAAAAATGAAGGAAGAAAATATTTTAACTACAGGGATTTGGTTAATAATGTCAGATGCTACTAAGAGAAATTAACTAAAACAAGTTTAAGTAATATAAGTATTGAAAAGTGACTCTTGGATGGGAAGAAACCACTAGAGGAAAGGTTTAAAGAAAGGAATAAAGAGAAAATTCACTTAATTTCAAGTCCCTTAGAAGGGAGAAGAGCATTGTACCCAAGTGGCGTTGAACGGGTAGCAGCTTCCCCAAAGCAGAAAGAGACGCTGTCTTTCTCTGGGATGGGAGAAGATGTAGGTACAACAGTAAAGTGGAATAGAGAACAATGTTTTATAAATGGAAGGAAAATCATTCCTTGTTCTGTTCTAATTTTTTTTTGATAAGTGTTATGGTTACTAATTATGTAAAGTTTGGTCCACATAATGAGTAAGTGATTTATGGTGGTTTCTAAGTTAAATATTCAAAGAAAAACATATTAATTTATTAATAGAAAATATTGACAAAATAGTTGAGAGAAAAAGTCTCAACAAAAATAAAAGAGTTTAAATTACTTAATTAGATTCTAGATGAGGTTAATAATGCCATAAAGAATCATTAATACAAGAAGCAAAACAAAACAAAATTGGCATATACTAATTGTAAAAGAAAAAACCTAAACAAGATATAATTGTGGGTGAACTAGTGAATGATGAAAGTTCAACACTGGTGAGAAAAGGTAAGGTAATATTTTAGAAAACTGAGAATATTCAATTTATTCTGTTCCTTATCAAATATATGTAATTTGCCTGCTATCTGCCAATAACTGCCGACTAAAGAAGGATAAAATATAATATTATGAAATGGAGGTTACGAGTGCCACAGTATTTGTTATTTAGTTCCCACTGAAATCATGATTGATAAGTAACAACATGTTTACCACATCCTTTCCTTAGTAATTCAAATTTTAAGAGTGGGTTTAAATGATAGGATGGTTTTTTATTGAGCCATAAAACAAAGGAAATTATAGTACAAGAGCAGGAAGATACACACCCACCCATCACACCACACACACATAAAATAGCTTAAATTACCTTAAAGATACTCAGGTAAGCAAATGGCTACAATATAGGCAATTTCACTTATGTACAGCTAGCTAGAAGAGCATGCATTTTTCTATCATCTATCTATCTATCTATCTATCTATCTATCTATCTATCTATCTATCATCTATTCTATCTATATCAAGCTATATATTGATATGTAGATATAGATATGAGACAGTTACATGGCCTATTTGGTGTAAATTGGTATAATCATATGGGGTTAACCTATTCTAAATATTTTGTTTGCTCAATCTACTTATGTAAGTATTACATAAAAGAGAGACCAATCTGTGAAATACACTGAGACCAATCAGGTATCAGAAATTAAATTGGCATGTTCTGTAATTTCGGTGAAGTGCTCACAGGAGAAGGATATGGAAGTGTTTAAGGAGGTGAGTGATTGTGGGAGGATCTTGGCGGTTTGCTATGGAAAGCATTGAAGTGATGCTAAAGGGAAGGTTTGAATGATTTCCACCATAAAAAAAAGAAAAAGAAAAGAAAGTAATCAGAAGTTGCTCCCTTCCCCTCCAGCAATGGAGACAGTTTCACTGAATCCTTCCTGAAATAATTATAAATTGTAAATAGATTAATTTGAATCATGATAATCAATTGAAAGAAATCAAAATTGTCATCCTGGTGACCAGCAGAGATGAAAAGATATACTGCATAAATTTAACCAGTTTTAAAAACTGGATCAAATTTCATGATCGGAATAAAAAAACGGCAACAACAAAAATGAATCAACTTAAAATAAGAACTTGATATATATTGGTGTAAATATGCATTCTATATAGACATATTCTATAAAAGTTTACAATGTGTTTTAATTCTTAGATGATATTACATTATAAATCTAATAGAGCCCTTATGGTTAATGTTGTATAATAAGGACCCTTAAAATAAAATTTTTATTCTTAATTTACAAATTCTCCCCATAAAAAGCCTTCAAATAAAATAAACCTCATAATGCAGGCAATCTTGGAATTTTATTTAGCAAATGACACAAATCATACATATATTTTGTCAGTTTTTTATGAAGTAGCTTTCCTGACACTGTGTCCTAGATTTAAAAATTCTTAAGAACAAAAGTTTTCAGCATAGCCTGCCTGTCCCACCAATGGCCTTTTGCACAGGAAGAGGAAATGAATCAGAGGAAGACTGTTAGGCATTCTATCCTTATAATCACACGTGGCTTTGAAAAAAATGACTCAAAAAGCAACCCTTATCCTTGGGAAATAATGACCACTTTACGTGGCTGGGCCAATGCCTGGAAGAAAGACTTCAAAGAATGAGCTCTGCATGGAGTATCTGCTCAGCTCATGTCAAGGAGGTAGGTGATGAGACAGGGAGCTTTAGCCTAGTTGAATGCAAACTCTGATGAAACTAGGTCAGATATGCTGTTTCAATTTAAAATAAGAAGGAACACTCAAAAACCAGAAGTTTTCTGGGAGAGTGCTTGAAAACGTAGACACATTCCTGATGAATTTTGCAACACCTTTGAGATGGTCGGCCTTGCAATAATAGCCGCACAATAATACAAACACACAGATGTTCTGGAATTTGTTCTTTCGTACCAATCTTAATAGTGTCTATTGCTTTAAGACTAAAGTAAGGGATATGGTCTGGGGCACTTAAGTGCTATTATACATACTTACATTCTATTTTAGCAAGCATTAAACAATGACTAATATAATGGAAGATACATATTTGAGAATGCTACATGCTCTTATCTCACCTTTTCATTCTATGGTGTATACTTGTTTATTCATAATTATTTCAATACAAGCTTTGGTTCATCAGAATTATTTTCTTCTAAGTTTTTTTTTTCATAGTAAATTTACTATATATTTTCCATTAAAATTTTTTTTATCTGTCTCAGCTGAAAAAATATGAATATTTTTCTTATGAGTGTAAAGATATTACCCTGTAGATAGATTCATTAGGATGGCCATCTTTAGCTTTCCTAAATGAGTTTAGGAGAAAAGAGGACCCATTATGACAAATTCAAATTTGGAGATAGTTTAACTTAAATTGAAAGGTCTATGAAAACGGAAGCTTTGCTTAGAAATGAATTCTCATATAAGTCTATCTTTGTGGTAATAGTATACAAATGCGTTGTATAACGGCATCTCTTTTTCTTTTCCTGTAGCATTCATTAAGATTGGTTCAAGTAAATTATTCCCTACTCTCTAAACTCATTTGTTAAGAATTATACACTCATTAGCCAGTGCTTGCATTAACCTGTATGATTCTACCAGTTGGCATAGAAAGCCTAACAGGGTTTGAAAAGTTTTGGGTATTTGTGGATCTTTCTCAATGTTTTATGGCAATATACAGAGGGTGCCAAAAAATGTATACACATTTTAAGAAAGGAAAACTGTATTAAAATTGTAATACACAATATATACTGATAACAAAAGATGAATACAAGTCACGTTTGACTTCTGTAAGTACAAGAGGAACTCAAAGTGGTTACCATCAGTATCCAGACACTTGTGATTATGACAAACTGCTGCTTGAGCAACGTTGACTAAAGTGTCCATTTTTTTGGCACCCTCAGCACATAGCATTCTATGGAGCATAAGTGTGTTATACTGCAAAGTTTTTAAAAGACTGTAGTGGAGCTAAAGCTTTGAGAGGATTGGTAGAAAAAAATTAATAAAAAATATGAACTACTAAGAGATCAATGTGATTATGAAATATTAATAATAATACTGTCTACTTTGAATATTTATGTCAATAGAATAAAGTTTTTTAAAAGAAATATATGGGAATATAAATCAGGATAGCTTCTTTGATTTGAAGTTGAGGAAAAGTGTTCTGACATCTTACCTCAGTGTTGAAAACAACAGGACTACATACATGCTGGATGATATTGTTTCACTGTTTTCCCGCAGACAGCCTTCACCATCAAAGCCCAACTCAACACTGTGGTCAAGTGTTAAAAGCACCATTAAACACAACAAAAATTATTTTGTAAATGCCAAACATATCATGGTTTCACTACTTACCAAGTGGACTTCTGCAATATAATGCAACATTAATCATATCAGACAGAGAAAAGAATTCATAGCTAGATCTATGTATCCATTTATTTGTGAATTGAAACAGTTGGCTTGATTTAATTAGTTTCGGTTGCTTTTGATGGAAGGTTGGGGAGATCTAGAGGAAGTTGCCTGGTGCATTATTAATTCTCGACATTTCTATTGTAGTGCCAACATTATTTATCCTATTTCGAATTCTTCCTTTCCCCTTCTCTGGCAGTGATGGCAGCTTTTTCTTTTTCTTTCCTTCTTTCTTTCTTTTTTTTCCTTTTTTTTTTTTTTTTTTTTTTGCCTTTTCCTTTACTGACTAAAAGGGCAGGCAAAGTAAAGGATCGGATAGCGGAGGCAGTTTAATGGCTGAGAAAGTGTCCCTCTCTCCTTTGTCATCAAGTAGTCTCTCCTTCGGGAAGAGATCAAGTTCTGCTCGCAGAAGGGGCTGGGACTGAGATTGTTCTTCGAATTGACAATCTAAAATCCTTTTCTGTCTTCCTGGGTGAGCCACTAATGACCTATTTCTAAAGTCAAAACATTGACTACTTTTAAATTATCAATCACCAGTTGTCACATTAGGGCAACAGTGTTTTCCTCTCAGAAATTTGGGAATGCCAGTGCCTGGGAATTTGTGCACTACTTCCTGCATGCATTTATGGTGTGTATATATACACAGATTTAAAAAGTGTAAAAGATCACTTTCAGATAACCATGGTGGACCAAGATACTACATGGCACTTTCATACTTAAAATAATAATTTTTCTTACAATTTCAATAAAGATCAGCAACTTTCTTAAATAAGTGAAGTTTTCATTCTTCTCATATTTTTTTAGTCTATTGACTTCCAGCTCCAGATTTCTGTTTTATTGAGGCACCCTCCCCATCAATTACAAGCTGTCAACCTAGTTTACAAAATATTGCATCCATTTCATCACTGAGCCCTATTCAACTAAATACCTCATACAGAAGCATCAGAACTGCAAAGAATAACCATAGAAAAATAAAATAGAAGCAGAGATTTTTTGTTGGCCCACCTTGAGGGTTAATCCAAATGAGCTAGATTAAAATGACTGCTGCTGAGACATGTCTTTTCAAAAATAATCTCTGCAACTGGATGAATATAATTTACACTTTTGGTAGAGTTGCACTTAAATATTTATTTTGTCAAAATGTATGACTCAAAGTTGGTAGTGCTGTCTTGAAATATATTCTATCATTATTTCCAAACACTTTGAAGCAGCACTCATTGAGTTTATTTATATAATTCTTTACACTATAAATTATTATGGAACTAAGTCTTCTGAATTCTCATTTGAAAACTGAGTGAACAAAGTCTCACAAGGGTCAAATAAGTTGCGTGTGGGAACATACAACCTGTGAGGGGCAAAAATGGACTCTTCAACCAGACTTTTGACTAAGAATAATTTTTCTTCCACTGTACTCTAGTTTCTTTGTTCTGATTTAAGGACCATATTTCTTGTAATGTTTCTGTAGACGATTGTAAAGGGAAATGAATACCAAGAGTAGGGTTTGTCGGGGTCCCAGGCTTATAAATGTTTAACATATATTTTCCCAATAATGTAAAGTTTGATTCTTCAGCTTCAAGATTTCCACACTAAACATTTTGGAGAAATAGATAAGTGCGATAGTGAGGACTTTTACATCTATGCCACATAAAGAAAAATTATGAGGTTGGAGATGATTAATAGGCAGAAGGCAAAGGATATACATGATATTTGTTTTAAAATATTCAAAGAGCTTTACCGTGTAAGGCAGAGTTGTAGTTTGCTTCTGTTAAAGAACAAAAAAACAGGATTATTGTGTAGAAGTCACAGGAAATGGATCAGAGTTCAAATATCTATATAGATATAAATGATAGAAAGAAGATAGATACATAGATAGATAGATAGATAGATAGATAGATAGATAGATGACAGGTAGATAGATACATAGATAGATGATAGATAGATAATTGCAGAAAGAACTCAAGCAGGAGACTCATAGAGAAATTTTTTTTTTTTCCCCAAAAGGAGGTCACCTAGCCACATCTGATTTCAATAGAGAGAAGAATTCAAATACTTCTTCAGGGAGAGTGAGCAAATATTAGTGAACAATCCAAAAAAATAAAAAATAAAAAAGAGAGAGAGAGAATAAAAACTTATGAGAGATTCTAAGCCTGTTCATTATAGAAACTTCTTTTTAAGTTTCTTATTCTCTTTTTTTGATTACTAATGTTATTGGCTTTTTTAATATTAGTTTTCTTCATATATTTTGAAAGTTTGGTTTTCAAACTCATCCTAAGTTTTGACTTGTTTCTCTCTCTCTCTCTCAGGGCTCACCACAATCTATAACCTACGCAGGGGTTTCTCACATTTGGAGTTACCTAGACGCCTAGGGTCACCAGGTCAGAACCTGCTCATTTTGCAGCTGCCTTACAGTGATATTGAGGACACGACCAGTTTCATTGCTGAGCCAATGCCCAGCATGGCTTAGTCTTGGTTAAGTGGATGAGTTTGTGTTTGCCACATCATAAGTATCAGAAAGCACTTGGTAATGGGGAATTTTTGCCCAAAATGCTTCCACTTTTTCCTTCATCAGCAATGTATGAGAATGTGTAACACAAACTCTACAAAGTCATTTTTTTCTACTTTTTTTTCCCATTAAAAGATTAGAAAACATGTACGGAGAATCAAATAAATCCTCTTCAGTTTGTGGTCTGCTCAAATCATTAGCTCATGAAAGGATTTTATTTTCTCCCCACTTCACCAATCCCATTCCCTTTCTTCTCCCTTCCCCTAGGCACCCTTTCAAAAGGACTTGAAATATATCCTTTTGAAACCTTGGATATGTACTTACCCTATATAGTGTCATTTTATGTGAATAAATATTCAAGTAACATATGTGATATTTCGTCATACGAGTTCTGACAACTAGGTTTGCGAACTCATCCTAGTAAAAGTGCTACATACCTCACTGCTGAATATGACTACAGTCACCTTCAAAGTACTCCCCTTGGGAAGCTATGCACTGACGCCAGTGCCTAGTCCACCCTTCAAAGCAATTTTGGAACTCTTTTTCTGGAATGGCCATCAGAACTGTCACTGTATTATTACCCTTGATGTTCTGAATGTCATCAAAATGCCTTCCTTTCAACATTTCCTTTATCTTTGGGTAAAGAAAGAAGTCATTGAGGGCCACATCAGGTGAGTAACAAGGGTGTTCCAATACAGATATTTGTTTACTGGCTAAAAACTCCCTCACAGACAGTGCCATGTGAGCTGGTGCTTTGTCGTGAAGCAAGAGCCATGAATTGTTGGCGAAAAGTTCAGGTCGTCTAACTTTTTCATGCAGCCTTTGCAGTACTTCCAACTAGTAAACTTTGTTAACTGTATGTCCAGTTGGTACAAATTCATAATGAATAATCTCTCTGATATCAAAAAAAGGTTAGTAACATTGTTGCAACAAAATTGGGAACTTAATTGCCCGACCTCATATACCAGGGGTGCCAAAAACATATATATATGACTTGTTATCTATTGTTATCAGTTTATATTGAGTATTACAATTGTAATACAGTTTTTTCCTTTCTTAAAATGTGTGTACGTTTTTTGCAACCTCTGTATGTATAATCATTTTACCTTATTAAAAAATCTGATGTTATACTTATTAATTGCTCAAGTTATTATGTGAACTTCTAGTTCATTAATGCTATAGAGTATTCCATAGTATGCAACCACTACCACCAAAATACTGCAGTGATATACTCATATATATTCTATTATCTGGGGTATATTCCTGGAAGTGGAATTAATAAGTTATAGTATACACTATATTTAATTTAGTTTTCTTTAGGTCTTATCAGATTTATTTCCAGAATGGCTATGCCAGAATATTTCCACCAGTAGTGTGTGAAACTTTCTACCTGCCTTGTTTTAACACTTAGAATTATATTCAGTGATGCTGACACTGGAAGTCTGCTCACCATATTTCTGTGCTGCCAGCACAGAAAATTTCTTTTTTGAACCTCAAATCCTTGTTCATTGTAAAAACTAATGATTTAAATATCATTAAACTTTTAAAATGCAAAAGCAACAGGAGACTAAAATCACACATAGGGGCAAACTCCAGAATTTTTAGTTCTTCTACAACATAGGAAAATGGAGTTCATCTATTTTAGAAAAAATATACATATATTATTCATATACGAGTATGTATACACACACACACACATATATGTGTGTGTATATATATATATATATATATATATATATATATATATATATGGATACATTTGTGACAGGAAATTGAGATCATTTTGGTGAACCAAAGATGGGTGTGTGTGTGTGTGTGTGTGTGTGTGTGTGTGTGTGTGTGTGTAATAAAAATGGAGACTGGAAAAAAATAGCAAATTTCAGCTCTCATAAAGCACCAAGTTTGAAGACGAGGACAAGACCACACGCTATTGTCTTCCACTAAGTTCTCATTCTCTTTAATTAAACTGCACTGCTAATGTTATTGGTTCTTTATCACACGAAAGTAAAAACCCTGATAGTCATTGCCCATAAAAAGTTCTACTTTCTAGGCTCACACCCAAAAAAGTAATTTTGGTTGTATGTGGGTGTGACAAAAGCCTCTTCAGTGTAAAAAAAAAAAAAAGTCAAAACTTTCCATCCAAATTATTTGATAAAATTGAATCTTCAGGGTGATGCAACAGATGTTTTTCTCTGGAAATCAGTTTCCTCTGATATATTGCTGTATACCCTTGGTGGGGCCCCACATTAAAAATCATAGCCTTAAAGCATTTTTCAAAAATAAGTGCTCAGAAACATTGCGATAACCATATTGTTCATTTATTCTCCAAACTGCGTTTCAAAGATCGACTTTATAGGTTTAGTAGGGATAAATGCAGCAGGAGTAAGGTTTCAGCCTGCTCCTAGCACTAACTTTCCTATTTAAGCCATTTTTTGATTGTGAATTTTCTTTTTCTTTAAGAATTGAATATCTCTAAATATGCTTAAGTGTTTTCTTTGTGTTTATCTAGCTAGTGACTCAGAGTGTCAGGGGCAGATAGAACATCACAGAGTACTCAGAGGGCATTGGAAACACCTGGCCTCACTTGCTCTTATGAAGGTAGCTTTTGGAATGACAGTGGGTGATTAAGAGGGAGAGAAGCAATGAGCCATCCTTTACTTTCCTCTGTCTCAGATTATGTTTCTCAAGTGATTTCTTTTTGAAATGGTCAAAATTTTCATCCCCCATTGCTGTTTTGCATATTTGTCCTACTTCATTGTTTAAGCCAGAGTCTGATTTCAAAGCAGCACATTACTTTGATATAAATTACCACATGCTAGAGTGTTTAATCTTCTTGGTCTGATTTTATTGCTGTCCTATATAAATAACACATAATAATTCTGTTTTATTAATATAGTGATCCATCTTTATTGCCCTGTGCTTATAATGAATGAAGATTGAAAATAAAGGTCCCGAACTATAAATTAGAAGTGATTAAACAAATGACAAAAAGTATTCATGTTTTCAAATATTAGATTAAGCTTTCTTTTATTGGATATATTTACACATAGTTTTGAATCCATTTTTGTGGTTTTATTGTTTGAAGAGGATAATGTTCAGTCGTCTGTCCAGGTGGGTAGGACTAGAAATAAAGTATTCATTTCTTAGGCTAATAAATCAATCGATAAACATAAGTTTCAGGGAAAAGTTCTAGTGCTGAGCCACTAGGATTTGATTAATCCCATTTCCTGGGTCAAGAACACTTGAAAGTAAGCCATTGAGCATGAAGAATAATCAAGAGATCAAGAGTTTGAGTAGATCTCTTAAGGTCAGCAGTTGAAAGAGAACTCAAGAAAAGATTTGTGAAAGCTTTCCTCCTTCACTCATACATTACCATTTACCTTTTTACTCTGCTTTACAGTGACAATGAACTACTTGAAATTCCTGGAAAGTACCAAATACCAAACTTTCTTTTACTTCATGGTTTTCACACATACCCTTACCTTTGAAATGTTCGCTAATGGTTCCCCCTCTTCTAAACACTACCTGTGCCATGAATCCATTACCTTAATTGCTTACAGGACCCATTTCAAATCACAGCTTAGATGGCATTTTCTCTGGGAAGTTTCTCCAGCTCTGAAGACTAAGATAGGTTTCTTTTCTAGGTACTCCTATTCTTGCCTCTCTTGTAATGCTTATTAGTACATTTGGTGATGTGTTAGTTTATTTGCCTGTATTTTTCATTATAAAGCAGGCTTCTTAAAGGCAGGGATGGAGTCTTATTCTAGGTTGTATACCTATTACCTCTCATAGTATTTACATATAGTAGGTACTGAATACTTAATTATTTGATTTTATTGACATTAGCAGCTAGAAAAACTTTACACAGTAAATCCAAAATGCAGAGTCCATGAAACAGATTACAGTGGTGGTTTTATAGTGGTTAAGAGTACAGACTCTGGAGCCCAATTGCCTGGATTTGATTTCAAGAACTGGCTCACATAATTATGGGGCTAGCAAGTCCGAAACTTGTAGATTCAAGCAAACTGGAAACTCTCAGGCAGGAGCTGAATCTTTAGTCCACAAATGTCTTCTTCCTCAGGAAAACCCCAGTTTGCTCTTAAGGCCTTTTAACTGATAGTATGAGGCTTACCCAGATTTTGAAGGAAAAATATCCTTTACCTAAAATCAACTGATAATAGATGTTAACCACATATACAAAATACGTTTGCAACAACACCTAGATTAGTATTTAATTGAATAACCGAGAACTATAGTCAAGCCAAGTTGACAGGTAAAACTAACCCTCACAGCCATTGAATTTTTTTCCAGCTTCCCGACTCTGCTCTCCTCCAGCTAATTCATACTCACACTTCAGGTTGCCCCATAAATATCTTGTCACTTTGGATGATAGCTTTCTCTGGGCCGCAGATCAAGTTCACTCCCTGTGCAATGTCCTGATGCACCCTGAACTCCTGCTCATCACACTTGTTATTACTTAGTTAATACCCAAGCCATCTGCTGGGTTGCACATTCCATGGAGCTCCATGAGTCTATCTTGGTTCTTGCATAGCTGGCCCTCAGTCAAGTCTGTTGACTGAGGGCATGAATAGGTCACAGGTTAGTTTGATCCAGATGTCTGGTCATCAGGTCCTTTCCATCCACAGCTCCAAGGTTCAGGACCAGCTCTTGCTGTTTTCATGGGAGCCAAAAGAATTTTTTAAAATTATTTACTGTTCAATAATGCTTGACTTTTGAGAACATTGAATCTAGGGACTAAATAAAATAAAATACAAGATCAGATTTAACTTTAAAGCTGTGCAATAGTTGCCTTTTCTACTTGGAGGCTGCCCTTCCCTAAGGTTATAGAAAACCACTGATGTAGTGGATAGGAAGTTCCAGGATAACAGAGTTTTAGGATTTGACATAAAATCTGAAAATATATTTTCAAAAGTGATTGAAAGAATAGGCCTTCGAGTGGTATAGACATGGATTCATATCGTGAACAGAACACTTGATGGTTCAAGTGATCTTGACCAAATTACTTTCCTAAGCTTCAGTGTCTGTATGATGTTAGTTAAGACAGTCTGGTAGAATCAGTCTATTAGAACTGAACTGGGAGTTCATATATTTGAAAGAATAACTATTTCAATCTGAAGTAAAGGAAGCAAACCTAGGTGTCAAATGGAAAACAACTCTGCTTTTCCAGCACCTAGACTATTCAAGACAATGAGGGTCTTCAACATATGTCTGTCGGAGGAAGAGCGATAATCGAGCAAGGAAGTGGCTACTCTTGTTGAGGATGGAAAATAAGAGAATCTAATTGAGTACTATTTACTGAACATTTTATTTGGGCTAGGCAAAATTTACACAGTACAATTTGATGTATAAAACACTGTAGTTTTTTCAGTTCCACTTAAAGAACATAGAGCAAATTGTTTGGGATAGTAATGCCTATGTTATATAAATTCCACTTATAATATTCATTTTTAAAACAAATACACTACTTGCTCTACTGATAGTCCAGCGGTTGTTGGGAAAATCAGAATAAAAATGAGATAATATGTTTAAAATTGGTTTGTACTCTGAACAAAATAAAAGGTATGATTATTTAAAGGCTTGTATCTACATGCTTCAACAACTAAACAAATTTATACTGAAAAAAAATCAATCAATCAAATTGGTTGTTACTTGGCATCGTGTAGACAAAAACAGTTGTTGATTTGACAGTCTTTCATATTTCAACTGGTTGTCCTCGCTTCATGTTGATTGACAAAGAAAAGTGATTCTCCTCTGCAGTTTCTAAATTTCATAAAACATTAAATAAAGAGATCTGAAAATAGAGAACAGTTTTAAAGTCTCTACTCAGGGCTTAGTCAGAGATAAACTTTAGATCATGCCTTTGGTGTGTCCTGAATAAGCTGATATTGAATATGCCCCATGCTGTTTGTCTATGGGAGATGACTGAAAATAGATTCTGCTTTTGACCTTCTGGACAGATGTGGAATAGGAATAGCCATGAGACTGGCCAAAAGATGAACAATGGTGTGTTTTGTTTTATTTTTTTTCAGTTATCAAGAATAGAAATAAAAAATAATACAGTGTTATAATTTAAAATTCTTTTAAAACACTATTTATTCCAGAGTTTCCCCACTTCACATTTCAATATATTGAAAGAGTTAGGACTACAATCCAGGTTTCCTGAGGCCAAGTGAAATATCCCCCACCTCCACTCTCACCCTCCACTGTGCTACACTTTAAAGTAAACGGAAAGTGTGTTGGCTTTAACCTACTTTCCCTTTGATGTGAATCTTATGTGAAAACAGCATGGAAGGTCTCCATAATTCTAAGTAACTTCACATACATTTTTTCTAGGAAAACTTGCCTGAAGGTGACACATACCTCCCCATTTCTCAGCATACTGGTCTACTCATGGCTTCAGTCTGCCTACTATGACACACTTGGAGCTGTGCTTCAGTCAATACTATGTCCCCTTGCAAGTTCTTAAGAAGACTCCTTATTACATTAAACAAAGATACTGAAGTAAGGTCTTTTGTAGGCCTGGCTAATAATGGAAGGCTGATCACATCCCCATTCCAAAGCCCAGTTATCTGGGGCAGTTATTCTGAGTGGATATATTACTTCACCACCAAAAATGCTTATGCCCGTCTGACAATTGAGTTCATGAACTTATCCTGGAAAAAGTGCTACATACCTCATTGCTGAATATCACTATAGTCACCATGAAGTACTCCCCTTGGGAAGCTATGCATTGATGCCAGTGCCTAGTCCACTCTTCAAAGCAATTTTGGAACTCTTTCTCTGGAATGGCCATCAGAGCTGTCATCGTATTACCCTTGATGTCCTGAATGTCATCAAAATGTCTTCCTTTCAGTATTTCATTTGTCTTCAGGTAAAGAAAGAAGTCATTGGGGGCCAGATCAGGTGAGTAGCAGAGGTGTTCCAATACAGTTATTTGTTTACTGGCTAAAAACTCCCTCACAGACAGTGCTGTGTAAGCTGGTGCATTGTTGTGATGCAAGAGTCTTGAATTGTTGGTGAAAAGTTCAGGTCATTTTCTTCTAACTTTTTCACACAACCTTTTCAGCACTTTCAAATAGTAAACTTGGTTAATTGTTTGTCCAGTTGGTATAAATTCATAATGAATAATCCCTTTGATATAAAAAAAATGTTAGTAACATTGTTGCAACAAATTCGTGAACTTAATTGTCAGACCTCATATTTTCCTTTTAAGCCAGCATTTCCCAAGACAGTCAGTACATGAGTCATTCATTACCTTTGTTAACAGAGCAAACCATGAGCCTAATTTAAACACTGTAGTAGTGGACAGTAGACCTACATAGCTAAACAAAACAAAACAAAACAAAACAACAACCACCAAAAAAACTAAAAAACAAAAACCAAAAACATCTCGATGAGATGTAGTCTTATGCCAATAGCTAGTAGCTCTCTGAATGCTTTTATGTGGATAGAACTGCAAAACCATTTAATTTATAGAGGTTTCAACTAAGACCAGAGATATAATTTTAATTATTGGCAATATTGAGAATGAAGAAATGATAGTTCATTGAAGCTAAAATTTAAAGTTGAAAAATGGCTACCAAGCTATCTATTATATAGACAACTGGCCATTTCTTCTCTTACCACTACTGATTTTAAAATCTATTTAAAATCACCAGTGTAGTACATTCTATTTTCAAAAATTTATATTTGCAGAACATTTTACAGCATACCCCCCTCTACTTCTCACATGTTTGCATTTCAAAGGGGATTGTGCATGTCCTCTCAAATATTTTTTATTAACAATATTGAATGTAATCTCAGCGATGTGAATGGATTGTCTAAAGTTGCATAGCTAGTATATAGGGAAACCAGACCTCTTGGCTCAAGAGTTCTTTCCAACATATTCCATATTCCAACATATTCTGGCAGAGCTCCTCCTGGACAACTCAGTAGTTTTTATGTGTGTTGTTGTTTGTTTTGTTTTGTTTAACCAGGCACTGTCTTGTTTCTTCCATCTAATTTTGCATAACTTCATTTCCTTATCATGTTCTATCCATCATGCATTTTTTTCTCATGTCTATATGTCTACACAGCTTACCATTTCAATTGTTTGCCATGTTTTTTAAAGGATACTTTTCAGAGTGCTCATTGCAAAAGGAAAACGTGTATGTTGTCTTGTGTTGGATACTCCATGGCTGAGTTTAAAATCACTTTTCAGGGAATCCACATCTAAAACATAAGGCTGTTTTTCAATATTGTACATAGGATGAAACAGAGGCTTTGGGTACAGTCCTGGGCAACCTAGGAACTCTTAGAGCTGATACTGGCCAGAATTTAGAATCAAAAGAAGAATTACCTTATTTTCCTTCTTGATGTGTATTCTCAGGAGAATTGATGTTGTTTCCTTTTGTGGAGATTACAGTCTTGTGGGGAAGACAAACGTTGAATATGTGATTATCGTGTGAGTTTCACAAAAGGGCAACTGTTGGGAGCATTATACATGATGTTTGGCCCACAATTTCCCTTTTCAAAAGTGCAGTAATATACATATTTCATGTAGATATTTGCTGCCTGTTCTCCTGAGCTGGAAAGGCTCAATAGATCACAACTACTGCATATATTACGCATTCTCATTGATGTTAATCTATATTTTATTGTTTTAAACCACCATTTCTCTAACTTACACTGGAGAACAAGATGGTTTTGGGGAATGATATGGATTCACTAGACCTGGTTAAGTTCCCTACTTTGTCACTTACTAGCTAGGTGACCTTAGACAAGTTACTTAAACAATCACAATCTCAGTTTCTCCACATGTAAATTTATTTTGAGACTGATAATCACTTCACTTTTCTTGAAAAAGAAAAGGCCTATGTGAAATACTGTACATAAAAATGTTTTTATATGTAAACTGCAAATATTAATTGCTTTAGAGCCAATTTCAGAATGTTTCAAAGGTGATATCAGAGCTTGTGTATAGTTAATGTGTTTTTCTGATCTCTCCTTGTTCTTTGTCCATAATAAACTTATATTCTATGCCTGTTGTAGCAGGAAGAACTTGGGAAGCATGTTTGCAATACAATCTTAGGTAGAGATTCCACAGTGAAAAGAATAAGCATCAGAGGAAGTGAGTTACAAAATCTGAAAACTCTATGTTTAGCATTAAACAGAACATGGAAAATTCATACTATCTATAGATTTATTAGTAAGAAAAAAAGAGTGAAAATACTCCAAACTATCACTTTGAAATCCTGAGAGGGATCAGAAATACAACTGCAGAGGCAAAATTCTGAGAAACTGGGAGGAAAAAGCCATTTCGACCAACTTCAAAAATGGGCTGCAGATCTTCAGCTGACTTTTCTCCCTAAGCACTTCCTGTTTTGAGTGGTGTTTGACCAAATGAACTGACAAATCAAATATTTGGTGTGATGTGGCTGGGATGGAGATAAATATCCACTTAAACACATGGGACCTAAAATGAAAGTAAGGAGCTACAGAATTAATGCAATATATCACCACTCTACCATATGTCAGATCTCAAGATTTGGTCTCTTAGAAACTTAAAGTAAGAGGTTTGTGAATTAATGCAATGCATCATCACAAGGTCCCTTGGTATGTCTTTAAATTCCAGGTTCTAAAGGTATGGGGGACAAGTTTAGTCATGCTAGAGTATGAATTGTACATGTTTGTATTTAGCTCATTCATTGGAACGTTTCCATAAAAGACAAAGCACAGGTTAAATCAACAGCAGCATTAAACTGGAATCACTTAAAAAAAAAAAAAACTCGAAAAATAGGAGAAGCTCTATTTCCATATTATAAAAATAAATTCCAACCCAATTATTTTTTCTTATTCAATTCAGTTACCACATCCATATTGTGTTCTTGGACTAATAATGAGAATTTTAGCTTTTTTGTGTGTGTGTGGCTCTGACTGTCAAAGAAGAACCCCCATGAGAGCAGAAAGTATAATGTCTTACGTTTGTGTCTATACGCTTCTATTTACTTCTGATAAAACTGTTTGTATGGATTTGCTTTCAATTTTGAGTATGGTTTCTTATTAGTTTCTGTTTTTAAACAGCCAGCCAGCAGGCCATAATAGCTAATTTTATAAAAGGGTTAAGTCTTCTTTTGGTTCACATTTATTTGAATTTCACAATTCAAATAAGAGAGAAAAACACATCCAACTTTTCTCAGGCTAGAGACACTGACGGGATATGAGATATTACATAGTCATGAGACAGTTGGTCTGAATAATAAGTGAAAACCATAAAACCTACAAAATTTTGGCTTGAATAATAGATCATTAGGTGCTTTTAAAGAAGAATTTGATGATGGATTTGGGCAGAACTCCTCAAAATATATTTATAATACGTAATTGCCCTGAAAGTGAGAAACCAAAGCTTCCTTTCTTCATCCATGTAATCCTAAGAACCATAGTTTGCTTTAATTTAGACCTAACGTTACAAAACTAAGCCCTGTCTGATATTGGAAAAGGCAACTATTTCCAATGCAGAAAAACCACCTTGGCCTGACAGTTTGCAAACATACATGTGGAAGCAGAGGTTATTAGCTTTTAATAACCTCAATTAGATTGACAGCATGAAACCTCAGACCAATGTATACTGCATTGTATATATGTCCCCAGACTGAGTTGCCTGGTTATTGGGTGACAGTGCTGTGCTTTTCAGTGTCAAGGGGCAATGGCAGCTGTCACAAAGAACAGCAGGTGGCCATGCACTTGCTGTATCTCCACTTGAAGTTTTCACAACTGCTGGAGTTAGCAGTTGAACTGCAGTGCAAAAAGGAGCACCCAGCTTACTGTCATTTATTTAACAGATTTGAAGGGTACGTGGAGGTCAACTACTGTCCCTTGTCAAAATATCCTAATGGCTTCTAGAGTTACTTTGTTTTCCCACTGATTTTTTAAATTAAATTTATTGGGGTGACAACGGTTAGTAAAATTACATAGGTTTTAAGTGTTCGGCTTCTGGAGTTACCTTTCAAAGGGTAGAAGCTCAGTGGCCTGAGGAATTGAGTGGAAACCACATGGGTTTTAGTGGTAAGAGATGTTTACCAAGAAAAAAAGGAGAGTGAAGAAGGAGCGACTTGTGTTGATCCCTCATCTAGACCTTAAAGGGCCATAAATGTTTTTATTACTCAGCTGGCTATTGCAGGGGGTGGAAACAGATCTATTTGATTTTCTTTGGGACAACCTAAGGTACTTTAACATGGGGCCATTTGGGATGGAATGAGATTATAGGAACCCATGAGAATCTTTCTTTGTTTTACTTTATTTTTGGACAGCTGTCTTATTACTACTTTAAATGCTTAATAACTTTGTCCTATGCCTTAGAATATCATGGTTTTAATTGCTAGCTCAGCACACATTAAAAATAAAGATGATTTCCCTTGCCTGTGAATTCATGCTTTTTATTGAGAAATAGGGATTTCATATTGTCATTACATACTTAGGTTGCCTAGAATATATTTGGAAATAAATTAATATCTGTGTCCTGATTATCTGTGGGATAGTGTTATACAGGCTCAAAACAGGCACTCAATAAATAGGGTTTTTTTGTTCATTCTACTTTATATTTGATAAAAATGTCAACATATTTTTCTTACTGTTCTTGAATTTTTGTGTGCGTATTTTTAGAGTAACGGGCCACTAGCATTTCCTAATTCAGAAGCAGACATTTTTTTCAGTGAAGTCCTGAATGTTGTGTCTCGTTCTTCAGTTTCTCTTGCAGTTGGAAAACACTTTTTTTTTTCTCTTGCAAAATTATGTAGAGGCCTGACAGTATCTCTGAATCTTGCACCAAAATGAGTGGTGTCCTGTAGGTAGCAGAAAGGAAATTATATTCAGATTTCTGAGTTTGTATTTTTCTGCCAAAGACCTACTGTTCCTTTGAAAATTGCTTGATTGTCATCTGTAAAAGAGGGTTACAGTCCCTTCCCACTGTCACATGCTAACCATCTGAGTGGTGAGTCTTTCAGGCCAGAAACTAAGAGATTGAGCCAATCTTTCCTAAGGATTTCATAAAAAACTACTGTGTGCCCATAGTTTATCATTAGTCAATGTTATAACAAAAACAGAAGATTCTGTTTGGTACCCAAGATCACAGTTAAAGGCTTACCTTTAATTAAGTGTTGGGTGGAGTGATTCAGAGCATCTATAGATGTTACAGGAGTTCAGAGAACAGAAGACTGAAAATAACTAAGAACCAGAATCATTTACTTGAAATTTGTAACCATAATGCTTATGTACAGCTTTTCAAAAGTCCAAATAATGCAGTCAAATTTGTGACAAGATGAAAAGCTGACACAAGTATTCGGTGTTCACGTGGACATAGTAGACTACATAGTAGGTTGCTGTGATCCAGCTGTGATACTGAAAATGTCACTTTTACTTGTTATGTTTTATTGCCTGTGAATTCTTTTAGATGTAAAACCTAAAGGGCACCTGACATACCATTAGGCAATTACTACTTCTTTCATTGTGGAAGTCTATGGCTGATGAAGTACACATCATTACAGTTCAGAAATGCTCTATTCTTTTTGCTTTTATACCCAGGCACCTCCTTGGTGATATACATGGTTTGGCAGGGGAAGAGAAATAAAGTTAGTGGGAGTAATCGCACAGTTGCCTGCTGTGAAGAAGAGTGAGCTTTATTTACAGCTTAGCACTCTGATTTGGCTTTAAGAGAATTACATCAACTAAACATTATATATAATAGACTTGGCAGAAACGCAAACTGCTGGTCAGACCAGATTACATCAAAGAGAAACACTTGAAAATAGTCTTGCTAAGGTATTGCTTACTTAGATTTATAACAAGTGTCCACAGGACAGTAATCCTCACAGATCCTCAACTGTATCTTAAATACTAAGATTTTGAGCTAGAGAAATCCTGTGGTTTCATGACAAAAGGTGTTATGCTAATGAAGATCTATCCAAGTCTCCTGGTCTAAGATCAGTCAGAGCCTAAAAGAAAATCATGTAGTGAATTGATCCTCTCATTGCAATATCTTCAATTGCAATACATTTGGGAGGAATGTTCAGGCTTACAGATATAAATATACATCAAGCTAGAAACAAATTAAAAGATAATACCTTCAGCCAGAAAAACAGACATTAAAAAAAAACACCACAAAAAATGTGTTGATAACAAACAACTAGTACATAACATAATTAGTATTGTTTGGTTTCAAGTTGCCATTTTCCCCCCCAAAATAATATATTTAATGCCTAATGTAATTGTTTTTAAAGGACTAGTTTTTGTGTGTGAATATAGCATGCAAACCATAGTTCTAGCAGGTAAACTCTGAAAATTTCATGTTTTACAAAGGCAAAGAATGTCACTTGTTCCTAACTATATTTCCATTACCTGGCAAAATCCGGGCTTATGGTATATGCTCAGGAAATGTTGTGTGATGATGCAGAACAAAAATATTTTCAATTCTGTGTTTTCTCAAGAAGAACATAAAACAAAACAAAAATATAAGTCAAGACTAAAAGCTATTAAAGGCATTTAGTTGTCTGAGCAAAACAAGACTTGAGTTTTCCTGTTAGCATAGCCCCATTTTCAATTAAACTAAAAGTAGAAAAAGAGTAGCAATGTTACAGGGTTAATGCAGTAATTTTTTTGTTTTCTTTATGTAGCAATAGCAGGTATTTAAGACCCATGCAGCTATGAGTTAAACTTTGTTTGGATTATTTGAGAAAATTCTGCTGCCTTTATAACATATATTTAGACTCTTAAGAAATAATTTTGATGTATCAGAACTTTCTTAACTTGAGAAGTCAATAATAATGAAAATAAATTTGCATCCATTCAGAACTCTTTCGTAAGAAAAAAATACAGCCAAGACTAGGAAGTTGATGTTACTATATGTGAAAAGGAGTGTTCAACATAATTATTCAAATAAATGAAGAGTTAATTAAATTTTGCTGAATTTGCCATTTGAAGACCTGTGATATTTTAATATTGTTTGAAAGATAGTCTAACCTATTAGGACATAATACAACTCAATGATTAAAGTACACAATCATCTCTAAATTGGCACAGTTAATTTTCATTTTCAGGTTCTAATCTACAGCATATATAAACTTTCCAGATGTAATAAAGAACATCTAAAAGGTAAAAATGTATGGTTTGGGGAGTGGGGCTGTATCTTTTTAATTTAAAGTTCTGCTGTTTAACACAAGTATTGAATTTTTTTTAAAGTGTTTGTATGCCTAGCATTGCCTATTATGTAGTTGTATTATAAAGATTTTATAGATGAGAAACAGAGGTGGAGAGACTATATTGCTTAAGTTCACACAAGTAATAAACGGCAGAGACCGGATTTAAACTCTGGCATCTGGCTTAGAGCCACAATACATTTTCGTTGTTAAAAATATCATAACATTATTCAAATTTAAAATTCCCTCTAATGTTTAATTTGTTGACCAATATCCCAATATCAGTTTACCTCTCTTTGATTCTCCTGAAAGGTAGCACTTCTCGGTTTGATACATATCGTTCCAGACTTTCTGCTGTGTACATTGGTACTCCCAGAGAATATATAGTATCATGTATTTTATAGTTTTAAGATATAAGTGATGTAATGCTGTTTTGTCATTCTGAAATAATTTTTAACTCTGCCATATGTCTTAGACACACTTCTGTGTTAACATATTGAGTTCTACTTTTTCCTTCTAAAATGCTGCATAGTATCCTGCAGTATGACCATGCCATCCTTTATTCTAACCATTTCTTTCCTAATAAACAATCAGATTATTTCTATTTGTGAGAGGTAAGAGGCACATGTAAACACTGACTTGATTCCTATATTGTTTTTTCTCCACAATATTAGAGTGTCACCACAAAAATCTGAATCATAATTATATGTGAGACGAGAAAGTTGCTCTTATGGATAGTGGGAAAACCCGAAGCAAGCAGTTGGAACTAATATTCTTGTTCTGAAATAATGTGTTTATGACTCTCCGAGTCACAATGTTTTCATCTGTAATTAGGCATTGATATTATTACCTTTTCTGTCATATGTCTATATCTATAGTTTTGTTTTCAAAAGCATAAAATATTTTGTAACTATTAGGTACTATTTTTATTACATCAGTTCAATTCATCATGCATTTATTGACTATTTGCTATGAGAGATATTCTGATGTAGGTGCTAGGGAAAGTGAAATAAATATTTTATCTAAGAGCACATGGGATAGTAAAAGTAAAAGGCACAAATATAAAAAATTCTGAAAAAGGTGTGTATGTGATCTGAGTTACAGGAAAGATGCAAAGTTCAACTAGATTGTAGGAGAGGAAGAGAGTATTCTAACTAAAGGGGCTGTGAAGTACTTCTTGAGAGAGATGAAACATACAGTATAAATCCAAGAGCCACGTTAGTTAGCATATAGGAAGAAAAGAGGAACAGATTGTTCCAAATTCCCTCTTATGTAAATTGGACTGTGGACGCTTTGTTCATGCTAGCTTTCTAGAGCTGGTGAGTCTTTCGTCCAAAAGGCTCTTTCAAGAGCATTATTAAGGAACATAAAAGCTCTTTTTTAGTGTCAGGATTACATTGGAAAATCAGACATGCAGTCACCATATAGTGTCAGTCTCAGCATCTCCACCTAAGCAAACGCCAGCTCTGCTGCAATGCTCCAGCAAATGTGAGGCCCTCCAAAGTGCACAACACAGGAGTTCTGGAAGATGGATGTGAACAAGTACCTACGACACCTCAGAAGGTACCAGAATCAGGTATCTCTTTATATGTTTTTTTGGGCTTCACTATAAAGAGAGGGAGGGATTTTAAGGGTAATGAAAACAATTCAAGTCTAGATTGTGAACTGGGAAAATTCAGAGCTTATCGTCAGGCAGGGAGTGTGATTTAGAATGTGTTTGGGGGTGATGAGAATGTCAGAAGGTGGTACAGAAGATGAAGACACCAAATGTGTGGATTAAAGAGTAGGTTGTGACTTTGAATGCCCAGGCGAATCTCTGCTCTTAATGATACATTGTGAAGTATTAAAGCTTTTCTTCCATGGAGTGACACGTGATCACCTATCCTTAAAATATATCTCTTTCAGGACTGTGGGTAGATTAAAGGAGGCAAAATTGGAGAGTGAGAACAGTCATGGGTCTATTATAGTAGACCAGGAAGTGATACTATGATCTTAGGTAAGAATAGTGGTAGGGAAATAGAGGACTAGACACATTTGAGAGACAGTATAGAAATTATCTTCTTGAGATGATTTTTCAGCTGATTTGATATGGACATTAGGAAAAGAAAGGAGTCACAGATGAAAGATAACAACCATAAGCAACTACTATTTAGTTATGTACAAGGCACTGTGCTAACTATAATATATAATATATAATACATATAATATGTAGTGTATAATATGAACATATAATGTATATATTATATATATACATATATACATATATGTGTATGTGTGTGTATATATATATATATATATATATTCTATTTCTCATAAAACACATTATTATATCCATTTTATCCAGAAGGAAACTGAGGTTCAAAGAAGTCACAACTTGCCAAAGGTCATGATCAAAATCCTTGACCCATGTTCTTAACCATAGTGATTAAACTAAGACCTTCTGATACCATGAGTTAATGTTGCATATCTATTCAGGAAGACAGTAAACTTTTGTGATTTTCATATTTAATTATTTAAGTTTAGAAATTTCATTCAAGACTTTGCTGTTACAGATTATTCATATATGTGCATATAATATACACAAATGAAACTTGTATATCTATGCATATTCTTATGTCTCAAAATGTTTTGAGCTATTCAGGGATATGGTAGGATATGTCTTATAATCAATAAAGTACCAAAAAGAGACAAACTGAAAATCTTTCCAGTTTATTATTATCTTGATGCATGAAATACTACATCTCAGCTTTTTCAAAGAAAGGAAATGAAAGGAAAAAATAACAATTATGCAACTTCCTAAATTCCCTTCACTTTTTGAAAATGAAAGCCCAGTTCCAGATAATGAAGTTGAGTATGGTGAGATTTAAATTCTATTCAAATAAGTTACATTAACTCACATTTATTCTAATAAAGGAGAGGAATCCCTGGATAATGGAAATCCGTAGACAATTGAAAAACTGTCTTTAACAATATTTTTCAACTTCAATCCATACCACATTTTTTATTGGCATTATAATCAAGTAACAAAAACTTCTCATTTAAATTTCATTTCCTTTCTCTTTTCTTCTCACTTAAGTGGGAAGGGAAATGCCTAAACAGTAAAGAGCAGAAGGCATGAGGTACCTGACTCCTATCTAAGGCAGGTAAGAAACTGCATGCCTAAAACATTTATAGTATCAGTCTGCATTCCCACCAACAGTGTATGAGAGTTCCTTTTTCTCCACAGCCTCTCCAACACTTGTTACTATTTGTCTTGTTGATGAAAGCCATTCTGACTGGGGTGAGGTGATATCTCATTGTGGTTTTCATTTGCATTTCTCTGATGATTAGCGATGTTGAGCATTTTTTCATACGTCTATTTGCCATTTGTATATCCTCTTTGGAGAAATGTCTCTTCAGGTCCTCTATCCATTTTTCAATTGGGTTGTTTGTTTTTTTGTTGTTGAGTATGGAAGGCAGTGTGGAGGTTCCTCAAGAAATTACGAATAGAATTACCATATGACCCAGCAATCGCTCTCCTGGGTATCTACCCCAAAAATATAAAAGCATTTCTCTATAGAGACACGTGTACTCCAATGTTCATTGCAGCTTTGTTTACGGTGGCCAAGACATGGAAACAACCAAAATGTCCTTCGATAGATGAATGGATAAAGAAGTTGTGGTACATATACACAATGGAATACTATTCAGTGTCAAGGAAAGATGATATAGGAGCATTTGTGACAACATGGATGGATCTTGAGAGTATAATGCTAAATGAAATAAGTCAGACAGAAAAAGCAGAGAACCCTATGATTTCACTGATATGTGGTATATAAACCAAAAAGAACAAGACAAACAAATGAGAAACAAAAACTTGTAGACACAGACAATAATTTAGTGGTTACCAGAGGGTAAGGGGGTGGGTGGTGGGTGATGAGGGTAAAGGGGATCAAATATATGGTGATGGAAGGAGAACTGACTCTGGGTGGTGAACACACAATGGGATTTATAGACGATGTAATACAGAATTGTACACCTGAAATCTATGTAAATTTACTAACAATTGTCACCCCAATAAATTTAATTAAAAAAAAAACACGAAAAAAAAAACATTTATAGTATGTAAAACAATGATTAAATCAAAAGCTTTTAAATACAGTTATTGGGGTAATTTTGAACCCTTTGTGAATAAAATAAATGGACATTTGATTGGTTTCATATTATCATTAGAGGCTGAACTTTATCATACTTTCAACTGGAAAAAAAAACGTTTTCATGCTGGCCTTATGTTGTTTTTATCAGGGAAAATGGTCCTGTGAACAGAGTAGCAAGTGCATAACCTGTCACTGATCATTCTGAAAATTTCTTAATATATCAGCATCTCAATGTGGGCATAAGAGGGTAATGCAAAAACCTAAGGCAAATTGACAAATGGATATTATCCTTTGTTAAGCTAATTAGTGTTGCAAGCTATGATTACAACACTGAGTTTCCTTGGCATTGTGTTTTAGTACCTTCAAGATTTCATTAAATCATACAATAAGCATTTATTTAAGAACCTTCTATATTCCCAGGAGTGGAATGGTGAATGAGGAAGTCCTTGCCTATCCCTTCTTATTAACATGTTGTTGGTTCTATGTTATGGATGAGCAAAGTGTGTTAAGACTCTAGGTCAATAAATGTTTCCTGAGGAGATGATCTACAAGATCAATTAGGAATAATTTGTTTAAAATCAATTGGCATTGAGATTAACATAATTATTTAAAATTCTTTATATAATTTTGATTTGTTTGTTTGCTGTGGGGAGTTTCTTTCAATGAAAATTTAGTTATCTTAACATCACTAAAATCAGATAGTCATGGTCTTTGTTGAAATATGGTGGTTAGAGAGGGCATCCTGGATCTCTTTCTTTCTCTTTCATTTCCTTCCTTCCTTCCTTCCTTCCTTCCTTCCTTCCTTCCTTCCTTCCTTCCTTCCTTCCGTCCTTCCTTCCTTCTCTCCTTTTTTCCTTCCTTCTTCCCTTTCTTCTTTTTTTATATTGAGGTAAAATTGGTATATAACATTAGACTAGTTTCCGGTGTGCAACATATTGATTCAATCTTTGTATATAGTACAAAGTGATCACACCACAAGTCTAGTTACCATCCATCACCATATGGTTGACCCCCTTTCCCACTAATAACTGCCAATCTGTTCTCTGTATCTATACTGAATTCTTTTCTGTTCAGATGTTCATCCTTCTTTCTGTACACTTGCCCTTAGATAGAGGTATAGGTTGGAGGTAGAACTGTGCTAAAGTAACCATCTACTTAATCATCAAAGCTAGCCCCAGATAAGATTTGCCCCTAATTTCTTATCATTTGCATTTTGTGTTTTTTGTTACTCATTCCCCTCTCCTAATTCATGATGACCTTATATAAACTCACAGATGTTTAGTGCTCTCTACTCTTGTGGCCACTACCATCGGAGCAAGGAATTGAATCTCTGTGTTAAGTGGGATTTAGTATTAATTAATGATTGATTCATTGATCCAATCAGCGTTATTGAATATGTAAAAGTTACTGTTCCATGCCCCAGGTTTAATAAAATAGAAATCATAGGAAATCTTACAAACATGTTTGGAAATTCTACCATAGCATAATTATAACATTATTAGAAATATTGTGTATTAAATTCAAAAAATTGGGTAAATTGCCTCTGAATTTAAAAAAAGAAAGAAATTCAAGCAAGTTACAACTATGCTTTAAGCACCTATCATTTTTTTTTTAATCATGGAGATCTATACCACAAAGGTTAAAGATTTTAAATATTTAGCAAAATGTACCTTTCAACCTTCTCTCTCTCAGAAGACAATCCAAACTTTTTCAATTCATTAAATTAATCCTTGGTGGCCACAGCAGAATAAAAATGTCATATCTGTAGCATGCAAATGATGCTATTAGTGTGTGGAAATATACAGCACAAAAGTCATTTACTTGTCTAAGTGAATTTTGTTCTTAAATCTGCAATGTATCTCATATACAAGCTATAAAGATCAAAAGCAATGTAAAATTTAATCTGACAGAAAATGCACAGTATTTGTTTTAATCGTTTTGGAAAGTTTGTGGGTCTTGTCGTTTGGCATAAAATTAGCTTAGGCTATAAACTTTGAGCATTGTGCAGGTTAATGGACTTGAAACCTGGAGAAAAAGACCTTTCAATGATCTTCGGGATGTGGATGGATATCTATCCATAGATAATCATAAACATACACTTTGCTCTGGAGAGTGTGTAGTTTTTTTTAAAATAAACTTTTTATTCTAGAACAGTTTTAGATTTACAGAATTATTGCAAAACAACTACAGAATGTTCCCAGATACCCCATGCCAGGTTTTCCTATTACTAACAACTTGGATTAATGTAGCACATTTGTCACAATTCATAAACCAATGTTGATATTTATTATTTTATTAATCTCAAGTCCATACTTTGTACATTTTGTTGCTCAAATTGTTCTATTTTGGTAGCTGTTTTCTTTGGCTTTTGGGGCCCTTTTACACAACCCTAGCAATTATTTTCTCTTTTGGGCCCTTGTTTCTGGCACAAGTTGCTCTAGGCTTATCTTGTGTATTTCTTGCTTCATTCCCAGAATCGGCCCTTCCTCAAGGAACTCTGGTTCTTTGTATTGGAGAATGGTGCAAGAAACCAAAATCTGTGCACTAGGTTTGCTCATTACGACTGCGTTACGGTTGTTTCTAGACCCTCTAAAGCGAAAAAAAACACAACTAGATGTATGTATGAATACTAACCCATTTATATATACACATCTACAAATATTTCTCTCTAGATACCCACCCATATCTATAGTAAACTAACAATGAGTTCATTAGGTTCCATAGCCACATGGATCATTCTAACCTCCTCCCCTAGCTTATACTCCCACTCCAACAGTGAGAAACCTGTTCCCACCATCTGTTATTCATTTATGTTAATTGTTCAATTCCAGTATTCATGTGTAGGGCTTTCAGAATTTCTAGCCCATATGCCAGTCGGAAACAACTTTACCAAATAGAGAATGTACAGTTACTTTTGCTTTTGGTCTTACAGGTTCCATTCATTTCCAAATTATTAGGTCATCATCTTTGTAACAGTCCCTTCAGTGAGGTTGTTTCCTACAGTTATAACACATTTAGATTCTTCCATCACTTTTTTGGTTCCATTCTAGGATCCCTTAACTTTCTAAATATATTTCTTTAATTTGCATACACTAATGTTTACTCATTGTGCTGTAAAGTTATAGAAGTTTTAACATATGCAACGTCATGTATTCACTGTTACAATGTCATATAGAATACTTTCACTGCCTGGAAAAGTCCTGTGTTTTACCTATTCAACTCTTTCCCACCCCAAACTGCTGGGAATCACATATCTTTTTCTTTTTCTTTTTTTTTTTTCTGTTCCAAATGCCATATAACTGGAATCATATAGTATGTAACTTTTTGAGACTAGCTTCTTTCACTTAGCAATATGTATTTCAGAGTCACCCATGTCTTTTTTGTGGCTTGATAGTTTATTTCCTTTTATCACTGAATGATATTCCATGATATGGATTTATCACAGTTTGTTTATCCATTCTCCTATTGAAGGACAGTTTGTTTTATTCCAGTTTTTTTTTTTGCGGCAATTATGGATAAAGTTGCTATAAACACGTGTATGCAGATGTTATGTGAATATCATTTTTTAAATCAGTTGGAGCTTAATTGTTGAATTATATGTAAGACTGCTTAGCTTTATTAGCAACTTCCAAACTGTCTTTCAAAGTGGCTGTACCATTTTACATTCTCACCGGCAATGAATGAGAAATTCTGTTGCTCTGTATTTTTTCCACATATTGGTATTGTCAAGTCTTTGAATTCTAGCCATCCTAATAGGTATGTAATGATATTTTATTGTTGATTTATGACTAATGATGTTGAACATCTTTTCATATTCTTATTTGTTATCTATATGTGTTCTTTGGTGAAGTGTATATTGAAATCTTTTGCCCATTGTTTTCATTGAGTATTTTGTTTTTTATTGTTAAGTTTTAAAAGATCTTTGTATATTCTGGATTAATCCTTTACCATACATATGATTTGCAAATATTTCCTCTATTTATCTTTCACAGCAATTTTTTTTTTAATTAAACCCACACAACTTCTCAGTTTTTTCTTTTATGGATCATGGTTGTTGTTTTTTGTTTGTTGGTTGGTTTGTTTTGTTTTGTTGTTGTTTATAGATCATGTTCTTAGTGTTGTATCTAAAAACTTACCACCAAACACAAGGTAACTCAAATTTTCTTCCAGAAGCTTTTCAGATCTATAATCCATTTGAGCCAATTTGTATATAAGTAATGAAGTTGTATCTAGGTTCTATTTTTTTTTTCGCAAGTGGATATCCAATTGTTCCATCACCATTTGTTAAAAAAGATTCTTCTATCTTCACTGAATTGTCTTTGTATCTTTGTCAAAATCAGTTGATTATAGTTGTGTTAGTCTATTGCTGGGCTCTATTCTGTTCCTGTGATCTATGTATCTTTTTTTCACCAATACCATGATGCCATGACTACCACGGCTTATATGAAATCTTACAGTTGAGTAAATTGAGTCCTCCAACTCTGTTCTCTTTCAGTGTTGTCTTCACTATTCTATACCTTTTGCATGTAATGGGAACTCACTGTCTGTATCTGTAATGTGAGAGAACACATGAGAGAGTCTTCCCAAAGCAAAAACAGTAATACCAAGTGGACCTATTTCTCTGTTAAATATAGAGGGTCTGGTAGCCTTAAATACCAGGTTTTTGCTAATAACATTGTCAAAATATTTAATGTACCACTTTACCAAACATTCTTTAACATATATATTAACTTTATTGGTGAGAAAGAAAAAAACAAACTAGATAATATAAGTACTTGAAAGTAGATTAATCATTAATATGATATGCTGTCAAATTAATTAAAAATGTAATTTAGTCTAATAACTTGTTTCATTTAACTATTTTATTATTTAATACATTTTTAGTTTAATTTTCACCTAGTATTTACTATAAACTTGGCATATATATATATATATATATATATATATATATATATCATATTTTTAAGCAGAATATAATAGAGGCAAAGTAAATGGTGGTAAGTTTGCAGTAGAAATGAAATGTTAGAACTTTGGCTTTAATGATGAATAAGAAGTGAATTCAAAGTCTAAATAAAGTATTTTCCCTTGAAATACACAGATTGGTTGTCTGCATTTGATAAATATATTTTTATAATTGCTTAAAACGTATTTCAAACTGCCTCTATGACTATGTCCTCCCTGGAATATTTTAAATCTTTCAATGTGTTTATTAGGTTCATGTGTTATAATCTACAAAATGATTATTTAATGAACTTTCTCTTCTGCTTCAGCTCCTACTATGATGACGCACCCACTCACAAAACTATGTTGAAGTGAAAGCAATGTGTCATAAATAGAACATTTCTGAGGACTATGATATGGTGTAATTTAAAAACTTTAAATTGTTAGCTGGTTATGAATAAGGTTCTAGAGCTAAAAAAAGAAGACTTCGATTGCTGTCTTATTGGATGTCAGTGTGTAACCTCCCTGATGTGGGAATGAGTCCAGAACTGCTACTATGCACAGTAGTGTGTGTAAGGCCGGAAGTATTAGGAGGCTCATGACTTCTGCATGGATGGAGGCGATTGTCTTGTTCACATACATAATGGAAGTTCCTGATAAAAGGAGGACTGTAAAATCTTCCAGGCACTGCATTGAAACTCAGAAATAGCTGTTTGAGACATGGAAAAAAACGAAGACACATTAAAGGAAAAGCACTAAAGTCCATCACCATGCAAAGAGAGAGACGCCAGTTAGTAATAGTGACTAGTGTCTTGCGTTCTGCAGAATGTTTTGGGAGAAGAAAAATCCCAATAATGTGGCCAAACGTTTTTGATTGTTGCCTATACCTCTACCTTGTAATTTTTTGCACAATTTCAAGGAATAAAGGAATAGAGAGAGGCAACTCTGAATGTAGCCATTGGAATACACCCGAATACAGCACTAAGGTGTTTTAATGGATGATAGTGAGGAAAAGAGACAAAAATGGCAAGAAGCAGCACAGTCTCTACAATGCTTTGCAAGATACATTGTTAATGAAAAGGCTGATAATTTGCTTTAAGTATTTCCCTCTCTGCTCTCTGTTTTTTTGGTGTTTTCATAGGAGAATTAATCATCACCATAAATTAGGGTTGGGTTTGCGGGTGAAAGGGCCATACAGAATGGATAATCCACTTAATCCTGTTAAATCTCTGGTACTCTACAATTTTTTGCTTTTCCCCAAGCAAAACAAAACCAAATACTTCAGGTTTCCATAATAGTGTCATAGCCAAACAGTGAACAAAACACATTTTAGTTCAGAAGAATTAATGATCTTTCATTATAACTGCTTTTGGCTTCATCTTAAAAAAACAAAACAAACAAAAAACAAAAACAAAAAAAACCAATGAGGATATAAAGCTGAAAACATAACTTCAGGCTGGAATGGTACTCACTAATAAAACAAACAAATTTCTGCAATTATACTGAATTCTTGCTGAACTTCTTACCTGGCTTGCTGGAGAATCAGAAATAGAGTAGGAAGAAACTTTCTATTGAAATAAAATTGCAAACGTCTCTTTTAACACAATATGAAGAAGCAAGTTACTGTGGTCCAGAACTGTCTTTTAATTTTGACTAAAAAAATCCCAAAACATTAGACATTTATCACCTGTCAAGCATTATGCTAGCTTCCCAAGATAAAAATGTAAATATGACACTATTTCCTGCCCTCAACTTGCTCACAATGCAGGGGTGAAGTTAGAGTTGTACAACAGTTCAATAAACAATGTCTAGTGTCTGTGTCGTACTTGTAAAGTTCTGAACTAACCTGATTGAAAAGATGGAGCCAAAGAAAGCTATATATATATATATATATATATATATATATATATATATATATATATATATATATATATATTAAGCCCTGGCTCTTGCAAATCCTACATATATAGTCTGGGAAGGAAGGGATGCTGTCAATCACGAGCTTGAAGATCAGGCAGAAACAGACAAGAGGAATAAAAAAGAGACTGCCAGGTTGCATCAGTTTTTTAGAACGTGGTTTCATGATTTCAATGAGTGTGAATTGTAAGATTATTGGAAATACCTATATAGTAAAACTATACTCACCCCCAGGAAAACCATAAACATTTTTTGAATTATCTGATACTTTGTACTATTCACACTTCATCTCTTCTCCATTAAAATAAAGACTGCATGTTGAATACCGGTAGACTTGCTTTCCATTTCCCCTCTGTCAGTGTGATTAAAAGGTGAACACATATTATTTAGCTCCAGGCAACATCTTGCACAGGATCTCTGGCATTCAGTAGGGAATTATTTTGCAGTTAATGAACTATTGAAAACATTTCTAGCCAAGCAAAATATTTTATCAAATTCATTTTCTACTTTTAAAATATATGCTCATTATTTGGGGCACATGAGGGAAATGCCAATTTTAAAAGAGTCCTTTAAAGTTAAGAATGGTTTGTAATCAAACAAGGTGCAAGGGTGGAGGCAAGGTGAAGGGCGAAGTACTAAAACAGCTCTGGCCCAAAAGAATCATAAGCACACACTTCTCACTGCTAAGCCCTCTCAGGAGAGCCTGAATGAGCAGAAGGCTTTGAAGTTTGCTCAGAAAATATGAGCGTATGTTTTTAAGAAACTGAACACTTATAATACTTATCGGAGAGAGCAATAAAACAGAGAGTAACTTGTTATTTTCTTTCTTTCCAAATGTAAATTTTTGCTCTTTTCCATTATAAAAGTACTTTCATGCTAATTACAAAAATTCATCCAGTATGAATGTATTGCAAGTATGAAGAGAAAACTAGTGTCTATGAATTCCACTATGAACAGTTGGGAGTAATTCATGCTGCTATGGCTACCCTGGACTCCTCCTCCTTCTGGAAAATCCCCCACACTTCCCAACATCAGGTTTTTGCATTGACCGTTCCCTCTGCTTGAAATTCTATTCCCTGGATATCTGGGGCACTTACTCTCTGCTTCTTCCCTTCTTAGAGTTATTTTTTTGTTGTCTTGTTTTTCTTTTTTAAGATCTTAGAGAGACTTCCCATAACCATTCCGACTGAAATACAATCCCCACCCCAACACCCTCTATTCTTCTGACCCCATTGCATCTTTCTCCATAGTTCTCCTTTCCACTGAGAGAGCACGCATAATTTGCCCAAGTCCCTACAGCCAGTAAGTGGCAGACTCAGGATTCACTCAGGCTACCTCTCTGCCATGTGTGAGCTCATGACCACTATCCAATGCTATCCTTCATTACTAGATACTTAATAAATATCTGCAGTGAATCTACTATGTTTTCAGACACATTTCTATGTATATGTACCTTATTTCTTTCATAAATGGAGGCATTATAAAACACACCGTATTCCCACCTCTTAACATATGTAAGAGTGTAACGAATTTCTACGTCTCTATGTGGATGTCTCTCTATCTAAATTTGTATCTATTTATGTTGTGCTAATCAATCCATTATTGTTGGATACTGAAGCGGTGGTTCACAATTGTAGTCACTGATAAGACTGTTTTGAATACTCACCTGATTATAGTCTTAGAGTAAATGTCTACATGTGAGATTGCACGATCAAAGGATAAGCACATTTTTTAAGGCATTTAAATTATTTGACGAATTTCTGTCCAGAAATTCTGCACTGACTCAAACATCAACCAGGAGGGCCTGGTGGCTGGTTGTGTCGTACTCATTGCCCTGACCTGCCTGGGTGGCCAGCACTCGCCAATTATCAGTGGACAGCAAGGTGGTCAGGCTATGAGCCCTGCACTGATGCTGCCTGAGGACAATTCTGACCTTGTCATAGCTCTGCTTTCTTAGCTATATAGTTTTAGACAAGCTATTTAAACTCCCTTTCTTCTATTTTGTGTTTTTAAATGTTATATATAAATATAATAGATGCTTTTTGTCCATGTTATGTGTTTTTGTCCCTTCAGTATTTTTGTCTTTTAGCTTCCGTTATTTGTCATCCATACAACTTTACTTTTTCTTTTCTTTTCTATTTTTTAGTGTGGGGGGAGCTGTTTTGTAGTTTTTGTCTTAGCTTTTATATAGTCTTATTTGTCAAATGTTATGATTTCTGCCTGAATATGAAAATTGTAATTCATAAAGATATAGGCTCTTCTTTATTATTATATTTTTCCCAGCATTTTTGGAAATTCTAATGCTTGGAAATATAGCTTTTATTCATGAATGTAGTCTAGTGAAACTTTTAAGAAATTACAAGAGAAGGGCTTACACTTTGTAAGAAAAGCAAATATTAAACAAATGTATAAAATAAAGAGTGGAAGTTCCTATTTCCATTTTCCTCTTTTCTTTGCTAATTTCTTATGTATTCTCTGCACTTCCTCTGAATATAGAAATGCTATCTTTGTTGTGCAATTTGCTCCTCAATAGGTACTAGAAGCCATCCACATCTATACATTCAGATATAACTTATTTCAATGGCCCACATAGATTTCCATAATATGAAAATATTAAAACCAATTTAATTATTCTTAAGTGATAAACCTCTAGGCTGACTCTAGTTTTTGCTACTGTCCATGGTATAGCAATTTTTTTAAACATATGTCCTTGTATATCAGGGCCAACGTTTGTGGAGGACGGATACCAGGATAATCAACTGATCCCTCAATGGATATACCCATTTACAGTTTTGTGGAAACTGTCAAACTGCCCCCCAAAGTACACGTCCATCCATATTTAAAAATGTGTCCATTTCCCACTCTTCAGTAGTGTTGTGTATTTCCAGTCTGATTCTCACTCTAATGTAAGTAATTTATTTTTGTTATCCTGAATATGATAAGAATTTCTCTTTCTCCTTTGATTTTTGATATTTCACAAAGATCTGTCCTAGATATGTGTCTCGAAGGGAACATATTTCTATGTTAAGTATCTGAAGCTTTCTTCCATTATTTCTATTCTTTAATTGTAGAGCACTGACAGCGCTTGCAAAATTTCTGTTTGATACATACTGATCTTTGAGATTTACCTCCATGTCTTTTAAATTTTCTTTATAATTTTACATTATTCTTATTTTGTACTATACTGTGTAAAACAATAGGTATATCTTTACAGATTACTAATTCCATTTTAAGTACTCTTTTTTCGTCGACTTATTCTTTCTGTAGAGATTCAAAATTATCTTAGCAATGAGGTTGTTCATTTCTGAGAATTAAAATGACTTCTATCCTTATGTTAGTTGCTTCTACTTTTCTACCATTTTATCCTCCTTTTTTTGCCAACAGAATATGGAATGGCAATGTGCTCAGCTTAAAAAATATAGAAAAAAAAACACCCTGCGTTTTTCCAGCCTCCGTTGCGTCTCTATGTGTTGTTCTGGTGAAGGTTTAACAACCAGATTTCTGGAACTAAAGGAACTAGCTTTGTAGGTTCTGCTCCTTCTAGGGTGTAAATACTCCCAGCTAAAGTTACCTGAAGAGCTCCCTTAACTTTTTCTGGCTACAAAGTCTATTCTTGAACTCTATCAGGGAAAACTTTCTACATTCTTTCATGAGATAATTTCATAGTGTTTCCTGGGAAACATTACAGCCAGGCACATGGAATACTGAACTTGTCTTGAAGGAATGACCTTATTGACTACTTCTTGGCTTATTCTCATTCCACCCTGTAGTGACAAATCTAGACTTTGAGTCAAGGCTCCCTACAGGTAATTATCTTTTATTAAGAAATTGTCCTACGTTGCCTGATGGGATTGCATGTTTATTGCTCCAAGATTCTGTCCTTAAACCAGTGCAACCTCCTTTATATTGTCAGATTCTTCGTCAGTCTTCATCAGGGGATGATCTCTTCTTGTGTTCCACTAAAACTATGGAGTGTTTTATATTTATATTTGTTCTGTTATTGAAATCATCTTTTGGGAAAGAAGAGGGACATATTTTGCTAAAGTGACCTGGAACCAGGTGAACTTTAGAATCAGACAACAACATTTAAAAAAAAAAAAACAAAAGATTTCAGATGTTGAACAGAATTTTGTGAATGCAGTGCATAGGAAAAAGAGATTAAAGTTATAACTTTATGATGGTATTACTGTGTCAACTTCTTAGTACTTAGAAACACTTAAGATTATATAGTTGGTGAACACTTTCCATGTCATTAATATTTGAGAATACCCTTATGTTTCATAATATTTCTAACTATTTGCCTACTTTAGAATTTTAAGCTGCTTATTTTTCTGTTGGTTGTTGAGTGATATCATGATGAACAACATTTTACCTAAATCTTTCCTTACATTTATAACTCACTCCTTCATATAATTTTGTGAAAATGGAATCAGACCAATAAATTATATTTATCAAATAAGAATGTCTAAATAACTGAATAGATTTGTTAGTGATATCTCAGATAGGGATGCCAAATTAAAAGAGAATTGGACTTAGGAGTTAAACAGATTTTGGTTTTAATTTCAGCTCCACTGTTCACCAGTTGTACCATCTTGGGGATACCATCTAACCTCTGTATGCCTCAATTTCCCTATGTGTAAAGTGTAGATTGTAATGTCTTGCTCATGAGATTATTGTGAAGATTAAATAAAATGCTGTCTACAAATTTCTCTGCACTTGATAAAAAGTGATTCATCGTGAGAGACTTTGTACCAGAGGCAGCTAGCCAAACTGAGTGAGCCTTGATTTCTGACTCACAGAAGTCATGAGATAATAAATGTTGGTTGTTTTCAGCCTCTAAGTTTTGGGATACTTTGTTAGGCAAATAGATGACTAGACAATTTCATAAAATATAATTCACCTTTTTAGGTGTATAGTTCTTTGAGTTTTGACAAATGCATACAATTCTGCAGCCAACACCCCAATTAAGATATAAGACATCTCCATCACCCTCCCAAACAAAATCCCCTCTATGTACTTTCTGATCAATCTCTTCCCACTCCCCCAGTATCTGCCAAACACTTACCTGTGTTTCCTGTCCCTATGACTTTGCTTTTTCCAAAATGTCATATAAACAGAATCATATAGGCTACAGTATGTAGCTTTTGTGCCTGTTGTCTTTCCCTTAGTAAAATGTATTTGAGATTCATTCAAGTTGTTGCACTTAGCAGTTCTTCATTACTTTTCATTGCTGAGCAGTATTTCATTTTATGTATGTACCACAGTTATTTATCTAGCATTATGAGCATTTGAGATGTGTATTTTCAGTTTTTATTGATTATAAGAAAGCCACTGTAAATGTTTGCAAACATCTTCTTGTACGGGCATATTTTTTCCCTCTTGGTTAAATACCAGAGGGTGATGATTATATGATTTCAGGGTAAGTGTTATCCTGTTTCCCTGAAAATAAGACCTAGAGACAATCAATTCTAATGTGTCTTTTGGAGCAAAAATTAATAAAATACCCAATATTATATCACATTACATTACATTACATTATATTATGTAAGACCTGGTCTTATAGTAAAATAAGACCAAGTCTTATGTTAATTTTTGCTCCAAAAGACGCATTAGAGCTGATTGTCCAGATAGGTCTTATTTTCAGGAAAACACGGAAGTTTAACTTTATTAGAAACTATTAAGCTGTTTAGAAAAGTAACAACACTTTGCAGTCCCACAATTAAGGTGATTCAGCATCCTTACCCGGACTTCATATCATCAAATTTATTTTTCATTTTAGCCATTTCCATATGTGGGTAGTGGTATTTCATTGTGAGTTTCATTTGCATTCTCCTAATGACTAATGATGTTGAACATCTTTTCATATGCATATTTGTCATCCATATATTCTCTTTAGTGAAGTGTTTCTGTGAAACTTTTGACCAATTTTTAAATGTACCAGATACAGGGGAAGAAATTCTTGACTTGTTACTGGTTACAGGGAGAAACATTCTTTATTCCACTGTTAAGAATGCTGTTAGCTATGAGGTTTTTTTGTTTGTTTGTTTGTTTGGTTGGTTGGTTGGTTGATTTTTTTGTCCATGCCATTAATCAAGTTAAGGAAGTTCCCTTGAATTGTCAGATTGTTGAGATTTATTCCACATCATTAATGAACACTGAATTCCATCAAGCATTTCTTCTGCATCCATTAAAACGTATGATTTTTCTTCTTTAGTTTGTTAATATGATAAATTAAGTTGATTTTCAAATTGTGATCCAAACTTACATTCCTGGGATAAGTTCTACTTGGTCATGGTGGATTTGATAGCAGTGTTATTAAGAGAATATTAAGGGAAATCACAGAGTGGAAAATGTATTTGTCACACATATAATCACCAAAGGAATGTATATTAAGTCAGTAACAAACTCCAACAGATCAGTTAATCAATAAATAAGTGGATAGGAGACTTTAACTGCCATCCAGAACAAAATTCAATATAGAGGAGGTAACACAATCCAGAGTGTATAGACAACTCAAATATTTGGGATACAATTAAAAAGTACTAGCTCATGCAGAGAAGCAGAAAAAAGTAACCCATAATTTTCATGATTATCATGAAAAAAAAAAGTCAACAAAAGTACTAACTAATGTGTCAGATGTAGAAATTAGCTGAAAAGGACTTTAAAGGAATTATAATGAATATATTAAAAGATTTATAACAAAAAAAATGGAAAGAATGGGTAAACAAATGGAGAAGCTCAGAAGAGACATGGAAATTATGGAAAAAGAACATAATGACATATCACAACTGAAAAATCTCTATCTTTCAGGACTGAGGCTATGTGTTATGATGAAGTAACAAGGACCCAATTTAATACCCCCAACTTTAAACAACTAAAACACCAGATAAAAATATGTGACTCAATGGTTTTTAGACTTTAAATAATACTAGATATCACAGGACAGTGAGTCCTTTCTGACACATTGAGTTCCTGACCTACGTACCTTTATTCCCCTCTTAAGTGATGCTATTTGTTTAAGCCTCTGATATTTGGCTTTGTTGTTACTTGTAACCAAACTGATCCTAATATAGCAGTTTTGGTTAGCTTTTATCAGAAGTCTGATTTAATCTAATGTACTTTTTAAATAGAACATTCTGGCTTGTCTGTGGAGAATAGGATATATGGCGGGAAAGATAGAGGCAAAATTACAAATGCCCAATAATTCATAAAAAAAAATTGCTTAAACAGACCTTTAACATTTATTGGCCATTTGTATTTGTTTGTATGTTGTTTGCTTGGTGAGTTATTCTCCTAGACTGCTATAACAAATTACCAAACCTGGGTAACTTAAAACAACAAAAATTTATTCTTTCACAAATCTGAAGGACAGAAATCTAAAATATAGTGTTGGCAATACCATCCTCCCTGAGATTCCTCGAGGGTAGGAACCTTTCTTGCCTCTTCCAGTGTCTGGTACGTCATGAATTTCTTGGCTTGTGACAACATTAACACAATCTCTGCCTCCTTCTTTAACAGCCATCTACTCTATATGTCAAATTTTCCTTGTCTTATAAACACACCATATGTTGAATTAGGGCCCAATTCAACATGTAGGATTTGGTTATATGCTTTCTCTATTATTTGGCTACACTATGTGTCTCTTTTATAATACCAGGAGTGCCAAAACAATGTATGAAAGTGAACACTTCAGTCAATGTTGCTCAAGCAGTAGCTTACCATAATCAGAAGCGTCTGGACACTGATGCTATTAAATCAGACTTCTGATAAAAACCAACCAAAACTGTTATATTAGGACAGTTGGGTTACACGTAACAACAAATAGCATCACTTTGAGCACTTCTTGTAATTGCAGAAGTCAGACGTGACTTGTATTCATCTTTTGTTATCGGTACATGTTATTACAATTTTAATACAGTTTTTTCCTTTCTTAAAATGTGTATACTTTTTTTTGGCACCCTCTGTATTGTTTTGTAGACTTTTTATACATTTATATTTGCTTTAAACATTTTTAAAGGTAGTCTTCATACTTTAAGAAAAAATAGCCATTTGAAACCTTTAGTTTCTAATAAGATTTTCTTTTTTAATTTATAACTGTTACTTCTAAAATATTTATCATTCCAAGATTATCTTTAAATGTACCCATTTTAATTAATTATATATTTTTAATATTTAAATAATTTATTATTTTATTATTTTGGAAATTACTTTAACTGGGATCTTAATTTTGTTGTCTTTTTTTATGCTTTTTAACCTGTTCCATTAGCAAAATGATCCACTATGTTTATTGCCAACATAATCAATGACACCTTTTGGCCAGAAGGATGAATAATACAGGCTCTTCCGTCACCTGGACTGGTTCCCCAACGTTCTTTCTTCCTGATTATCAGGATGAACTAAGTTATTTATAATGCATCTCCAAAAGCTTCTTGGTAAGCAGACTTGGAAACTTCCTAGTCCTGTTCCTTCTGGCCTAAAGTAGAGCTGTCTCCTGGGAAATTCTGCTCTTGCAAATTTAACTTTTCCAAGTGTGTATGTAGACAATAATTAAATGAGTGTACTTTTGAGGAATTTAAGGGAGGAAATAGCCTTGAGTGGAGGGGCATGCATGGAGTATAGAGGAGAAGAAGCCCTTTAAGACTCAATGCTCAGGAGAAAAGTGCTAGTAACTTGTATGAATCACAAGTTGTTACTTTTTGCACATAGATTTTTTTTTTTTTAAGAAATAAGGACTTTCAGTCTTATGGTTGGCAGTCAGGCTTCCTTTAGTGACCGTAAATCTCTCCCAAATGCTAAGAACCTGCTCAAACTTGGCAAGCCAGCTAAGTGAAAAGGTCATCTTCTTGCCTAACAGCAGATTCTGTAGTCTTTGCCACACAATTCCCTTTATGGTCATAATTGTCCCTTGCAAAAATATAGTGTTACAGCTGAACTCATAAAACTGCTGCCTCTGGAATAAACAGGAAAGGGCACATTCTCATTTCCAAACAACTTATGTACCAATAGAGTTTAGCTTCCATTTAAAATGGAAAGCAGTGATTCCACTAACAACGCGATGGTTTGGACAGACTGCGAATTTGACCTTCCAGTGTATAGGTGAATCTGTTTGTACTAACTTCTGTAAGGATATCTTTTAGATTAGAGATACAAAGATTGCTCTCAGATATTTACAGTTTCTATAGGGTAGCAATGCTATCTCTTTGGTTAGTCCAGGACTTAGCATAGTTTCAATTGCAAGGAGTAGCTTAATAACACATGTGTTTTCAGAATTTTCAATCCTGAAAATGAGTAAAAATAAAAAATATTCAGTACATGGTGAAGAGTGGGTGCAGTCTCAACCTGAAAAGGAATTTAAATTGACCTCCACACTTTGAAGCTAGCAAGAACATAATGTGTGGAAAAAGAAAGGAGGAGCAATAAAAATCCACATACGCCAAAACTATTTCAAAATCGAGCAGGATTTTAATGTTTTTTTTCACAGAAACAATGACCATAGCCCTCTTTTTTGATGAAGATTGGGGGTTTGGTGGTGGTGACTTTTGAATCTGAGAATTGCAAAAGGAAACAAAAATAATGAGGGTTAGGTTAACTGAGCAAATAGCTTTCCTTCCCATGGAACTTGGTCTGTAGGGGAGAAAACAAAAATAGCCCATAGATATATAGCCATTAGACTACATGAAAAGCGTAAAGCACTGTCTGGCTTTTGAGTTTTAAGCTCTGTGGCCCACTTGTATTTTGTTTTTGATAGACTGTAGTGCATACACATTGAGAGCTCTAGAGTTGGACAGCCTGAATCCAAACCTATATCCTCATATTTCCATTTGTGTGACCAAGTTACTTTTTGTTTCTTAGTTTGCTTTAGCTAATGACAGTGCTTATGCTATAGGGTTTGTGTCGGAATTAGATGGGTCACTGTATATATTGCCCTTCGACCAGTGCCTTGTACTGTATAAGAACAAAAATGTCAGTTATGGGAAGTAGCTATAGAAACACTAATAGAGGTTGTGTGAGTTTGCTTGGGCTACCATAACAATACACCACAGACTGGATGGTTTAAACAACAGAAACTTGTTTTCTCACAGTTCTGGAAGCCAGGAATTAAAAATCAAGGTGCCAGCAAGGCCATGATCCTTCTTTGTCTTTTTTGGCTTCCGCTAGTTCTTGGTGTCTTTTGGTTTGCAGCAGCAAAACTTCAATCTCTGTCTCGTCTTTCCCTGGCCTTCTTCCTTGTGTCTCTGTGTCTCATATCTTCTACTCCTTTCTCCTATAAGGACAACAGTCACTGGACTTGAGATCCGCCCTAAATTAAGGAGAATCTCTTCTGGAAATCTTTAACATTATCTCTGCAAAGACCCTATTTCCAAATAAGGCGACATTCACAGGTACCGGGGATTAGGACTTGGACATATCTTTTGAGGGGACACCATTCAATCCACTGCACACCCCTTGCCCCATGGTTCAGGTGTGGCTTACCCCACACCATATGGCCCCATGTGGTTAGGTGTATTTACACCTGAATTATTTATAGTACTCCATCTTTTCTATCTCAGTGATAGGTTTAGAATGGGTCAGTAATTCTAATTTGACCATTTGAGTCTTTTCTGGAGTTTTAGGACTTTTCTGTTATAGTGAGTTACTATTAGTCTTATGTGAGCAGAAGTTGGCTGAGGCCATGATGCCCAACAACACTGAGTAAGCCATTTACTTTCCTACATGATGAGGGCAGCTTGCAAAAAAGAAGCACAACTTTGGCAGTGGGAAAGTTGGGAGGGAGGGAAGAAAGAAGGATGAAGGGAGAGAAGAGAAAGGAAAATACTTCTTTCTTTTTGTTTTAACAGAACTTGTCTGTTCCTCACTGGTAGTATTTGTCACTTTATACCGTTGTATTATAGATGTTGCCTGCATGTTTTCTCTCTTTTATTAGATGAGGGATTGGAGAATCCTTGAAGGAAAGGCCTATAGGTGATTGCTCTTTGTAACCTCTCACAGTTTCTATCCCATTTCCCTGAGACCTCAGTAAACTTTTGTTGAATGAATGGGAATGGGTTAGATTAAAAAAACTAATCTTTTAAAATCTCTTACTATGTTTCACATGCTACGCTAAGCACTTCCCATAAATGATGTCATTTGATCCAGAACATCTTTTTAAGGCAAGCATTATTAGTTATTATCTCTCTGGAGATAATTGAGCCATGACTCAGGAAGTTTATGTAGATTTCTAAATGCCATATAGTTTTTTTTGTTGTTGTTTATTTTTTTATTTTTTTATTTTTTGCAAGCAAAGACAATATTTTAATTAAGGCTTCACTGGCGATTTCAGATGGGCCAACTATGGTCTAATCCAAACAGGAACGCCCACTCTTTATTATTTGTTCTACAGCATCAAATCACATCCTCTACAGTGGCCCAGAGACATTTCTCCCATGGAGCCTAGACATTTTGAGAGTCCTTCTCTCATAGTTTCTTCTTGATTTCTTTTCTCTTTGCAATCATGATCTCCACAATTACAGCAGTTTCTTCATTCGTCTGAATACTGTCAGTTGAAAACTTCTCCATGGATTTCATCACTTCTACCTTCTCGTATGCCAAAGTCCTGGAAGGGCTTCTCTCTTGCAGGCTGCTGTTCCTACCAGGGATGGACAAGGAACAAAATCTAGCTTCCACTTAACTAGCGTCCCTGGAGACCACCACACACCACCCTTTGGTGTAGAGGTCAGCTGGGGGCTTGTGCTCCTTGGGGCTTCTTGCTCTCTCCTTGACCAGCTTGCAGAATTTCTCCAAGGCTTTGCTTATCTGCCCTCCATCTGGCATGTCCTTTGGAGCCCTTCTGGGGTAGAGGGACTTGCTTCTTTTTACCCTCTGACTCAAGCTTAGATTCCCTTTCTTTAACTACCACCCGCACCGGCTTTGTGTCTTCCAGACCTTTCAGTGGTGCGTCTTCCAGGCTTTCATTTGTTTTGTCTTTAGCTATAATTTCTTTTTCCTTGGAACATTCTTGGGGAGGTTTTGCTGTTGTTATATCCTGTACAGCCTGGAAAGATCTTTCCCACTGGGTCGAGGGCTGAGAGAAGCTCCATGGCCTGGGTGACCAGAGTGACAGGAGTTTCAATGAAGATGGAGCTCAACTTGTTGCCTTCATTTTCAATCATCCGATGTTACTGGTCCAGCTGGTTTTTCAGGGTTGGCTGGACTACCACCAGGTGCCGGGCGATCACAGGAAGACTTCTCCAGGCTCCTCTCAGTCTCTGCAATCTCCTTTGGCAGGGTTTCATTATGTTCATTATAGAGCTGAATCTCATCGTCGTAACACTCGTGGGCATCTTGAATAGCTTGTTGCAGGGTCGCCATCTTGGACTGCAGCTCGGCTCTCTGCGCCTGCAGGAGAGGTAGCACCTCTGGGTCGTCGGCCAGCTGACCTTGCAGGGCAGCCCCGTCTCTGCACCCTGGCGCTCCAGCTGGATGCGGTCGGCTGCCAGGCCCATTGCCCTCCACATGGCGGGCGACAGTGTTCTTGGGGCCCGGCAACTTGCCCAGGCTCTGGAAAGCGTCCCGCAGCCTCTGATGAAGGGCGTGGCCCTCAAAGTGACACATAATTTTAAGTGGTGGATTTGGAATTTGGACTCAAGGATCCCTAGTTTCAAAACTTGGCCTTCAGGTGTATATGTTCTCAAAATCTGATGTTCTAGTAGACTTCATAACAAGGAAAAATATTTTGATCAGGATTTATAAGGAATGGCCTAATGATAGAAATGGAATGCTTGAATTGAGCTTTGCGGAATGGATATAATTTCTATATCTAGGAAAGTATTAGGAAGGTACCTAAATATAAATCAGGTTATGTAAATTCCTAGCTCAAAACTCTTCAGTAGCTTCTCCTTATGCTTGGAATAAAATCCAAATTTCTGACCCTGTCTGAAAAAGCTCATCATGGCCTGTCATTTGCCTCCTACTCTAGACTTATATCTTTTCTTTCACCATCGTAGAGCCTCCTTTCTATTCCCTAAACATACCTAACTCACTCCTACCTGCTCACACTTTCTCTTTCCCTGATTCACTCTCCTCATCTTGTCATGACTCTTGCTTTCTGTCATTCAGGTCTCAAAGAGGCCATACATCAAAAGTAGTTTCTTATTCACTTCCATCATATAAACCTATTTTAATTTTTAACACTTTGCATCATTTGACGTATTGTTGTTAATTTGTTCACTTAAATATAGTTGTTCTCTATTTTCTCACTCCCCTTCAATGAAATGTAAAATATCCTAAAAGCTAGACTAATGTCTGTCTTGTTAGTTACATGCCCCTCCTCAGATCTCTGGCAATCACAAGTCCTCAGTAGATATCTGTTGAATGAATGAATGAATGAATGAATGAATGAACTAATATGGTAGCCTGAAGTGGCCATGGATCAGCAGAGTCACAATAATTGAACTTAAGCTCAAGTGTAACACAATAAATATTTTAATGTAGTTGGCTAGAGTACAAAGTACATAAAGGATAGCAGGATGTAAAGCAGGACATCTTGATATGGTGATTGTGATGCTGTAGATCTTCGATTAATTTGCATCAAAATGGATCTGGCAAAACAGATGGGACAGTGACAGAAATATCACATGACAGGTATTCATTGGGTTTTCTCCTCTTATGTCTGCAAAAAAAAAGAGCCTGAATTTTCTGCTCATCTTTTGGATCTAGTGCTGATCTGATAATGAGAGCTGTCTCCCACTGGAAAGGAATCTCCAGTAGAGAAGAATTGAAGGAAAGGAAAGGTAGGATTGATTTACATAAGAAAGGGGATATAATAAGTTCAGGAAGTAAAGAATTTATCTCTAGGGCAAGTTGTCAGGGAAAGGGGCTCATGTTCAGAGAAAAAAGATATTGAAGGAGTAGCAACTGTCCTGCAAAGAGGGTTTTTAAGGAGCTAGATGGGTAAATAGGACCGATTAGGACCTTTGGAGTGTTGTGTGCTTCTGCTACTTCACCACCTCTTCAAGGTACTTCAGTAGAGAATTGTATGGTTTTTTTCAAGGCTACCTGAGTTGGATTTGTGTTTGTTCTATATGTGGCAAGGCCAAGACCAGTCTCTAAGGTAGGAGTTTTGAAACATTCCTTTAGGCTACATGTGTATGCTTATTTTTATTAGTAAGTCATGCTGAGACACAAATCTCTGATTCTGACTTCTTTGATAACGCCATTCCTACCACTTTTTTACATCAAAAAAAACAAAAACAAAAACAAAACTAATACCAGGTTAGCAATTTAAGAGTTTGACATCCGATGCTTTTTCATCGTTATAAAAATATTTAACTAAATAAAACCAAATGTATGTTTGTCATTAATGATTAAGGGAAATAATGGAAATATTATTGAGGTATTTCTGTGAAATTTGATGCTGAGATAGATAACCATATAATGACTCAACTCTCTGCCTTATTTCTCCATAAATCTTCCCCCTTCAAATAAATATTCTTGATGAGATAACATTGGCCAAATCAGGAAGCTTACCAAAAACAATTTTCCATATATATAAATAGATAACAATAAATACCATTATTAGGCTATTTGATCTATCTACTTCCATTTGGAATAATGTTTTTAAGTAAGAAATCAAGACTGAGAGATAGGCCATACAAAGTATATGTTAACATGAGAAGAAGCAGACACTTGGCTTATATTGATTGATAGTTTTTCCTGAGAAAAATAAATGTGGTGACATGACTCCCGATTATATGTGGTTTTCCTGCTAGATGATTCTCAAAGACCATTTCATTTTTCAATCCATTCCTTGTCTCACACATCCCTGGCTTCCATGTTATTTCACTCTTGACCTTGGGTTAAAGTAGTAGTGTTTATAGATATTGAGGTAAGAATGAGATAAAAATATATGTTTTCCAAAATTGAAATAGTTGAAAGTTTATTTTTTTAACTTGTTTATTTCAAAATAACCCACATCACAAAAACTTAGTTAAAATGGTCATGTTGGAATGTCTTTGGTATTCAGAAACAGCTGTATCACAGTGGCTTCTCAGAATGCCATGTTCCCAGGGTAAGGTCTGGGTAAGGTTCAAAGAATGTTGGGAGTCAATTTAAAAGGTATATCTGTGTTAGATTCTGGAGGGTTGAGTGAAAAACTTGTGCATTTTGCCTCGATTCTGTAAGACCTAGGAAACTAGAAAAATTTCCTTTTAATCCAAGAGTGATAGGAATAAAGTGGCACTTTTATTGCTGTATTTAGTGGACTGTGGCTTAAACAACAGAAATTTGTTTTCTCACAGTTCTGGTAGCCAGGAATTAAATATCAAGGTGCCAGCAAGGCCATGACCTAAGTTAGTTTCTTAGGTATTAAAAAATCTCACCTGGGAAAATAAAAATAAATAAAAAATAAAGCATGTTCCATCACTAAATATGTTCAAGAAATGCTGATTTGAACAAGTAAGCTGATTTCTAAGCTGTAGGGCCTTCAGAAACTGCTGATATTTTGCATGACCGTCCCAGAGGGAGACAGTAGACACTGTTTCCTCAGTGGAAACTAGTGGTCCTGGAACACATTGACTATAGAATGCAAATGATTTTGAAGATGAACAGAATGGAAGCAGAGGGAATGGTAAAAGGGTTATCCAAATAACCCAGTGGGTAGATAACAATATCTCACCTTAAAAGTGATGGAATGGAGTCTTTAGGGTTTTCTATATATAGCATCATGTCATCTGCAAAGAGTGACAATTTAACTTCTTCATTCCCAATTTGGATGCCTTTTATTTCTTTCTCTTGCCTGATAGCTCTGGCGAGGACTTCCAACACTATGTTGAAAAGCAGAGGTGATAGGGGACAACCTTGTCGTGTTCCTGAACGTAGAGCAAAGGGCTTCAGCTTTTCACCATTAATTATGAGATTAGCTGAGGGCTTGTCGTATATGGCCTTTATTATGTTGAGGTATTTTCCTTCTATACCAATTTTAGTAAGTGTTTTAATCATAAATGGATGTTGTATCTTATCAAATGCTTTTTCTGCATCAATTGATAGAATCATATGATTTTTGTCCTTTATTTTGTTTATGTGATGTATCACATTGATGGATTTGCGAATGTTGAACCATCCTTGTGCCCCGGGGATGAACCCCACTTGGTCGTGATGAATAATCTTTTTAATGCATTGTTGTATTCGATTTGCTAGAATTTTGTTTAGGATTTTAGCATCTGTATTCATCAGAGATATAGGTCTGTAGTTTTCTTTTTTTGTGTTGTCCTTACCAGGTTTTGGTATCAGGGTAATGTTGGCCTCATAAAATGAGTTAGGGAGTACTGACTGTTCTTCAATTTTTTGGAAGAGTTTGAGCAGGATTGGTATCCAAAAGCTATTAGAAACAATCAATGAATACAGTAAAGTTGCTGGCTACAAAATCAACGTATAAAAGTCCATTGCTTTCCTATATACCAACAATGAAATCTCAGAAAAAGAGATAGAAAAAACAATTCCTTTTGCAATTGCAGCAAAAAGAATAAAATACCTAGGAATAAACTTAACCAAGGATGTGAATGATTTATATGCTGAAAACTATAAGACATTTTTGAAAGAAATTGAAGAAGACACAAAGAAATGGAAAGACATTCCGTGCTCATGGATTGGAAGAATCAACATAGTTAAAATGGCCATATTACCCAAAGCCATATACAGATTTAATGCAATCCCCATTAAAATCCCAATGGCATTTTTTAAAGAAATAGAACAAAAAATCATCAGATTTGTTTGGAACCACAAAAGACCCCGAATAGCCAAAGCAATATTTAAAAAAAAGAACAATACTGGAGGTATCACACTCCCTGATTTTTCCTTGTACTACAGGGCTACAATAATCAAAACAGCTTGGTATTGGCGGAAAAACAGACACATAGACCAATGGAATAGAATTGAGAACCCAGAAATAAAACCACATAAATATGGACAGATAATTTTTGACAAAGAAGCTAAAAACATATAATGGACGAAAGACAGCCTCTTCAATAAATGGTGCTGGCAGAATTGGATAGCTACGTGCAAAAGAATGAAACTGGACTGCTATCTGTCACCATGTACCAAAATTAATTCAAAATGGATCAAAGACTTAAGCATAAGACCTGACACAATAAACTGCATTGAAGAAAACATAGGTACTAAACTTATGGACCTTGGGTTCAAAGAGCATTTTATGAATTTGACTCCAAAGGCAATGGAAGTAAAAGCTAAAACAAACGAATGGGACTATATGAAACTTAAAAGCTTCTGCACAGCAAAAGAAACCATCGACAAAATAAAGAAGCAACCGACTGAATGGGAGAAGATTTTTGCAAACAGTTCCTCCGATAAGGGTCTAATATCCAAAATATACAAGGAACTCATGAAACTCAACAACAAAAAAACAAACAACCCAATTGAAAAATGGACAGAGGACCTGAAGAGACATTTCTCCAAAGAGGATATACAAATGGCAAATAGACATATGAAAAAATGCTCAACATCGCTAATCATCAGAGAAATGCAAATGAAAACCACAATGAGATATCACCTCACCCCAGTCAGAATGGCTTTCATCAACAAAACAAATAGTAACAAGTGTTGGAGAGGCTGTGGAGAAAAAGGAACTCTCATACACTGTTGGTGGGAATGCAGACTGGTGCAGCCGCTATGGAAGGCAGTGTGGAGGTTCCTCAAGAAATTACGAATAGAATTACCATATGACCCAGCAATCGCTCTCCTGGGTATCTACCCCAAAAATATAAAAGCATTTCTCTATAGAGACACGTGTACGCCAATGTTCATTGCAGCTTTGTTTACGGTGGCCAAGACATGGAAACAACCAAAATGTCCTTCGATAGATGAATGGATAAAGAAGTTGTGGTACATATACACAATGGAATACTATTCGGCGTTAAGGAAAGATGATATAGGAGCATTTGTGACAACATGGATGGATCTCGAGAGAATAATGCTAAGTGAAATAAGTCAGACAGAAAAAGCAGAGAACCCTATGATTTCACTGATATGTGGTATATAAACCAAAAAGAACAAGACAAACAAATGAGAAACAAAAACTCATAGACACAGACAATAATTTAGTGGTTACCAGAGGGTAAGGGGGTGGGGGGAGGGTGATGAGGGTAAGGGGGATCAAATATATGGTGATGGAAAGAGAACTGACTCTGGGTGGTGAACACACAATGGGATTTATAGACGATGTAATACAGAATTGTACACCTGAAATCTATGTAAATTTACTAACAATTGTCACCCCAATAAAATTAATTAAAAAAAAAAGTGATGGAATGATCGATTGGGAAGGAAATTCTCAATGTGGTCGTTAGATAAGTGTTATAAAATGGGAATCCTTAAGATTTTAACTAACATGTAAGTCTACACCCTTATTTTTTTCTTAACCTATAGTTCTGCCAATTGAACACTTCTATCTTTCATTAAATGTGACATGTCAAATTCATTATAGCATGCTCTACCTAGGTACTCTTTTCCTATCATTTATTCGTCTCCTGTCTCAATCGCTCAAGCTCTAACACACGTCATCTTTGATTCTTTCCTCCCACTACCTGAAAACTGATCGAAAACCTGTCACTTTTACCTTCTAATTATTGCTAATCTCTACCTACCTTTCCATCTCTTCTGACTTCCCTTTATATTCTACTTCCAAAATTATTTTCTTAAAATCAAGTTAACTCCATTTTTGAAATGCTGTACTTCCGTGTTGCCTGAAGGATAGTGTCATTCTTCTCAGGGAGGACTTACATGATCTGGCCCAGACTACACTCTTACCATTTCTTGCTCACCTGAGCTGAGGCTATCCCTGATACAAGACTGGCATTAGGTCTCTGAAGCCTCTGCACACATTATCTCCTGCACCTGAACTGTCCTTCCCTCTCTGCTCTGTTTACTGAAAGCTCACTCAACCTTTGAAATTGTTTGCTTTCTCTTTGAAATCAGTTATGAAGATATTCAATATTTTGTCCTGTCACCATTCCTCATATATTTCAATGTTGTCATTTACATAGATAAAGGAAAACAATATGTTCCTACCTTTGTTTCCTCTATTGAAGTCAAATTTCTCTTCATGAGTAAGCATTTTCTCTCATCTGGTGAATTTGTTGGCCTGGAATTTTCCCAAGACTTTCTAAAAGTTGGAATAAATTATTTCTGTTGGTTCCCCTTTCGTGCCCTGTTTTTCAGCACATAAATAACACTTAGTTAAATTTAATTCCACTTTTTGGCCCATTTTTTTCTTTCTAAAAACAACTAAAAGCTGCTTATTTCATTACTAATATTCATCATATAATATACTAATTTTCAAATTTGTAGCAGCAAACCAATTCCAAGGTCACTTTTCAAGTCTTTTAAAAACAAGATGGCAATATGCCAGGGGTTGTTGCAGTGTCCAATTCTAATGAAACATTAAACATTTTAGCCAGCAATTCCAGTGTCCTCTGACTGCTTTAAAAACATTTGGTTAGATGCCATCTGTTCTTGGTGATTTATTCATGTCTTATTTGTCAATTTTTTCTAAAGTGTCCTCTCATTTATTTATTGATCAGTTCCTTTGGTCTGTGCACTATGAAAGTCAATAAGAATATATTAAACAGCTAACTTGTGCCCAGCATAGTGCTGGGTAATGTGGGGAATATGAAACATTTAAGATATGCATCTGTCCTCCAGGAGCGTCTCTTTCTTTAGTTGAGGTGAAAACCAAAAATAAAAACATGGTGGGCAGGTAACTCAAATGATGCAGGTGCTATTAACTGCAGTTACAAAATATATGAAGCTACAGATCTCAGTGATTCTTTAGCTCCATCCTCTCCACTTTCCTGCCAAACCCTTCCATTACTCTGTAGAATATCTAAAAGGTGTTTCTCATGAGCTCAAGAAAAGTCGAAATCATATTCTTTTATATTAGCATTCTCTTGGGCATTTATTGCCCAAAACACTTTTGAGAGAGCTATCTCACCATGGCCACCACGATCAGTGGTATCCTTGAAATGTTTGCCTCCCTGCCAGGCATAGCTGACTCCGCTGATGCTTCTTTTTCTGTTCTACACTCTGGCTTGATGCTGCCACTGTGATAAAGACATAGGAAGAACATTGTTTTTCCTAACTCTCTGTTCCCTGACCCCTGCAGTGTAGCTGGCTGCACACTTTGTCTCTCACTATCCTTTGTCAACATGATCCCTCGTCTTTCTCCTTGCACCTCTTTTTCAGATCTTGAAGTGGCTGGACAATAAAATTTAGTCTCTAGTTTTTCAACTTGATTTCCTCTGCCTCTGGTCACCGTGCACCATTTTCTTCCTTCCTCTTGCAACCAAAATTGAAATTTCCCATTTATATAGACTCATGGGAAGAAATGCTGGGAGGTATGACTGATCTTACACATCCAGTCTTTATTTGCTATTGAGTCAATCCACAACGTATCTCAATTAACCCTCACAACAACCCTACAAGGTGGGCACTATTAGTCATGTTTGACAGCAGAATGTATTAAAGTTTAGTAAAAACTAGCTCAAGTACACAACTAGTAAGATTCCAGTATTAGAAAATCTTGACCCCTATTCCATGAGTGGGACACTGCAGCACTTTGATTAGTTGGATTTTACATTCCTTTTGGATTTACGTTCATATATATATATATATATATATGTACTATTTTGATTATACAGCAACCAACAAAATGAATTCAAGGCATGCTTGAACTTTTAAGTTAAATTCACAGTGGCTGATTGATCCCTCTCTCAGATTTTTTTTTCCACTTTAATGTAACCCTCTAAGCCAAATTTGAAATCAATAAACAATAAGGCCTCTGCTCAAATCAGGCGTCATCTGCTTTAGAACTTGTCATGTCTCAGTTTCTGATTGGCAAGTGAATCACAGCCAAGTACTTATTAGGCTGTTAGGCTCCATTCCAGCACGGTCTTCAATTATCGTTGTTATTGTGCAGCAAAGAACATTTGCTTGATGAGGTAGGGCTGATTTGCTTATTGTATGTTTCTGCATTCTCGTTAATCTCTCCAATTCTGCAATTTGTATTGGTTGTCTAGTTATTAGTGTGAATTCATGAGAGCATGCTTTGTTGTTTGTGGGGTCTCCTAAAAGTAACTAACCCTTTGGGATAGGCAGAACCTGTGACAAATCTCCCAGCCCTGAAGTCTTTGCAGGTTGAGTATGAATGGCTACACTACAGCAAACAGGGAAGAGTGCTGATGTTTTAACTGGAGGAGCTAAAGAATATTGAATAGGAATCTATTAACCTTCTCAGTCATTGAAACAGTCATCTCTTCTTTCTTCTCATCCTGTGGCTTAAATGTAGTTTAAGAAAATGTATTTTTATATGTGTGTGGATTGTCACTTTTTCATTTTAGTCCTTTGGCCTTTTGGTAGTATATATATTCCATGATGACTCTAGACTTAGGCTCAATTTTACAGTAGGAGAGTTTTAATTGAAGAGTCTCTTGAGCTTCTTAATGGTTTCCCATGGATATTCCATATGAACTCTTCAGCTTATAATTAAATACTGATTTAAAAATGTTCTTATTATGTCTCTTCAGAAGATCCCAAACAATCAAAAGATTGTATGCCTAGACTTTAGGGATAACCTGTCTTTTCTGTTCATTAGACTTCCCTAAGCATCTTCACACAGTACCTGGCTGAAGGTGGATCCAGGTAGGGATCTTGACCTCCCTTGAATACTACTTCAAGGAAAAAGTAAACACTAATCAAGAAATTTCAAAAGTTTTCTAATCAATTGCTCTTTTTCTCAGTATTACACTATCTGTAAGACAGTAGAACTCTCATTTCAAGGCTTGAAAAACGTACATTTAACATGGGATATGGGGATTCATGCACAGCACATAATGTTGTAGCTGGTGAGCAGTAACCAAATGGCAGATTACTGGAAATTAATTTTGGGGCAGACTTGAATTTTTTGTAATGAGTGGATTTTTAGGGGAGGAATACAGAAGAAAATAAAATGTTTTTCAGAGGAAGATAGTAATGATCAAAATACTTGTGTTTTTACACATGGAAAATACCTTCGTGTTTAATCTCTCTAAAAAATGTAGCCTGCTTTTTTCTAAGTAAATATCCCAAAGGAAGGGAAACATACACATTATACTTTATGTACCTTATATCACTTATACATTGTTAACTGATCATTTATGATCTTGTGTCTCTTTGCTGTTGACTGTTAGACCCTTTCAGATGTAAGTGGGAAGAGATCATTTCTCCATTTCCGATCAAGTCTTATCATATTCAATATTTTCAATATTGTGCAAAGATGTCCTAGGAGGTAAAGTGTATGAATAATGTTTTATGATAGCAATTATTTTTCAGCTGATTATTCATTACTCATAGTGTGAACTCTGAGTGAAATTTACATTATCTTCCTATAGTTAAACGTTGCTATCAATTTAGTGTTATAAATCTCTGCCAGATGTAAGGTAATCATGCTTCATTTCCAATATTGAATTGTCTTTGAGTGAATGATCATATTTCTTTACCAAGCCTTTTATATTAATTAATAATATTTTCAGCCTTTTATAGTACTATAAATCTTACTCATTAAATGAAAAATCATGGTTAATTCTGAATCATTAAATGAAAACTAATGACTAAATCTAATTTAATTCATGATAGTATCTTTCTGAATTCCATGTTCACCCTAATCTTCATGAAATCAAATGGATGTATATGCTTGTTTCACATTTGTGTTTTAGACTTTATCCTAGTTTATTTTTTCCCAAATAGTTCTGTATTTGTAACTTGAACTCTTACAAAAGATTTTAAAGCAGCTTTCTACTGGGTTCACTATGACTAGGACATCTTTCTCAAACTATTTTTCAAACCTCTGTTCTTAGGAAAATCTCAACAGTTTGATTTTTATTTTATTTTCAAAACATTTTGAATAGAGTTTTTATTTGTTCATTTTCAATACCAAAATTGTTCACATGTCTGACCAAAAACATTAAACAATAATCTTCTAAGCTGTTGATTGCAAACACAAGGAATAATTTTAGTCACATGTACTCTTTTATTCTTTTTTTTATTATAAGTAAATAATGCTCTGGTAAATATTCTTATACATAATATTTTGTGGATATCTCTGCTTATTTCCTTGAGATAAACATTTAAAAGTTGTATCACTAGGAAAATATTTATTTAGGCAAATTTTTATCTTTGCCTAAATTTGATACTTGAATAACATTTATATGGAATTAAGTGTTTGCATATATTTATTGACCACTGATGTTTCTTCAATTATGAATGGCCTGTTTACTAATATCCTTTTGACCATATATCTATTGGAGTTTTCTTCTTATTGATTTGTAAGATATTAGTAAATTTTTGGTATTAATCCATTGACACATATTCTTGTATACACATTTTTTTTTTTGCTGAACTGTATTAATCTTTTCTTTATAATTCCTTTTTTTTTTACACCAAGAACTTCTTTAACACTGTCAAATTAAAATTTAAACATTTATTTTAGTTTTTTTCACCTTTCCCTATTTTACCACTTTAATAAATTTGTAATTTATTTTGTTTCTCACAAAACTGACCTATTTTACCCACATTCTTGCTTTCACCATTGGCCTCATAAGTAGTATGCAATTAGAATAGCTTTCTAGAAAATTTGATTAATTTTACCCTTTTGTTTATGAAGCTCATTCTCTTTTTCTGTCATTAGCAGCTTTAATGCTCTGACTCCAATTGCTCCCTAGCACAAATCAGAGGTGCCATAGTGTGACAGGCAGAAGAATGGCCCACAAAAGATGTCCATACCCCCAGCTCTGGAACATATTAACTTGGGAGATGGAATTAAGTTCATGGACCTAGGGTAGGGAGACTACCCTGGATTATCTGTGTTGGCCCAATGGAAGCATATGGGCTCTTTAAAACTAGAAGAGGAAGGCAGAAGAGTCAATCAGAGAAATGTGATAGAAGAATAGGTAGGAGACATTCGAGACCTAAGAGAGACTTGACCCTCCATTGCTTGATTTGACAACGAAGGGAGGAAGCCATGAGGCAAAGAATGTTTGACTTTAGAAGTTGGGAACAGTCCTCAGCTGACAGCCAGCAAGGAAATGGGGCCTCAGTCTGACAACCACAAGGAGCTGAATTCAGCCAACAAACTGAATGAGCAAAGAAATAGATTCTCCCCAGAGACAGAAAGGAATGCAGCCTTGCCAAACTTTGCCTCTAGACCACTGAGACCCATGTCAGACTTCTGACCTACACTACTGTACTATATTAGGTTTGTGTTGTTTAAGCTGCTAAGTTTGTAGTAATTTGTTATAAGAACAATAGGAAACTAAATAGCATACCTTACAGAATTTGGTGCTGGGCACATCTGGGTCAAATTCTGACTCCATCTCTTAATAGCAAAGTTAAGTACAGAGTTTTATTCACCACCTACCGCATAGGGCTGTCATGAGTCAGAAAGAATTTACGATAATAGTAATAACAATAATAATAACAATAATAATGATAATAATAATTTAGCAATATAATATAGATGCATACACACATTTTTAAAAATAATGATTATAGGCAACATGTATTGAACACTTACTATGTGCCAGATAATTTTTTAAGCACTTAATATGTATTACTTCTTTGAATACTTACAGTACATCCCTGTTAGATAGTATTATCATAATCCCTCATGCCTTCTTTTTTCTTACACATGAAGGACAGAGTTATTTTAAAAATAAAAATAAAAAGGACACAGAGGAATAGAGATGGTAGGTAACTTGCCTAGGCTCGTAGTCAAAGAGTGTTGGAACCAGTACGCTAAACCTACACAATTCAACCCAGAGCCCGTGTGCTTAAATCACCTTGCTAGAGCTACTCTGTTGTTGTTGTTTTAGTATTAACCGTTAGTAATAACCGTTTAGTAATAACCGTTATTCCAAGGCTGCTCCATTATTATTGTTTATGTTGTTAGTTTTATCATCCCAATATCCACAGATGATACAGAAGTAGTAGTGGGAAGACTTACATATAGGGTTTTGACTTTAAACAAAGATTGTCTTTGAGCCTGCTGTATGGTTAGATCAAGGGACCAGTTCAGCTAAACAGAGCCTTTAGACCTGCTCTAGAAGTGACAATCCCTTGTCACTTCTAGTCAGGTGACCTGCCTTGAAATACCAGAAATTATTAAATGAATCTGTGGATTTTAAATAGTTTGTTTAAAATCCATGTTCTAGTTGTTTAACTGATCTTCCTAAGAATGTATGCCTTTTGAAATAATGAACTAAATCAGATTAATGAAAATATGAAATATTTTCATAACCATGAAAATAGATAAATCATTCAAATATGTGGCATAACCACTTTTTAGAATTTATTTTGGAAAAGTACATGGTAAAAAGAATTGTTGGGGTTTTCACTTATATACAGAGGGTATATGTTTTGTTCATCAGCATCAGTGCTTTTGTAACACGTTTCCTCTGCTTTTCACAGTGTTTAGCCGTGGGACTCGTGGCTGACAAAGCAGAAGTGTGTGAGAAGTGAGACACTGAGATGCGATGACCAGCTGTTCAATATTATGATACCACTAAAATGAATAAATCTCTTTTCCTGTGGGAGACAAACAGTACCTTGCTCTCCAGCAGCAATGTGTGCAGAGATGAGTTGCTCTGAGAGCTCTGGATGTGATGACAAAGACAGGGCTGAAGGCCACAAATGAATTCTCAGTCAGATCAGACCCCAGCCGCCTTCTAAGTAAATGCTGTACCCCACAGATGGTGCTCGCATTTCTCTTACTGAAAAGGTAGCAATCACACTTTTCCCCAAATCTGAACAAAAACTCTAACTGGACGCCTTGGGGATGGCTGGGGAGGGATCATTCCAGTCAAACCTGAGAACCCTATAAGCCTAGGCCAAAAGAAACACCTTTATTCACCCTCTGTGACCCTCTTCACCATGCTCAGGACTCTTCTGGGTTTCAATCAGTGTTTAAGGTCTTTGGCAAACTCCTCCTCTCACAGTGTATATTTATGGTACTCACTTATTTTCAGTCGTAGGTCATGGTCTCTCAGCAAAAGCTTGATCTTAGAGATTTCAACATCTTCTTAGTCTGCCTCCTGGCTGAACTTGACCAACCCATTGTCCACCCAGAAACCAGTAGGATGTCTCTTAAGAGCAGGTCTGATTGTGACCTTTCTTGCCCTCCTGCGAGCCAAAAATCAAACTGAAGTTCAAAGCCTCTGTAATATCAATTACTTTACTATGAGGAGAAATTCAACATTCCTTAATGCATCCTCAACAGTCTTTATGTGTGTGTGCCTCTCCCCTGTTAAAATCTCCAGTTCCATATTTTGCTGCAACCTAGTTCCACCGCTCTACCCTTGCGTGCTATACTCCAGCCACAATGAGTAGGTTCTAGTCTCCAGTGTTTCCGGCTTGCTCCTGCTTCCCTGTGTTTGCATTAGGCATTCTTTCTGCTGGAAATATTCTCCTACCACCATGTACTGCCCTTTACCTGGGAATGGCCTCTTCATCCTTCTGTCTTCAGTTTAGAGTTTCTAGATGCTAGGATGAATTTAAGTGTCTTTAGATTTTGTTCCCATTGTACCCTGTGTTTCCCGATTTTAACACTTAACGACAGTCTATTTTCTGTATCTCCAGTAGACTCCATGTGTCCTGAGAATATGGCCCATTTCTTGTGGATCATTCTGTCTTCATTACCCATCACTGTACCTGGCACATTGGACAATGAGCAGCTCTTTGTGTTAAATCTTTCCATTAGCCTGGTATACTGTCACCACCCAATGTGTGGGGAAAGTTGATTTAGTTGATTAGCTAAAGGTAAATCCACAAGGTAGAAATTCCAAATTTATACTTTATGAAGCTCTACGTTGCATTGATACTATCTATCAACTGTCAAATAATTGAAATCATGAATGAATTATCCTTTTCCACAATTTCTTTTCCAATTTATTATCTATATATCTACATGAGCAAGAGCCTCAAAACTTTGCAGTCTGTTAGAAACTGTTGCCATCGTGTCACTTAATTGCTTTTTTACAGCTAAAAGTGTATTCTTTTCCTTAGTAAGCAGAATGATGATACCTTTACGTATACATGTATACATCTGCCTATCATTGAATGTTCATGGTCATTTCATATGCTTTATGTGATTAATTCCTCATAATATCACCGTGAGGTGAATAGTACAATTTTTATTATCTCTATTTTATAGATGACACAATTGGGTTCGGTGTGCTTATTATTTAGCCTGAGTCACCAGACAGTGAGTGACAGACTACATACATCTGGTTCACTACCAGATTCTGGGAAATTTCCATATGCCTCTGGTTCAAAAACTAAAATAATTCAGACTGTAAACTCCATGAGAACAAAGCCCATGAAAGATTCTTCACCACCGTGTTGCCCATCACTGGGCTCGGTAGAGAGTTAGGTACTTAATAATTACTTGTAAAAAAAATTAATGAATGAACCTATACTGGGAATTCTTTTCATTGCCTTTCAAGCCTTTTATATTTGCAAATGGCATACAGAGAAGACATGTGACTTTCTAAGTTACCTAACATGCAAGAGGGATGCAAGACATTGAAGTGAGAGTACACAGACTCGGAAACGAAACTTGGCTCTGCTATTTATTAGTTGTGTGCTTTTGAACCATTATTTGAATTCTACATCTCAATTCTACCATCTAGAATTTCCATCATTTAGCTGGAACGTAAAGACAATATTACTTGCTTCATAGGGTTTTGGGGAGGTAAATGCGCTAATGTATAAAAAAAGCACGTATCACATGGGTCTAGCATTTAGTAGATGCTAGATAAACATTAGTAGTTCTCTTCCTGCTGTGAGGGAGAAATGTTAATTCATAGCCATTAGGTCAGCAAAAGATTCAATCATTTAATTTTTTTTTCTCTGAATAGTCATTACATATTTATAACCCAGGCTGCTTGATTTATATGTGCTCCTGTTAGCTTCTTCTAAGCAGTTTCCAGCTTTTGCATACCTCCAGAGTTTATCTCATTCTGCTATATAGGTTAAAAATAAACTTTGAAAATCAGACCAATATAATTCAACAATCTTTCTGGTTGGTGGATTTAGTTGTGAGTTTCAGCTGGGCAAAAAAAATAACCATAATAAAATGTTTTATAAATCCATACCTGATTGGAGAGAGAATATTAGAAGTTAAGCTCTTCATTTTAATATATCTGGGCAGTAAGCTACCTTTTATATTTTGCTCGGTATGCTAATCCACGTAGAAAGCATTGAAGGAATTTTGACTTCATGAAGCGCTCTTTAAATGATTTTTTTTTTAACCATGTGAAAGCTAAATGTGCTGTTTTGCTATCCATCCTAGTTACTCAAAGATTCATAAAACAACATTAGCTTTCCCTTTAAACAAAAATCATTCTAGTCATGAGTTGTGCTTAGGCGGTTAAGATAATACCTTTTTTTGGTTCCTTTATGTTGCCATATTAATTAAATTAGTTGAATTTGTTTCCTTCCTTCAAATGCTTTTGTTTTTAAAAATAAGTTGAAATAGGGGCAGGCCCGGTGGCTCAGGTAGTTAGAGCTCCATGTTCCTAACTCCGAAGGCTGCCAGTTCGATTCCCACATGGGCCAGTGGGCTCTCAACCACAAGGTTGCCAGTTCAATTCCTCGAGTCCTACAAGGAATGGTGGGCTCCGCCCCCTGCAACTAAGATTGAACACGTGCCTTGAGCTGAGCTGCTTCCTGGATAGCTCAGTTGGTTGGAGTGCGTCTTCTCAACCACAAGGTTGCCGGTTCGAATCCCGCAAGGGATGATGGGCTGCGCCCCCTGCAACTAGCAACGGGACCTGGACCTGAGCTGCGCCCTCCACAACTGAGATTGAAAGGACAAGAACTTGACTTGGAAAAAAAAAAAAAAGTCCTGGAAGTACACACTGTTCTCCAATAAAGTCCTGTTCCCTTTACCCAATAAAATCTTAAAAAAAAAAAAAAAAGTAAATGAAGCCCCATTTAAAAAAAAAAAGTTGAAATAAATACGTTTCAACAACTAATTATGGCTGCTTATTAAGTTTCAGAGACTCTTTTCCTGGTGAAAATACATGTGGATCTCTGTAGCAATGCATGACCTCTCTCAGCTATTTCTGTAGAGTCTTTGCAGTCAGACTGACCTTGGTTTGAATAGTGGCTCTGATTTGTTAGCTAAGTCGATTTAACTGATATGAGTCTCACTTTCCCTATTGGTCAAAAGTAGCAACTAATATCCACCTAACCAGTTTGTTGTGTGGATGGAGTAACATATGTAGATGTGTCTGAAGCAGACGCTCTATAAATATTATTCCCCTCTCCACTTCTCTCTGTTAAGTATTTTTAAACTAGCTATATGCTGGTGATCATTTTACTGCTGGTAATAATACCACTTTACATTGATGTACCACTTTTCAATTTTGCCATGCACTCTCCCATGCTATCTTTTCATTCTCATAACATACCTGAGAGGTATATAGTACAGTGATTACCACTTCTGTTTGGGAGATGAAAAGATTTATTAATCTGTAAAATTCTTAGATATAAAGGACTGTACCTTTTGCTCTTTTCTTTGTTTCTTAGGCTGAGCTTAGCACAGAACTTGGCATCCATTTGGGCTATATAAATATTTGTTGTATCAGAACTGACCGATGGGAAGAGCAGTAACTTATCCAAGGACACACAGAGAGAGGCGATGGCAAGATCAGAGTAATGTTCCTCTGACTTTCAGATTTTTCCACTAGACAACTGGTAAGCAATATTTCACTTTTTTTTTCCCAAAAGGGTCAATTCAGGGAAAATAAGAACATTTATGTGCCACTATTTTCCAATTAAAATGAAAATAGCTTTATTGAGTCTCAAGGAAAACCATATTTCTTCTACTCAGATTACTTAACTTCTGCAGTAGAAAAGTACCAATGAGAAATAGTAGCACTCCTCTTTACCACTAAAATGTTGATACTGGGCATATTTGAGAAGGAACCACCCAGAGGCAGCTTTCCAATCTGGTACCCCTTATATTTGCTGAGCACTTTAGAGTTCACAAAGTGCTTTTGCAGACATTATGTAATTACATTCTTGAAACAATCCCAGGAAGAGTTATTATCACCAACCCAACCTTACAAGGGTGCACTAAAGTTGAGGCGGGGAAATGACTTGCCTGAGGTCACACAGCAAGGGCACCATGAACAAGACCAGGTGTGCAGTTCTTCCATACCATATGTTTGCATACTGAGCACTTGCTCCTTTTGTTGGTTGTAGGTAAGGGGGTGGATATCAGATAGATCTCTCCACCCAAAACAAAACAAAACAAAAAATCTGGCCATTTCTCTCTATAACTCTCTGAGTCTATGCTCATGTGGCATTTTTTATTTTTCAATCCTTCTGAGTGAAGGAGCCTGGGAATGAGGCAGTCCACAATACAAACAAACTGACAGTCCTGTATTCCCCTGGAGGCTTTCTATCCTATAGTTCTTTAAGTATGGGGTTGGAAGGCTACAGTAAAATTTATACTGTGAACTATGTAGAGTGAAGCTCTGTGGTCTTCAAGCTGTTCTGCATGAGCAAGTCAGAGGCTTGTTCTGTTTTGTGGAATGCCTGTGAGTCAGTACAGTTTTGACTTAAAAATCCAGAAATTAATTTTGTTCTCGATTACAAATATAATAAGACAAGAAAATTTTCACTAAATTTACATGCTGTGATCTTTCTTTCCCACATTTATGTATTCTATTTTTTCATGTATGCCTCATTTGATTCTGTCTACTTGCTATTGGTGATTGCAATTATACAAGTTTATTTAACCAGGTTGTTGGGTATGGGCCAGTAAACAGAGGTTCCACCCCTCCATCCCCATCGCACCTCCCCCATACCCCCCCCCCCCACGCACACACACACCATTTCTCTTCAAGGAGTTCTCTAAACTTCTTTGGAGAGTGGAGGTCTGTGGAAATACTTGTCAGGTGCATATTTGCATAAAGTGCCAAAGCTGAGAAGTATAAGAGGAAGTGGGAATGGTACAGAGGTAGGCTTTCTGATCATGTAACAGTCTCCCTGAATACAGTGTCACCCCACTGGTCTCTTCCTTTACTTCTCTTTTGTGCTTTCTCATTTGTCACAGCTACATGAGGTAAGAATTAATTTTGAAGTTTTAAAATAATTTTTTGATCATACATCTGCTCCCTCCCTCATTTATATTTCACAGTTTATCTGTTATAAGTGACATCATTTTCTAAATTCCTTTGAAGGTGACAGAATTGTTTATAATTGTGATACTGATAACATCTTTTGCAAGAAGAAAGAACGCTTGTGGAACATTATGTTGGCCTCCGACAACTTGCTACTCTTGAAGAAATCCAGAGCTGCTTTATCTTGGATTTTCTGCTTTCCAATGCAATAAAAAAATCATGGACTTGCTTTAGATATGGTTGTGTTTGCTAGCTGATTGATGAAATTAGTGGACTTGTTAGGTTTTTCTGATTATTCTTTGAGTAATGCTGCTGAAAGTGAAAATAGAATTTTCATAGCAGGTGCTGTTTCAGTGGCTGAGTGGAGAGATTTAGTCCACAATAGGGAGGGCCCCTTAGACTTGGGTGCATAAAACTTTTTCTTCCTCTCATACTTTCTTACATCTGCATTTCTAAAATATTGCTATACCTTTTTATCAAAAAAAATGTAATTCAATAAGGATGTCATTGAATTGGAATTCTTCAAAACATGCAATTTGCCAGTATTTTGTTACTTTTGTGATGTTTGTCACTTTCATGTTTCCAACATGCTAATGATTGTATCCATAAAATGTTGCCCAATATATTTTTTATTTAATAAGAATCAGAGTCCCCAAAACCTACTCTTAATTCCAGAATTTCCCCAAAAGATAATTAGCATAAATGATGAGAAAAGCTTGTGTTTTGCTTTCTCCTATGTAATCACTCAGTTTATTGTCAAAGATAACACTCAGTCCAATACTGTTCACATTTAGCAAATATTTGTGAATCACCTAACTGCCCAAAGCACAGCGTGCAGCCCTGAAATGCTAAGATGTGACCCCAGAGTATTGCAATAGTGTCTTAAGTGATTTCCTTTCATTTTGACTGTCTGCACCCATCAGTCCTCTACACTGACAGTTCCTTCATGAAGCCACTTCTGATGCTCCATGAGAATTACTTGAACCTCTCTTCATTTATGACATGTGATGTATGCTATCATTGGGTAACATATTAGTTACAAATAATGCAGGTAATTGTTACAGATGTGTAACATACAGAGATGCAATGCAGTAACTGCTGCATCCCACTCATTTTACAAACAAACTCAAGTTTGCATGTGTACAAAAAAGTGCAAAAATCACAAATGTGTTTCTCAATAAATGTTGACAAAGTGAACATATTCATAAGTTCACATACGGCACATTTCCAGAGCAATACACACAACATTCTCAGTTCCCAGGTGATCTCCTGTGCTCTCTCTCGGTCACAACTCTCCTCACCAATGGTAACACCACCCTGTCTCTCATCACCATAGATGGCTTCAGTTTTGTGTGTCTGGATTTTTTTGCTCAATACTAGGTGTGAGTACATGCATTATTAGTAGTATATTCATTAGTATTGGCAACTTTCATGGATATATATATATATGTGTGTGTGTACATTTCATCGATATATTACAATTTATTTATTCATTCTACCGTTGTTGAAAATTTGTTTTTGTTTGCTTGTTTTATTTACTTGTTTTAAGGCCATTAAGAAAGAGTGCTGTTATGTACATTCTAGCGTATAGCTTTCTGTGAATATCTATATATACATGTATAATAGATATATAATATATAAATATATAATATATAGATATTATACACACACACACATACACACACACACACACACACACACACAGAGGGTACCTAAAAAATGTATACAGTGAACACTTTGCTCAACGTTGCTTAAGCAGTAGTTTGCCATAATCAGAAGTGTCTGGATACTGATGGTATCCACTTTGAACACCTTTTGTAACTGCAGAAGTCAAATGTGACTTGTATTCATCTTTTGTTATTGGTAATATATAGAGTATTACAATTTTAATACAGTTTTCCTTTCTTACAATGTGTATACATTTGTTTGGCACCATTTGTGTGTACACACACACACACGCAACACACACATGAGGTTTGACAATTAAGTTTGAGAATTTTGTTGCAACAATATTGCTAACCATTTTTGATTTCAGAGGGATTATTCATTTTGAATTTGTATAAACTGTACAAACAGTTAACCAAGTTTACTATTGCTGTATATTTGGAGGTGCTGAAAAGACTATGTGAAAAAGATGACCTGAACTTTTCGCCAACAATTCATGGTTCTTGCATCATGACAACACACCAGCTCCCATGGCACTGACTGTGAGGGAGTCTGTAACCAGTAAACAAATAACTGTATTCGAACAATCTCCCTACTTACCTGATTTGGCCCCGGATAACTTCTTTCTTTACTCAAAGATAAAGGAAATATTGAAAGAAACACATTTTGATGACATTCAGAATGTCAAGGGTAATATGATGACAGCTCTGATGGCCATTCCAGAAAAAGAGTTCCAAAATTTTTTTGAAGGGTGGATTAGGTGCTGGCATCTGTGCATAGCTTCCCAAGGGGAGTGCTTCAAAGGTGACCATAGTGATATTCAGCAATGAAGTATGTAAAACTTTTTCTAGGATAGTTCTCAAACTTAATTGTTGGACTTCGTGTGTGTATACACATATATAACAATTAGAACAATAAATATATATACATATACACACATACTCACTGAAAGCTGTATGTTAGAATGTATGTGACATATATATGTATGTACATACATATGTACATTTCTGTTTATTCATTTATTCTCTTTTTGGGATATAGAATTGCAACATGGAATCAAGAATTGCATTTAATATTTTTAAATACAAGGATGTGTTCTGCTATTATTTGAGTTTTAAGAGCAATTAAAGGGAACTTCTTAAGATGGCCTATTTCCTAATACCAAACTTTTATGCTCTTAAGTCTGCTTCAAGTCCTGTTCCCCAGAAGTAAGCAAGCTAATTAGTAGAGTATTAATTTAAAGAAAATCTCTTCTCAGTTTAAAACAAAGAAACAAAATATTATGAAACAATAAAGGAAAAAGAGAAATCAAAAAATTTTAAAGGTAATATGAACTTCTAAAGAAAAAATTTTTCATATGAATTCCTAGAAACTTTTATAGAAACAACTCATACCCATGCTTAGTAAACTGAAAGTAGGTCTTAACAATGAACCCAGAAAAGATTAAAACATTTTCTTAAATGTAGAAAAAAATCACCATTGAAAACATTTAGTTCAGTGTAGTAGAATTTTTCTTGAAGAAAATCAGACAAGTAAAACAGAAGACAGACTGGAGTAATTTAAAAAGCGTACAGAAATAATTGCAAGAGAAAATGGAGAATGAGAATATACTGTGTCAGTAATAGGAGTCCCCAGAGAAGAACACAGAGCAATGAGGGATGACTGAATAAGCAAGGACAAAAAAATAAATACTAACTAACTAACTAACTAACTAACTAACTAAATAAATAAATAAATAATTCTAGTAAGTAAATGAATTCCCAAGATTGGGAATTGAGAAAAATTAAAATAACCTAGTATGTTCTAAGTAAAATGAATAAATACAAACCAATACTAGAAGACATTAACATTTTTAACTTTAATATTCAATGCCAATACACAATAAAGAACATGTCTAACAAATACTGATTAAATAATTTATCCAAATACTTGATATAATTCAGCAACTTAAAATGTGAAATTCCACACTTTGAGCTCAGCCACAATATATATATTTTTCCTTTTTGCATTTCCTAGTACTAGTTCACTTAGTTCAAATTCCTATCTCATCCAAATTGATCATTCCTTATTCTTGTATAAATACATATTGTACAGGATATCTCTTACTATGTCCAAAGACATCTCCAAAAGACTCAATGGATGAATGACGAGCATTCAAGAGTTAAATAATACTGATATCTCAACATATAGGTACAGTTTTGTATTAATAATCCACTAAATACAGTTGTTGTTTTTGAAAAGAAATAATTAGATTTAATTAAACAACATCATGAACATAAGAAAAAGACAAATAAAAATGAATTGGAATACAGAACACTGAAATTAAAGGAGAGCTGGTACTGAAAAATCTTAACTTTTCAGTACAATTGCAGGAGCAAATTGGATACAAAAGGAAAAAAAAATAAAGCACTTTACCTTCAAGATGAAATAAAGCTACATGGGAAGAGTCAGAAGGTAAGAGAGAAGGTGCAAAAGTGTTCATCTCTTCTTTTTTCAAAGGCAGTATGGAATAAATACTATTTTAGTATTTCAAAACTTATAATACATTATAAAATAGTTAATTACGCTATTAAGAAGATAACAGTAAAATAAGAGCATAAAATAGGATTATAGAACATCATCTACATAACAATTAGAACAATAAATATAAATAGTTTAAAATCTCTGTAAAAAGAAGAAGGATCTAAACTGATTAAACATGTAAAAAAATCTATAAAGTACTTTTTTTAAAAAAAGACATCTACATATAAACACCTTTGCGGACTGCTCCAGGCCCCACATTGAGGTTTGTGGGTCAGCACTTCTCTGCGGTCCACTTTCCTCCCAAGTTAAGAGGCCCAAGCACAGATGTGGCCCAATCAGAGCCTCTTCTGCCTCCCCTGCCTCTTCCTGCCAGAGTCAGGTAGACCCCCTTCATGGTAGTGCCATTCTAAGTACAACTATATTTGGGGACAACTATTAATATTTGTAAGGGGCCATTGAAGAAAGGGTTTTTCACTGGGGGAGGTAAGATAAGATAAAACTTTTAGGATCAGTAACTTACAAATTAGCAACACAGAATTTCTTCTGCAAGTAATTGAAATCCGTCACCATTAGCCTTGTTCAAAACTTTTTTAGTTTTTATGACAACACAAGCAATGAAGAGAGTTTAATGAAGAGAGTTTGGGTGGGAATCTTAGAGATCAGAGACAAAAGTTATTGGTGGTATTTCCAGTGAAATGGAGCAGAAACACGTGGAGGGGAGTTTATCCATAAGCAGCTTGCTGGCATCATCTGTGAGCTGTCACTTCAGCTTCATCTCCACCAACAATTCCCCTCCTGCTTTAGTATGTTCTCTTTAGACTAAATTGAAGATATAGTCAAAGGATATCCTTTGCTATTCCCAATCCAGGCAATACTAACCAGCAAGAGTACAAAGTACCTTCAGTGCCAAATACTTCTCAGAGTTATGCTACAGTTATTAAAAAACATGGCACTGACTTTTTGCTAAAGATGAAGTAATGAAAGCCATGAAAGTGATGACGTACGGAAAGGGTGATTTACAGGCTTATGATGCACTTCACACAGGCAGTGTGTGCAGATGTGGAAACAAGTGAGCAAGTTGTTGATTGTTAGGCGCAAGTAAACAAATTAAAATGCATCACTCAGATGGAAAATGAAAAAGAACAAGCAAGAAGATTGCAGTTGGCCGTGCTAAGCAGACACATGGCACTTGAAAGTTTGGAACCAGTGTCCAGTCCTCGGATGTCCTAACCGTGTTTGTAGCTAAAGATAGATGGACACTGAGACACAGAGAAGCCTCAGATCTCGTCCCTCTTCTTCTGATTTTCATCCACACAGTCAAGAAATTACTTTGAACCATTCTTGCATGGAAAGTAGTGTCTTTATGTCTCGACCTCAGCTGTGGACTTTTCCAATTTGCTTCTACCAGTGTTGGACTGAAGCGTACTGGGAGTGGAGCAGAAATTCTTCCTTTCCAAAGAGTAGCTGGAGGCAGAGTTGAGGAATCAGACAACAAAGATCATGAAAATTTGACCCTACAGAGCTTTCTAGTAGGGATATTGGAGGAATTGTGATCCACGGTGCATCTCTGTGAAGGCTCGAGGAACATTTAGATTTAATGAAAGAAAAGAAACTATCCACTTAGTGCTGTTTTCTTCTTAATTACTTACTGAAAAAAAATGTTTGAGAACTTAATCTGGGGGAAAATTCCTTTCTCAGACCCCTGGACTTGCAAGAGGAGAGTCCTTGTTTACAGAAGTTGTCAGAAACTCAACATTACGACCCAACGTACAGGTGCGAGACAGATTCGTCAAGAAAACCAATTTGTCCTAGTCTGTCATGATTCAAGACTGTACTGGTAAATTCAGGCAAAGTGAAATTTATGAAAATAGTTTCTTTCTTTAAAATTAATTGGAAATTAGAGACAGCACAGTCAATAAATGTTATATAATTAGTCTATAAATGGAAAACTTACCCCTTGCACTATCATTCCTTGAAATTTATTTTTTCAAAATGAAGTGAGTTTAGCAGCAGAATTCAAAGAAACTTCTTTCTATAGTGAGCTAAGTTCATCTTTGGCAGGAAAAAAAAAACCAAAAACCTTTTTTTGTAATTCCAAGAAACCCGATTGGAACAAATCAGGTATGCCTTCTCTTGTCTTATTGGATATAACTTTGTGAGCTCTACAGGGCTTCGTTTCAACATTTTTTCTACTAGCTCAATACATATTGGCACTTAAAATTTTTGCCTTTAAAAAATGTAGAAATGCTTAACATCAGTAAGTAATTATCTAAATAAGTATTTCATAAAATAAATTTATTAATTTTCTTTTGGAGAATTACAGTGACTGCTGTGTTGTACTAGCTACAAGGTGTGCCAATTAAGTTCGCAAACTTGTTGCAATGATGTTGCTAACCTTTTTTAATATCAAAGGGATTATTCATTATGAATTTGTACCAATTGGACAAACAGTTAACCAGGTTTATTATTTGGAAGCGCTGAGAAGGCTGCATGAAAAAGTTAAGGTGACCTGAACTTTTCGCAAACAATTCATGGCTCTGGCATCACGACATGGCACTGTCTATGAGGGAGTTTTTAACCAGTAAACAAATAACTGTATTGGAACACCCTCCCTACTTACCTCATCTGGCCCCAATGACTTCTTTCTTTACTCAAAAATAAAGGAAATATTGAAAGGAAGACATTTTGATAACATTTAGGACATCAAGGGTAATATGAAGACAGCTCTGATGGCCATTCCAGAAAAAGAGTTCCAAAATTGCTTTGAAGGATGGATTGGGTGCTGGAGTCAGTGCATCGCTTCCCAAGGCGAGTACTTCAAAGGTGACCATAGTGATATTCAGCAATGAGGTATGTAGTACTTGTTCTAGGGTGAGTTCTAGAACTTAATTGTCAGATCTCGTATGTTTATGATCTCTGCTCTGGAGTTTCAAAGGAAGGACATAACAGCAGTGGGTCACAGAAAGGAATTATGTATCAGAGATGAATTTTATGATGATGAACAGATACCAGAAACAATGGATTTAACTGAGTTCATATGTAAGGGATACAACTCATTTCTATTTACTGAAAAATCTTAGGATTGATTTTATTTGTGGAGGAAAGATATTCAATAAAATGGGAATTCTGATAAATAAAGATTCATTTTAAATCTAGGGGGAAAAAAACTATGAGCTACAGGTTAAAACAGTATACAAGATATATATTTCTATAATTTTTTTAATGTAGAGATTATATGAACATTTTTTAGATTGGAAGAAATAAAATAGCTTGATCTGGTTGTAGCTCAATTCTAAATTCATGGAATAATAAACTAAACTCACATCTTTCTACTTTGAGTTTATAAAATTAAAAGTAAAAGAAATAAGAAATGAAAGAAAACAATATTTCATGTAAAATTTTAGAAAAGTGAGGATAAAATTAAAAGAAGCAAATTTCAATGTCAGTTTTCAGGATAATAGCCAAAGTGGACAAGTGTCCCTGTAAATATTGATCAAAGTACCTGGCTAATCGCCTTTACACCATTTTGTAAAGTATAGACGTGATAAAATTGGACACAAGGTTGTTGTTAATTCCCATTTAGGTTTCCAGATTATATATTGAGGTTGTACATCAGGGGATTTTAGCGGCACAGCAGGCTAAATGTATGACATGAGTCAAAGGTACTGGTTGTGATATAGTGCTTAGCATATTTAATCTCATTAATACAGTAGCTAAAGTCTTCATAGGAGACTGATGATGTGCATAGAGACTAGGAATGAAAACTGCCAGCGTGAGATTTATACTAACAAGACTCCGTACATTTCATATTATTATGTTTATTTTATAAACTTGTTTTGAATATAACAAAAATTTGACATAAGACAAAAGTAGAGTCTTCTGAAAGCTGTGTTTTCCTGTTTATAGCAATTGCAGAAATTGTAGTATTCATGAAAACAAATATAATAATATCGGAAATACAATAGTAAGAAATCCATTTTATGCATCAAGTTCTCAAATACTTTTTTGAATGCTTGTCATGCTCAGTTTCATCAACCTCAGTGCATAATTTTAGTGTTGGAAGCAACATTTCATATCACCATTTGGTTTTAACATCTACCCTGAGTATTTCCCTGGTAACAAATATATTTGACACTACGACAGATGAAATTTTTTTCTTTGTTTATATATTAACCTGACATTTTCCCAGCACTCTGTTTTAATATATTGAGATTGGTGGTTTTATATATATAATTCATGCCAATCTATCTAAACCATACTGAACCATAATCCAAAACTATAAGCTATAAAATTTAATAAAATATTTTCCAAGTGATGATATGCTTTTAGCTGTCACCGAGAAAGTAAGTTTGACAGGCCATTTGTCATAGAAATTTTGAAACCCCAGATATTGAAATTATCTTTATTTATGTTTTGTTATGTTCTTTATAGTCAAAGTGTATCAGGTTAATCAGTTTTCTTGATGTGTTTTCTTATATCTGTTACTTGAGCACATTTCACTCTGTCCCCTCTAATATACGTACAATTTTCTAACCCCTTCAAGTATGTTTAAAAATACATTTAATTCACTCTGTAATCTAGACTAGTTTTGGGGGCCTATCTCATCATGTAGTTTTCTTGTAAATGCTGTCTGTGTGGTTTTGATTTTATAGTTTAGCTACTTTGTCCATTTTTATGGGGGAACTCAAGATATAAAACTATATGATGGTATTTTAAATTTATATTTTAAAAAATTCTACAGATGATTGTTGTAAACCACTGATCTAGGTCATAGTATTTCAGCTCTAGTGACTGCCATCAGCAAACCTCAGTCTGTGTTTCTCTTAGTTTCAATATACGATAGAGACAACCTTATTGATAACCGTGTTTCCCGGAAAATAGAACCTAGCAGGAAAATCAGCTGTAATGCATCTTTTGGAGCAAAAATTAATACAAGACCCGGTCTTATTTTACTATAATATAAGACCAGGTCTTATAATATAATAATATAATATAATATAATATAATATAATATAATATAATATAATATAATATAATATAATATAGTAATGTAATGTAATATAATATAATATAATATAATATAATATAATATAAATGTAATACTGGATCTTATATTAATTTTTGCTCCAAAAAACACATTAGAGCTGATTGTCCAGCTAGGTCTTATTTTCGAGAAATACAGAATTAGCCAGCAAAAGTTTGGTTGTCCTCCTGCCCAACCATGGTCTAATGGCAATGGGTGGTGACAGAAACTGATACACATTTTGTTTAAGATGGAACATTAGAGATCAACAGAGAAAAAGGAAAGGGCTGCTTAACATTTATTATAACTTTTATTCATAGGTTTCTCTGAAATATTAAAACAAGTGACTGAAAATATGAAAACTTCTTTCTCATGTCAATGCCTCTACCTAAACTCACTCATGCCCCATCATTTGGCTGATTCTAATTTTTTCTTCATGTTGATCCCGATCCCTCCAAAGACCTTCCATTTAATTCATTATTCTGAGTTAAATATTTCTCATTTATTCACCTTTTCTTCTTGCTGCTCATAGTGAAATGCAAGACAAAAGAGATAAATTGAGAGAGTATCTCTCATGCAAAAAGAAACCAGTACTTGATCTGAGAAACTCTCAGTCTACCCAGATTACAAAAGATGCTAAAATTAGGAGAATCACAGTCAAGAAAGCATTCTCTAGAGATAAAATCAAAAGTTTGGCTGGATAATCTTTTGCAAGTTTCTCCAATAGATGAAAGGTCAAATAATTCAGAGGGCTCTTTGAAAAAATTAGACATGTGATTCATGGATCCCCTCAGCCATTTCAGCAGAAGCAGGGAACAGAGATAGGATTACCCAGGAAAGATCTGTGGAGGAGCCTCTTATGTAATGGAGTAAATCACAGAGATATCACAGAAGACCCACAGACTTTTGACAATGTTATACCAGCAGAAACACTGTCAGCTTGGACTGACCAAGACAGAGAGGATGAAATGAAAGGAGGCTTTAGAACTTCCAAATTCTACAGGAAGGCAATAAGCTGATAACATGACTCAGCTGCAAACATGTGCTGTCCTTTCTGAAAAAGCTGGAATGACTCAGCGGAGCTGTAGCCCAGAGGACAGAGCTAATAGCCTGGAAGATGGAGCTGTGAGCCCAGAAGGTGGAGTCAGGAGCCCTGGAGGCAGAGTCCGGGGCCAGAGAAGGTTATTCCCAGGCCTTGAAACCTGATGGTGTTTACCCAGCTGGATTTTGAAATTTGGGATTGACAACTTTTTTCCCCCTTTCATTTTCTCTTGTTTTGAGTAAGAATGTCTATGTATAACTTTTAACCTATGCCTGTCACCACTGTGGTTTGGGAGCAGATAACTTGTTTTTAGTTTCACAGGCCCACAAATGGAGAGGAATTTTGTCCCATGATATATTAAACCCAGACTCTCACTCATACCTAATTTGGATGACTTAAATTGTGAGATTTGGTTTTTTTTTAAATGATAAGACTTACTGAGATTTTGGACTTGAGTTGACCCTTTTGGGGTTAAATGATCCCAGGATGAGGCAAATGAATTTTGCATTTGAGATGGACTTGAATATCTGGAGGCCAGAGGGTACACTGTGGTAGGTTGAATATTAATCCCCCAACCCAGATGACTGCATCCTAATCCCTGGAACTGGAGAATACCGTATTTAGCTGTGTATAATGCACACCCATGTTTTTGGCTCAAACTTTCAGGGAAAATTGCCTTTCGTTTTAATTTTTTAATTCAAATTTTTATTTGTTTACATTTAGGTACTTGTTTTTTGTATTATAAAGGAATTTTAGCATTTATTTTTTAACATTATGGTACAATAAATTTTATGTAATAATTACAAAACAAAAAATAGATACAAGGTACAAAAAACTTATGTAGCAGTAACAAATTTATGATATTTACACATCATAGAAGGCCAAGAGCTCTTCCTCATTGCAAGTTCGTCGTAAGTTCAACAAAACTGATTATTATATTCCAGGGTATTATTTTGCATAGGGATATCATTATTAATTTCTAGAGTTACACTTTTTAACTCATATGCATAAATAAAATAATTAAAAACATTATATAGATAGGGAATTAGTACTACCCATGTATAATGCTCATCCTTATTTTTCCCTCACAAATTTGGGCAAAAAGTGCGCATTATACATGGCAAAATACGGTATATTACCTTGTGTCAAAAGGGACTTGGTAATGGAGGATTTGAGGTGGGGAGATGATTCTATGTTATCTAGGTGGGCTCAAAATGTAATTAAAATGGCCTTGATAAAAGAGAGACAAGAGGTGAATAAAGAGTAGGGGATATGAGGACAGAAGAAAGAAGTTGGAGTTATGTGAGGAAGGAACTTCAGGCCAGGAAATGCAGTTGGCCTCTCCAAGCTGAAAAAGGCAAGGAAACAGATTTCCTTCTGAAGACTCCAGAAGGACCACAGACAGCCCAGATTACACACTGATTTTAAACTTTAGGCCTCTAGAACTATAAAATAATAAATTTACATTTTTTATGCCACTAAATTTGTGGCAATTTCAGAAGAAATGAGATACCAATGACTGTTGTATTTTTCTTGTTTCTGATCAATAACGTGTATTTCTAGGTTACATAAAAATTACTGACAATTGTTTCATGCCATGTAAAGAATACATTCTCAGTAAAGATTTGAAGACATTATTCATTTTAATACCTGCATTTTGTCTATGAGTTGTCACAAGATACTGATGGGTAGATTCTAGTCCCATAAATACGATAGTTATTCCAGATGTTTCTTTCCCTATGAAATGTTTTTGCCACAGGCAAGCTTTTATCTTCTTCCTCACTGTTACTTTGTATTCTCAATGTCTGACCTTCAGAGACTGAGGTATCTCCAGTCATACATTAGACCACACAAGGGCACTTAATCATGTAAACAGAGAAATCGGTCTCACGGCTAATCTTTTATCTAATGGCAAATTTCTTAGCTGTGTATACTTTGATGGTGATGATGAAAGGAAATACTTTTCATTTTATTATTTCACAATGCACATTCTAGCTTGAGAATCCCAGCATGCATTAGTTGTAATTATAATTTTTAAAAGCTTGTTTCTTTCTTTTTATTTTTTCCTTTCTTGATTGCAGATACATTCCCATTACTTTGGCTTACAATGTCACTCCGATTTCACTTTTCTTTTTGGAATACGTAATGTAGGGAGGAAAAAAAAAGGTGATGCACCTTGTAATATTTTATCCATGTAAAGGACATTAGTTTTTTTCTTCTCGCTTTTGTTATGTTATGGACTATGATGGAGAGAATGCATTACAGGGAAGCCATCTTCACTGTGATTCATCAGTCTTTGAAGGTGGGGCAACATCCACTCAGCTCTTAATGATTGGTTTCTAAGTGACATGGCCTTTTGTGCCATAAAAAATGAAGCTAGTTTTAAGGCTTAGGAATTACTTTTAGCAAGAAGACAGAAAATGTCCTTATTGTCAATGAGTAAATTAAGATGACAAAAGGATGTGGAATTGTTTAGGTTTCATCTCTTTGGGAGAAAAGAGGAATAGAATGGTTTCTCACATTGCCATATATTGTCCCGACCGGCAGGACAATGCAACGTGGGACGAGGGGAAGAAACCTGTTGAGGATGAAAAAAAAAGGGGAGACAGGAGACGCGAAGAATGGAGGCAAGACAGGGATCTGATCAAGCCTCAAAATTTTATTACGATGGCGGGTTATATATATAGCTATGTCAGATGGGGGTGGGATATGCTATGTCATAGGGTGGCGAGGTACTTGTCGCGGGCTGATAGGCTAGGACAGGGCGATGTCATATGAGGTACAAGGAAATGGGCAGGCTCTGGGTTTGGCGCGCGCGGGCTCTGGGTTTGGCGCGCGCGGGCTTTGGGTTTTGTGACCAGGAAGTTCTGCCTAGGCAAGGCCTGGGGATTTCTATGGCTTCCGACATCTCCTCCCTTTTTGTTTGTTTTAAGGAGGTGGGCCTTGACCGAGTGAGGGAACAGAGGCCTGGTTCCTCCAACGAGCAGAGCTCGTTATTGGATGGTTTTGGGTATCTTTTGTGGAGGAGAGGTAGAGATTTTTTTGATACCAACCTCTATGCAAACCAGGTATGTTCTCAGGAAAGTTAAAGGGAGCCGACCGTTGTGAGTCGAGCCCTTTCCTTGCAAATGCTTTGCTTTGCACTCACCTCGGTGCCCATACCCCTCCCCAACTCGTGGGGGGAGTAGACATACCCTTAGTATTATGTCGTCCCCGTGGGGAGGAAGCCAAGATAGCCTTCTTCGAGGCCGTCCCCTGTTGCTAGCCGCTGATAATGGATTTGGATTGGTTTGGCCAAAACAGCATCGATTTGGTTTTTAATGAGGTCAGTAATGCGCCTAAAAGCCCATGGCCCGAAGGCTATTAAGAGAAGGATGCATAGGAGGGGGCCAAGGGTGGGGAGCAGGTAGGGGAGAAGTCCGTTGAGACCCGTCCAGAGTGGGTTTTCGAAGAGTTCTTTGCGTCTTTTTACTAGGTCCTCTTGTAGTTTTTTGATCTTGTCTCGGACGATCCCAGACTTGTTAGCATAGAAGCAGCAGCGTTCCTGTAAAGCTAAGCAGATACCTCCCTGTTCTGCAGTGAGAAGATCTAGGCCTCGACGGTTTTGTAAGACTACTTCAGCTAAAGAGTCAATCTGATCTTGGAGATCATTGATGGTCCCAGAAAGTGTTTGGACATCATCTATTAGCTGGCGTGATAGTTTATTGTAGGACTGGACTGCAACACCTACTCCCGCGGTACCCGAGGCTATTCCAGCAGTAATTCCTAGCCCTACGAGTAAGGGAATGGCTGTAATAGCACGCTTGTGGCGCCCGGTGGCAAATTCTAGGCTGGGGAGAGGGACAGGTGTGTCTCCTGGGATAATAGAGATATCAGGGAGGAGACTAGCTGAGACACAAAGTCCAGTCCAGTTGGTGGGTAACGTGGTGTAAGCGAGGCTGTTCCCACATATGAAAACTTGTCCAGGGCTAGAACACAAGGTTCCGTTAACTTGAATGATGTCAGAACAGTTAGTAAAAGTGACAAACCCTAGATCTACATCAAAAGTGTTGTTTTGAAATCGTCCCTGATAGCAGGGGGAGGTATTAAATCCTACAGGTTGAACTCTAAGAGGAAGGGAGAGACGGGAACAGTTAGAGATTTGTGTGTTTACTGTGATATTGGAGGGGATTGCAGTAGGTATGGGAGTTCCCATAGTCATGCAAAGCCAGCAGTCCTGGGCAAGAGAAGGGTTGGAATGATTTAAGGCCCAGAAGGTGGATTCGAGAATGTTGTTGGTTTGTGTGTCTAAATCCATATCCCGGGATTTTGGGAGAGCCAAGGGGTGGTAAGTTAAAGGGGGGAATAGGTGGTAGCGGAGCCTCTTGGAGGTAGGCGGCGCCACGCCTTGAGACCAGCGTTCTGAATTTGAGCTAACAGCCCCGGGGGAAAAGTTGCCTGGATTTCATTGGTATGATAGGGTTTTTCTCCTAGTAATTTATCCCGAGTCCATGATCTTGTTGTTCTATTTTCACTATTGCGCTGTGCTATCTCTCGGCAGTTTTCTTTAAACTCTGTGTGCCAGAGGACGTGGTCCCCCCCAGAAAGGGTGGCACGAGCTAATTTAAACCAATCATTGGGTGTGAGCCAACGGTCACTGAGACCTTCAAGAATTGCCAAGGTGTAGGGCGCTGTCGGGCCATAAGAGCTTACTGCACCTTTTAAATCTTTAATATGTTTGATGCCTAGCCGGTGATATTTTTGGCCAGTGGGATCATTGGAGTTGGGAGTGTTATCTTCTGTGTCTTCTGTGTCAGAGGCCTCATCGGCCGAGGGGGGATTTGGAGAGTCGGGGGGTTCATTGTCAGTCTCTTCCATTGTATCCTCTTGAGAGGGTGGGCCACGGTTTTGGCTGCGGGTAACTGGAAAGGTCATTAGGGTCTTTTTATTAAGTATTGGGCCTTTTTGAGGTTTTTCAGGGTTTTGGTTAGGCATTAAGGTTTTAAGTTCTTTTTCAAGGGCATGCAGCTCCTTTAGGAGTTGCATATGTTCGCGTTTTTGTTGGAGTGTCTCTCTAAGAGAAGAAATTTCTTGGGTTAAAGATATTTTTGCCTGCCTAATGGGATCGGTTAAGGATGGGGTGTTTTGAACTAGGGTGTCTTGAGGGAATAGGGGTGGGTTTGGGTTTAAGACTGGGTCATAGAATGTTGGGAGTTCCTGAGGGGGGACATAAGGGGGAGGGGTATGTATTTTTTGTGAAGGGGCGCGCAAGGTTGGCGCGGCGAGGCCCCAGGGATCCTCTTTTTTATTATAGCGGGCAGCTTGTTCCTCTAAATCTATCTGGTCTCTTGGGGAGAGCTGGTCCTGATTATTAAAGGCCAAAAGGGAAGGGTAGATTTTAGGGGGGTCTTTTAATGGGTGATTCTCTAAGGCAGAGGCTTCCTGATTATCAGCTTGTTTTTTAGGTTCCTCTGGCATGTCTATTGAAACAGATTGGCAGACAGAAGGGGGGCGGGAACTCTCTTTTAGGACTGTTTCCCCTGTCTGTAAGATCTCTCTAACATCTGGGTCTGAGGAATGTATTTTTAGGATATCATTAATCAGATTCCAATATGAGAATGCCGATACAGGGACCTTGTTGGGTCCAAAAACCCGATAGTAATCATTAAAACAGTCTCCAACTCTCTTCCAATATTTTTGATCAATCGTTCCTTCTTGGGGGAACCAGGGGCAGATATCAGAGACAAAACTGAAAAACTCACGTAAATCTTTTTTTCTAGCCTTAACTCTCCGCATCTTGAGAGATTCCTTAATACCCTTAAGGAAGAGTTCATGTGAACTCAACTCCTGTCCCATGTCAATCACCTACTCACCAATCTCTCGTCCTTCGCTGGGCGGCTACTCCAACGTCGGGCAAACTTGGAGTCTTTTCTTACGGGTGAATACCTCGTGAACTCCAAACGAGCCTTTTTACTGCCGAGGGGGCTGTCGAGTCTTGTCCCTTACGGGCTCGAAACAAGCCACACTCGCGCCGGGGAGGCCCTCGAGTCTTGTCCCACGAGTGAAAACTGCGTGGGCTCGAAAGAAGCCAGCCCGTGGAGGCTCAGGGAGGGGGGGGGGCCGCGGCGGTTTCCAGAGTAGGTGTCCTCATAGAATCTTCGTACCTCGGGCCCCACGTTGGGCGCCAAAATGTCCCGACCGGCAGGACAATGCAACGTGGGACGAGGGGAAGAAACCTGTTGAGGATGAAAAAAAAAGGGGAGACAGGAGACGCGAAGAATGGAGGCAAGACAGGGATCTGATCAAGCCTCAAAATTTTATTACGATGGCGGGTTATATATATAGCTATGTCAGATGGGGGTGGGATATGCTATGTCATAGGGTGGCGAGGTACTTGTCGCGGGCTGATAGGCTAGGACAGGGCGATGTCATATGAGGTACAAGGAAATGGGCAGGCTCTGGGTTTGGCGCGCGCGGGCTCTGGGTTTGGCGCGCGCGGGCTTTGGGTTTTGTGACCAGGAAGTTCTGCCTAGGCAAGGCCTGGGGATTTCTATGGCTTCCGACAATATATCCACAGTTCTTTCACCTGTAGAATTATTAAACAACAAAAGCAGTTTGTGATATGGAAGATTCCACATTTACAAGAGCAGCCAAACAGAACTGCCTGATTTAAACCACTAATCTAGGATCTGTGCTCAAGTCGGAAAGAAAGGTTTAGTTCTAAAACTTAGAAGTTATCCAGTTTAAATAATTGGATAATTGACAAGGCAATTAAAACAGCTAGATTAACTCTTATTTTAATATGTTAATCCTCCAAAGTTTAAAATACTTTGATCATCACACATGATACACTCAGTCATAAACAAATGCTATTAACTGCTGCTTTCTTAACAAGCTTTTAAATTCCTCACAGTATTCATTTTTCCATTCTAGTAATGGGTCCTCTTACAAACCTCTGCTGTTGATTTTTTGGGTTTTTTTCACTTTTTTTGCAGTTTAAAAATGTTAGAGGTTATAACGCATAAGTGAGGCTTTTTACCTTTAGAGTCTAAAAAGACACCTTAAGTTTGGCTTCCGGAAGATCAAGTTTCACTGATTTTCATTCAAGACAATAAATTCACCCCTCCAATAACTACAACTCATCTTTGGACAATTTCTCACTGCTTGTTAGATTATAGTTCTGCTGTCAAAGCAGTGCTGACAGTCATATCTCCTGCTTACTATTTCATAGCAGGGCTAGTAAAGACAGAAATTAAATAGCTGGAAAGGATGGGAATATAATCACTGAAAGCTACTTACCCACCCACACCTCTTCTAGTATTTGACCTCATTCTTGCAATCCCTTTAGGTTTCAACAAAATTTCTTGATTATTAGTTGAAATACTGAGATGATTATTATGTTAATTAGTCATTATTTTAGGATGTCTAATTTACTCCTTTGAATAGATAATATATAATTATGCAGTATTTGCAGTGAGAAGAAATAAATGAGATTGAGATTGAAACCATGACCATCCTGATGAGGCATCCTAGGACTCTATCAAGCTGACCCTCTGTGGGCCTTGTTTATTTTGAGAACACACATGCATCGCATTATTTGCTCTCTGGAATGTTTCATTATACCTGAAAATTGGACCCACCAGTAGTAGGTGAATTTAATAGATTTAACAATTTTCTAAACGTACTTTCCATTTATGCAAATTCAGAGTCAAAGCAACCCAAATCCTTTCATGAAAAACTAAAACTAAACTTATTTCCTCCACACTTCCAAAGAAGGGCATTTAAAATTCCTGTTAAGATTATAGGAGAAATATATAGTTTTTTCTTAAACTTACTAATCTTGGCCACTGAAAATGAGGAATTTTATATTGAACATTTAATGAAGAAATTCCTTTTTCATGTATTAAAGTGACTACAAGTCTTTTTAAGATAAGGAAAGCTGGATGGTAGACTCTGAAGAACTTCAGCTTTGGTATCACACTGACTGTATACAGTTCAGGCTCCATCTTTTCATTTGGGCAAATGACGTCATCTCTGTTTCTTTCTTTCTGTAGAATCAAGATAATAAAAGATGCACCTCATTGTGTGTTGTGAGATCACATGGGATAATCCATATAAAGCACAGTGTATGCTGTCTAGCACGAAGCAAGCACTCAATGTGTTAGATATTTATTATGCAAGGCAACACAGTACATAGTTAGATAGTGGCATTCCGAAATGTGGTATCAGAATGTAGAATATTCTGAACAAATAACCTGATCAGCCAATTCATGGTTCTGTACTATGAAAATACAAGTTCATGAGTTAGAAAAAGAGGGGAAAGCCATTGAACGTTTGCATTATAAAAACACTGAACTATGAATTCCTTTGGATCATTGGTCCTTCCAGTGCTTTAAAAATATGACACAATTTAAAATAACTTAGAAAAATATTTTTTTAATTAAAGTTTATTGGGGTGACAATTGTTAATAAAATTACAGAGACTTCAGGTGTACAATTCTATATCACATCATCTATAAATCCCATTGTGTGTTCACCACCCAGAGTCAGTTCTCCTTCCATCACCATATAGTTGATCCCCCTTACCCTCATCTCCCACCCCCCATCCCCCTTACCCTCTGGTAACCACTAAACTATTGTCTGTGTCTATGAGTTTTTGTTTCTCATTTGTTTGTCTTGTTCTTTTGTTGTTTTTGGTTTATATACCACATTTCTGGAATCGAACTACTGTGTGAAAATGGTATACCTCCTTTTCGTACATACTGATGTTATTTTTTCACTTGCTTTGGTGGTGATTATTATGATAGGTTGGAGACAAACCTCCACGAAGAATTCAAGTGATCTGTTGTCATGTTTCAGGCTTCCATTTGTCTGTCTTTAAAACATGCTTAATATTTTGTTCGTGCTCCCTCCAAAATGAGCAGGCTGACAGTTTGGAAGCAAATAATACAGCAGGTTTTCTGGCTCAAATAGTGCTGTTTTCTTTGTGGGAACACTCGGATGAGTGTAAGTACCCTGCTGGAAACAACTACTTTCTCTAACTAATCCTACATTATTCCTTGTGTGTAGAATTGTGGTTTTTATCCAGTCATTAACATAAAAAAATTATCACTGACTAAGCTATGCTTTCGTAAAGGTAACTATAAAATATTTATGATTTTTTTCTTCTGAAATGTAAATAATGTGGGTAGGAGGTTCTGAAAATTATACAATTCCAGGAAATTTATATTGTGTAGTTTATAAACTAAAAGAACAAACAAAGAAACATGTAAAAAAACTTTAGATGCTAAATTTTTAAAGAAACTTCAATTGGTTTGTGAATTATTATAATTAACATAATTTGCTAAAGCGATTAGCAATTTAATAAAGTAAATGATTTCTACTTTTTCACTGTGCTTTCAGGAGGACTCGAAACTGACATTTTCACTTAGATTTAAGGATCTTCCCATGGTCTAGTGAAATATACCAATTCACACATAGAACACACATTCTGAGAAATTCTCAGAGTTCATGAGTTTAACCTTGTAGAACTAAATTTCATTTCCTTCTACCACTTTCTAGGTTCTTGATATCTTTACTACCATTGCTATATTATTTATTGAGAGGCTATATTATAATAAATGTTTTATGTATTTTACCTCATTTACTCCTCACAATAAAACTTTGTGTTACATATTATTCTCATGTAAAAGATGAGATCAATAAAACTCCGACCGGTTAAGTAAATTGACTGCGATTATACAGCCATTAAACTATGGAGCCAGGGTTCAAACCAGGACATTTCAGTTACAGAGCAACTTGACTATAGTTCTATATGCCAGGAATACTATGAGTCACTGAAGAGAGTGACAAGACAGCAAAATGACTACCCTCTCCATCTAAAGTATGATGTAGGGGATATAACAGAGGAACCACTGAAGGTAGAATGAGACCAAGAGTTTTCCAGAGGCATTCAAAACATTTTTGTAGAGGAGATGGCAACTGGACTAAAGTTTGAAAGATAAGCGAGTGATTACAAGGAAATTAATGGTTTTGGAAAAATTGTCCAAGCCATGCAAATATTATCCTTTCAGGAGACTGTTGAGTGATATTTAATGAGTCAGGGCTGTGTACCTTTTGTTGATTTCCTGTTGACTAGGCTATTTGCAACTCTGAAGAGGTAATAGTTAACATTTAGAAAACTGAATTACATGAATGATTTATATTCATAGGAATGAAAATAATTTTTTTCTAGTAAAGATTCAATTGATTTCTATCCACAAATGTGATAACCGTGAATATTGCATTTTATTGCCATATGGGTTATAGGATATTAACTAGCCTTGAACATATGTAAATTTATTTCAGCTTTACTAATTTAATAGGTGTGTGTGTGTGTGTGTGTGTGTGTGTGCAGAATGACCGTTTTTTATATTTCACATACATGAGGTCTGACAATTAAGTTCACAAATTTATCCTAGAAAAAGTGCTACATACCTCATAGCTGAATATCACTACAGTCACCTTTGAAGTACACCCCTTGGGAAGCTATGCACCAACGCCAGTGCCTTGTCCACCCTTCCAAGCAATTATGGATATTTTTCTAGAATGGCCATCAGAGCTGTGGTCTTATTATACTTGATGTCCTGAATGTCATCAAAATGACTTCCTTTCAATATTGCCTTTATCTTCGGGTAAAGAAAAAAGTAGCTAGAGGCCAGATCAGGTGAGTACGGAGGGTGTTCCAATGCAGTTACTATTTATTTCCTGGCTAAAAACTCTCACAGACGGTGCCGTGTGAGCTGGTGCATTGTCGTGATGCAAGAGCCATGAATTGTTGGCAAAAAGTTCAGGTCATCTAATCTTTTTCATGCAGCCTTTTCAGCACTTCCAAATAGTAAACTTGGTTAACTGTTTGTCCAGTTGGTACAAATTCATAATGAATAATACCTCTGATATCAAAAAAGGTTAGTAACATCGTTGCAACAAGTTTGCAAACTTGATTGTCAGTCCTCTCCTATATCTTTTCTTCCTGTTTCCTTTCAAATGGTTTGATGTCTTACTTATTCTGTCATTAACTCATGAATTACATAAAATCTTTTCTCTGTTGTTCCTTTTACATTTGCATGACAATCATGTTTTTAATTTTTTGAAAGTTACATTTTAGCAATGTGGTATGGAAACTTTCATTAGAATAACCACTTGGACATACCACAGACTCATAAAATTGCCTGGCATCTAGGAGTTGTGCATACATCTAAGTTATAGGAGAGAATACATTGGAGAATTCATGAAGTGGGGGCAGTAAGCAGGGTCATTTTTATAGGCCTTGAATACTGTAATAAGTAAATGGATTTAAGATATACACGTAGATATAACTGTTATGCTGGACTAAAGAGACACAGGTTAGAATCAGAAAACAACTACAATCTTTCGTTTTAATGCCTTTGCAAGCCCACTTTGTTGGCACCCCTATATTCATGAGATGCAATTTAAGAAAAATCACAATAATTTTCTGGACTCTCTTAAAAAAAATAAATTCTGGTAAAACAAATCAATTGTAATTAATATTTTCAGTCCCAGGAAATAATCAAAATTTCCAATTTCATTCAAGGCTTCTTCACACCATGTCTTGGCCCTGTTGCAAGGCTGGTGACCAGCAGAGTAAGATATGGTCATTTTCTCCCTGTTTTCCTTATCTAGAATCTGTGCTTGTATTTCTACTCTACCTGGTGGTGTGTAGCTCCTCATGAATCTTACTTGCCTGGTTCTATCCAGGTGATCAAAGGTTAGTACTCTCTCAGCTTGCTAAGCATTTAAATCTACTCTTTTCCCACAGGGCACTTTTGAAGGTAATTCGGAGAACCCGCCATCACTGGTTAAAGGAAACTGCAGGTCCTTTAACACAGTGAAATCCATCATGCTGTGAATGACTACTACAATGATTACTTAAAAAGGTATGTAAATTACATAAAGTACCTAATAAATGCTCAATAAATGTTTATTCTTAATTGTTTTAAGTTTTTAAATATTTTCAACATGTGACTGGCAGCCACAAAAGAGAAATAGATATATATTTGAAAAACTCAATTTCCTGTCTCATAGTCTAAACTGTCTTAACAGTGATTCTAAACATAATTTTAAAATGATAACAAGATACATATGTGAATACTATTTTGAAGGATTTAAAACATATATAGAAATTATTTGCCGAATCACAACTATTTTCTGGCATAATCATCTCAAGTTATTACACATTTTTTATTTTTTATTTCCAAACTGATTGGAATTAATTTTGCTTGCTCTTTTTTCAGTTCCCAGGCATCAACCTAATTGATACTGTGTTTCTGCTTCAGTTGATTAGTTTTTCTGTTTATATGCAATTTGGGGTTTGAAGGGAAACAATGATAAACAGATTGAGTGTCAGTAAGTTTATCAACATATGGCTTTCCTGTCTGTGTTGGATGTGGGATGTAAAAATTCATTAAAACTCACCTTTGAAACCAACAAATAAGCAGCTCAGAAAAATATCTAATGAGATGGCAGCAGAAATTCTCCAAATACAACTTCAGCCATCACAGTCTTTATAAAACTATAACAAACCAGTTGACACATTTTTCTTTTAAACTTTTCTCGTAGGTGTAGAGATACTACTTCCTGAAGGCTGAATGCAAGAAGCAGGTGGTATTTTTCCTGCTTCCTTGCAAGGTTTATTGTTTTGTTTAGTTACCTGCTGTCACTCAGAAGTCTGCTCCACTACCTTCCCCAGTCTTTGTTTCTGTTCTCAGCACTCATCCAAGAACTGCACAGTAACTTCATTGAAGCACTACTATGCAAATATATGAATCTTCTACGTGGTTATTTTTCATGACTTTAAAAATCATATTAATAATTTGTCTAATGCCGTGGCCTCTCAGTTCTTTAATCTCCTAGATGCCATTGAACATTTTCAGCATTCCACTTCAGCTCATTATCAAACTAACAAACCACAAAACAAAACGAAGCAAAACTAAACAAAACCCTATCACTTTCAAGACTTGAACCCTGAACTTTCTTTCTACGGAATTTTAGTTGGAAATTATATTACTTGCCCTTTGTATTTCTTATTTCTTTTTATTTGTAAAATATTACCTAGTCATAGTGGTTCAGTGATCTTAGAAAAAAACTTATTTAAACATGTTAAAATTCCAATATGGGCATGGGGTATATGGGAAATCTCTGTACCTTCCACTCAGTTTTGCTGTTCATGTGAAACTGCACTAAGAAAATAAACTCTATAAAGAAAAAGAGAAAGACTAATCTCATATGGGCTTGCTCTATTATCTATTATGCTGTCTAATCTCATATGGTCTCTTTAAAAATGGCTCAGCAATCCTTATACAAGTTCTGACAATTAAGTCCGCAAACTTGTTGCAACAATATTGCTAACTTTTTTTTATATATATTAGAAGGATTATTCATTAGAATTTGTACCAACTGGACAAACAGTTAACTAAGTGTACTATCTGGAAGTGAGGAAAGGGCTGCATGAGAAAGTTAGATGACCTGAATTTTTCGCCAATAATTCATGGCTCTTGCATCATGACAATACACCAGCTCACACAGCACTGTCTGTGAGGGAGTTTTTAGCCAGTAAACAAGTAACTGTATTGGAACACCCTCCCTACTCACCTGATCTGGCCCCCAATGACTTCTTTCTTTACCCGAAGATAAAGGAAATATTGAAAAGAAGACATTTTGATAACATTCAGGACATCAAGGGTAATATGACGACAGCTCTGATGGCCATTCCAGAAAAAGAGTTCCAGAATTGCTTGGAAGGGTTGACAAGGTGCTGGCATCAGTGCATAGCTTTCCAAGGGGAGTACTTCAAAGGTGACCATAGTGATATTTAGCAATGAGTTTTGCAGCAGTTTTTCTAGGTTGAGTTCTCAAGCTTAAATGTCCGACCTCATACACACCTATAGTCTCTTTTGAGGTTTTTAATGATGTTTCCTACCTAGGCTTCTTGCCTTTTCATGTTTTGCTTATTCAATCTGTTCATGGGAGACTATATAAACCTGGGAGGTTTATTCCCGAGATTTGTCTTTGTTCTTCTCTTCTCACTGTACACATTACAATTGGGTGTATACGTCTACTTCAATGACTTCAACTACAGAGCTAGCAAGTTCTACATGTAAATGTCTGCCTGAATGCTCTCTTCAGTGCTTTAACCATGTATATCCAATAGTTTTTTGGGCATAGAATTTAACTATCTGAGTAACCTTGAAAAGATTACTTAGTCTTTGTTAAATTTTCTTAGTTGTAACATGGAATCATCATCATCATCATCTCACAGAGGTTTTTGTGAGAAGAAAATGAGATAAAGATAAAAATAGATTATAGTAATACCTATTAGTCTATATTATTAATTTTATTATTATTTCATAACCCATAATTTACTTAAACTCATCATCTCCCCCAAAAAAACTTCTGTTTCCTTAAGTCTATGTCTCTGTGAATACTGGTATCATCCATATAGTTTTTCAAGGCAATGATTTGAGAATAATTCTGAATTTCTTATTTTTTATTACCTTACCCATCATGTTAGTCAATAACCTGGTTGACTTTTCTGGGATCCATCCTGTCACTATTTACAAAACCATTGCCTTAATTCAATCACTTCTAATTTCTCCCTGGGGAAGAAATTCATTTCAGTTTGTTTTAAACTAAGTTAAGTCTTTGGTCTTAATTTGATTGAATCAAATCTCCACAATGCTTCTAGAGTTCTTTTTTTGAAATATAATTGTGTTCATTTTCTCTCCTCTTTTTAAATCTTTCTTTGATTCATTCCAATGTTCTGGATAAAGTCCAGGCTTGGTAAACCACATAATACCCTCCAGAACCTAATGCTAGCCAACATTTCTTATCTTCTCTTCTATAAAATATCAACTCTTTATTCTTTTTCATGTAATTCTTCCTCTTTCTAAAATGTCCACCAACTATTCTTTGCCTGGCTAAATACTATTTTTCCCTCAGATTGTTTCTTTGACAATCTGAGCTGGAAACATCACCTGTATGTTCCAATTATACCTTGTTTTCACATCCGTTATAACATTTATCACTATGTGGTGTCCTTGAGAATAACAATGATGAAACAACATGAAAAAATAGTGCAGAGTTCAAGTGACCAGGCTGTGTTTCAGAGACAATGGGGAAAGCAATCTTTATAGGTGGGGAAAGCTGGCTATATTGAAAAGTCTTTGTGCTTTTGGTTACACAGCTGGTTCAATCTATCAATTTTTGAGAATCTGGGACAAATCCCCAGTCCTTCAATATTGATAATAGTTCTTCTGGATAAATTGGGTCCCTAGCCACTCAGAACATTTTACCAGACAGAGGATCTTAAAGAAGATTTATATATAATTCTTTCTTTTCTTTTGACATGGGAAAATATGTTGAAGTAACTGTCATATTATTTACAATATAGCATCTGGAGCAAGAACATTTATTTTTTTTAATTTACAATATTCCTTGGAAATATATAATAGCCAATTACAAGTTTTTAAGTAATTCATGGGAGTGGACTCCAAAATCGTTTGCAGGAATATTAATTCACCTCCTATTTTTTGTAGTGTTCTTTCAACCAGATCATATAAAGCACATATACACTGGCTCACTGTAAAATAAACTTTGCTTTAAAATAGAAATGTTATAATATTTGGCACTAATTGGGATTTTTGGCAGTCTCCAAAGACTGGCTTAATTAAAAAAAATTACTCCAAAATTTCATCCCTTTATATAATTCATATTGAGAACATGGGAACTGGATTTCTTTTGTTTTTCACCCCATGTCATCTCTCTATAGGAGAAGAACTGAGGTAATAAAGGACTTTATACCACTGCTGCTCTGATTCATTTCCCTATAAGGATACAAGTGCAATTTTCTTCTGTGGGTCATATGGTAGTCTATGAGTGGCCTTTTCTGGGAAGTCCCTGTCTGTAAATTAAAATAAAGGAAGGAAGGAAGGAAGGAAGGAAGGAAGGAAGGAAGGAAGGAAGGAAGGAAGGAAGGAAAGAAAGAAAGAAACAAACAAACAAACAAAGAAACAAAGAAAGAAAGAAAGAAAGAAACAAAGAAACAAAGAAACAAAGAAACACCATGTAGGATCTGCAAGTCAGGCACACACAGGGAAGGCAACATAATCCCTGCACCAGTAAGAAAAGAGTTGCAAAAACCACATCTTGGGAATCAGGCCTTGTGACATCATTTCCTAAGTAGAAGAACAGTAGGAGCGATGCTCCGTGCTGAGGTGACGCCATATCAAAGACAGAGAGCCCACCCTCCCATGATCCTTGGACCCAGAGGACTTCTCTCTCCACTTAGACTTTGAGAACTCTGAAGTTGAGGACATGGTTGAGAGGAACACAGAGAGGCCATGGGAAGCTGTGTCCACTCCTCTGCTTCCTTATCTAATTCTGAGTAATTGTAACACACATTTGTTGCTCTGGGAATAAACCACAGTAAATGCAACCTTGAACTTTGAACTGAGCCTATCCTTTGAACTGGGACCAAGTTTTGTGATATGTTAATCCAGGGCAACCAATCCGTACTATTCGGAGCACTGGATTTGACTAGATAATCCTATAATACCTATCAGTTTCAGATCCTTTTCTACTCTACACTACCCAATCCCGGAGGAAACAAGATCCTGGGAGTTTCTTATAAATTTCTTGTTCATGCTCATTATACATATATGGAAAAATAGAAAATTAGTTTAAAATGACATTTTTAATAAGAGAAAAATGTATTGAAACAAAGTTATTCGAGACTAAAATCTTGGAGTAAAGGTATCCTAAAGCCAAAAGAATAAGGAGGAGGAAGAGGAGAAGAAAGCATAGTATAATTAGGTTTCTATGGAAACCAGAAAAAGTCTTAATAATTTTAATTTAGACTTATGGCCAAGTGTCATTCCTTTAATGATTTTAGAGACTGTTTCTTAAAAATGTGCTTTCTTGCTTTCCAAGAAAAGGACAAATGCATATTTTGAATGTTAAGTTTCTAGATCAATTACAAGTGTTTTGCTATTTGTTCAAATGTTTTTAATTGGAAAATAGTAATTAGCTCAGTTTCACTCGTGGTAAATGCTCATTATTAATTATCTTAATGTTCTCAATATGACTGCACAGGTCTTCTAGTAGTTTCTTGGGGGCAAATTACTATAATTTATTTCTGCACAATATCCACTGTGTGTGTGTGTGTGTGTGTGTGTGTGTGTGTGTTTGCGCACACGCTCATGCACGTGAATGTCTGATTAAATAGTGGAGATTATGTCTATAGATTGTTTTTTGTCTTACCGGTAGAAAATTCAACTCTCATTCAATTAACCTGTCTGTGAGAAAATGGATATTCAGAAGCTCAGCCTTTCTGTATAGTCGTTGTTGGTCTCACTGCACATTCAGGAGACAGAAGTACTTCCAGCTGTCTCTAAGCCTTGTTCTAGCCTGAAACAATATATTGCAAGAAACCTGATCATTCCATTTATTTTTATTGAATAAGTACAGTATGGTTTTAGACTCCTATGAAGAGAAAGGGGTTGGACTTGTAATTCACAATATTTCTAAACTAAATATTGTACTAGATTTTGTTTCTACTCAGGCAGAAATCTTGACCTTATAATCAAAATGCCACTGTGATACATAGCTGGGAAAATATATGTATTTATGTTTGTTCATCATACCAAATGTCCATGCAAGTGTTGCACAGTTGAGAGGATGGGGCAAAAAGCTAGATATGGTTGAACTGGGGAGAAGCAAAGCAATAGAATGCAGAGTGGGGTAGCAGTAGGTGGGTGATAGCCAAAGTATGTGAAATCTTCTTTCAAAAGATTTGGCTCGAAAACCAATTTTAACTCTCTTGGCATTAGTTTCTTCACCTGCAAAATTAGATTAATTTCAAAGATCATCCTAGATTTAATCATTTATTAAAATCACTTACATTCATTTGTACTTTTAATGACAACTTTTTTTTTTTTTTGTAATCAAATGGTTTATGTAACACTATCCTCTTTAGGAGTTCTTAGTAAATCAATATGATAATTAAAAGATTTACTCAACAAGCACATATTGAATGTTTATTACTTGCTAAATGGTACAAAAGGCTCAAGATGTAAGAAATGAATCACACTCTCTCTCTGTCCATAAAACTCAGAAGAGCCAAAAAGACATGATTGTTATTATGAAAAGGGCTCTCTTGGAGATATACAAATAGTGCTAAGGGCTTCTGTTTGAAGAAAAGATGAGATTGTCTGGATGAGGATACGTATGTTAGACAGAGACAATGAATGTAAGTTGAATAGTGACGGATGAGAAAGGATAAGACAATTCATGGAATAAGAATGATATTGAAGTAGTGTGAGCAAACCCATGAGAATAGTTCATGGATATGCCAGGAGTTCAGTCTCCTGTTACATTCATTTCAGTTCAAAGAGCAGCCACTGCTTGCTTTCCATGGGCTAGGTAGTATAGTCAGCCTTGCAGATAGAAAAATGTAGAATGTGTAGTCACTGACCTCTGAGAGCTGTAGTTCACTGGGGAGATGTATAAACATCATTCCAGGAACAGGGGTTGGATATTGCGATTGGGAGGAGTATAGAGTGTTATAAGATAGGGAATATTTTATCCAAATCTAGAGGAGGTAATATTCAGGCTCTGCTTATAACGTGGGTACAAGTATGTCAAAAGTGGAAATTTATCTCAGAAAAAGAAGACCAGAAGGAGATAAGTAAGAAACAGAGGCTAGAAAGAGGACTACTAGAAATTCATTATTATTGGATCATAAGATTAAAGATAGAGAATATGAGATGTGACTCTGAAGAAAAAGGGAAGGGGCGACTTACAGAAGATTTATATGCAATAATACTGTATTTAGACTTTACTCTCTAGGTTGTAATGAAGCTATTGGGAGCCTTTAGACTGCAGACCCACTTAATAGGATATTTATTTTAGGAGTGTTGAGGATGAATACAAGGGACACAGACCTGAGCTGGAAAGCCAGTGAGGAGGTTACTGTATCATCCAAACAAGGGGTGAGGAAGATGGAAATACAAAGTGAAGGCAGCTGGGGACAAGGGGAGATTAACTAGTTCGATATTGAAGAGGAAAACCAGAAGAAGTTTTCAATCAATTATTTACAGAGTTGTGAGAAAAAGACACACATCTCTCCTCCCTTTGCCAACGCCCCCACCCAAACATCTTTTTCTCTCCAAGCTTAGAAACAGAGTCATTCTCTTGGGGATTTCATCCTATCTTATGTCTTTAAATGCTATCAATTTGGTGCTGTCGATAGAACTTTTTGAGATGGAGTTTATCTGAACCTATTGTGGTAATCGTTTCACACTATCTATAAATCAAACCCTCATGCTGTGCACCTTAAGCTTATACAGTGATACATGTCCATTATTCCTCAATAAAACTGAAAAAAAATAAATTGAAATAACCACATGTGTTGTGGCTATATCAGGGAGCAAAAATGACGACTCCTGTATTTCTGTCTTCAGGTTGGGTCTTTCCCTATAACACAGATTATGTCCAATTGTCTACTCAATATCTCCACTTAGATTTTTACTGGATCTTAGACTTAGTTTAAAATCCAACTTTTGGACTTTTCCTTGAAATCTGCTTCTCCAAATATCTTTCCCATCTCAGTAAATGGCAACTTGACTTGAGTTATCCTTGAATTCTTTATTTCTATAATATTGTACATCTTTTCTGTAAATCTACCATAAAAAATTGTCTAGAATAGAACTGAATCTTCCCACCTGCACAACTATCACTTAGTCCACATTAATATTGCCTCTTGTCAGGATTATTGTAATAGCTTCCTGATCAACCTCCCTGCTTTGGTCTTTGTGCTTTCTGGAAGTCCAGACCATGTTGTATTATTCTTCTCAAAATTCTTGCTCTGAGTGAAACCTGAAATTCTTACAAAGTTCTATACAATCTACGTTTCCTATATCATCTCGTCTTCTACGTCTCTCTTGCATTCTCATTTTTCACCAGTCATAGTGCGTTTCCTTGCTGTTCCTGGAATACCCTAGACATGCTCCCCCGGCAGAGCTTTGCCTACACACTTCCTGCTGCCTGGAACCCTCTTCCCTTGGATGTCTGCATGGTCTGAGTCTTAATCTTCTCCATGGCCTTGCTCTAACATGGCTTTGCAATAAGTTCTTCCCTGATAATCTGACTTAAAATTTTATTCCCCCAAACTGACACTTTTAATCCACCCCTTTCAACTTCCTCACAGTATGGAGAGTCATCTGGCACAGCAAATATTTATTTTGCTTATTGCTATGTTCCTTCTATCTAGACTGGAAGTCTCCTGCTGGTGGGAACTTAATTGACTTTGTACATTCCCAGCAATTAGAACATTGCCTGAAACATGGTAGGTACTCGACACATTTATCAATTCCTTGTCTATGTGCTTTTCAGATCTCTAATTCATGTTGAGTGGTCATACCACTAGAATAGAGGGCATAGGAGAAGCAGGCATGACATATAGTAGGTGCTCGATAAATGTTTTTGTTGAATTTTTAATGAGTTAGTGCAATTGACATGATAAGTTTAATTCTTTGAGGCAAAACATAGATGTGGGGACAGAACCCCAAAAAGCAGTTTGCAGGCTCTCGGCCTCACATAGAAAGGTGCTGGCTCAGGTAGTAAATGGCCATCAACTGTGATCAGATGGCCATCAGCTGTGGCTAGTTTGCTGTCAGCTGTAACCCATAAGCCATTGGCCACTAATATAACTGCTGTGGCTACGCTAGCAGAAAAAGAAATGGGGGCTAGCAAGAAGATGGTGGCTGAGCTAGCAAGAGCGGATTGCAGCTAGCATGGCGGAGTGCGGGTCACAGATTGCAGAGAAGTGGACAGCAGGTTACAGATAGTGTGGCTCCTGCTTCCTGTTCCTCCAGCCCAGCCGCCAGCGAGAATATATGTCTCCTGCGTGACAATAGACCAAATGGGGTGGAGGTGATTCTGAGGATGGGTGATTTAGTGGAGCAAAGATAAGGTTGTGAAATCAACAAGGTTAAATTGTATTCTTTTGAAAGGGAAACCGTTGGAGATGATGTTAAGTTGGAGAATGATACCTGTGGATTCCAGCAGACCAGTAAACTGTATTTGTATTACCTTTCTTGACATCAAACTAATCTCTACCATGACTGATCTAGTTCATGTTTTCATTCTTCTTATCAAAAATAATCTCCCAACAGATCACTGTGTCTCCAATTTTTATTCCTCAAATCCATCCTTCATCTTGCCACATATTAATTTTGTAAAATATATATTAGTTCCTATATTGTTGACTTTCTACCCCACTGACATTCCTTATGTTTATATATAAACCTGTGGCCTGTTGTCTAATTCTTCAGGGGTAACTCAGAGGACATACTAAGCAAAATTGTTATTATAGGATAAGGGCTACAGGCTCATAAAGAGTCAGCAATTTTTTACTTATCAATATATGTTAAAAAATGATATTTAATTGTAAGGTCCACTCTCTCCAGAAAATGTGCTACCCTGATTTGCTATTCACTAAAATTTCTTCACATGTAGGCACTTGTCAAAAGTCACCCATATTCTCTAATGATTTCACTTCATGATGACAAATACTTGGCATTTTGTAGCTGGGCTTTGGGGGAAAGGTACAAGGCATACTATTAGTGCATGCATAATGGGTACCTTCCCTAGCTTCGGTATCAAGGTGTTTCTGACACAGCTCTGTAATTAATGAGAATGCACTTTCTGTGGTGCATATCAGTAATTTGGCAATGACAGAAACATATGCTTTGTTTGATGAACCTGAAAGTGAGAGGAGGTGGGAGAAAACTTGCTAGAAAGCTTATTCCGGTTGACAGTCTACCCTGGGTGACATTCATGAGGCTTTAAGTATGTTGATATAAATCCAGAAGCAAGGCCAAGGCAGCTTGAAGAAATTGAAATTGGCTGTGTTAGTGCCCCTGGAGCAGATGAAGCAATGACGGTGCTTTCAGTATAAAGAAAATTACCAACCCCATTAGACAGCTAATGAAAGTGGGGGTGGGGGGCAGGGAATACAATATCTGCTATCTTAACCTAACAGTGCAGACATCCAGGCCACAGTCAGGGGAATTCACTAGTGAAACCACCAGTAACATGAGTCAGAAATCTAGAAGTCATTCTCAGTGTCTCTCACTCTCAACAAATCATTCCTAAATTCTTTAACTTTCACTCTTAAATATTCCTCAAATCCGACCCTGCTTCTCTATTCCTTCTCTGTCTTTATATACTTGGCACACATTGAATGGTCTCCTACGTGGTCATCTTGAATTCAGCATTTCCCTCCATTGAATCCAGCCATGAAAAAGCTACCAAAGAAAGATTTGACATAAAAATTACTCAGGGGCAATACACTGACTTCAGCATAAAATTAATAGCTGACATTTGTCATATACTTATATGCCCCACACTCTTCAAAGTGCTTTGTTTTTATTATTTAATCTAAACAAGTCTACAAGGTAGGATTACTATCTCCAATTACAGAGGAGGAAACTGAGTCACAGAGCAGTTAAGTTAATTATCCATATTCTCAAATCACTTACAAGGAGGTTCTTTGAATTGACTCCAGGTATTTTTGTCCCCAGTTGCTTTTAATGTGATAATCCTGTCTACAGTGGCAAGCAGACCCCTAGAGATCAGGTCTCTGCCTCCCTCTCCTATTAACTCCTTGCTCACCACCATACCCACTGTGTTTCAACTACATTCACTTAACAATCCATGCAGAATGCAATGCATGCCTTAATCTACTTTTTTTTTTTTTTTTAATATTGTGATATTGGTCTAGGCTCTCACCTGGTTTATGTTACCAAATGTTACCTCTTGAAGCCTTTCTTTCCACTTCTCCTTAAGACTGAATTTATAGTGAAATGAAATGTTACTTATAGTCCTGGATGCCCTGAATCAGAATCAATTGGAGAATTTCCTGAAAAAACAAACCAAAAAACAAATATATATAATCAGATATATATATATATATATATATATATATATCTGAGACTCTTTTGGATTCACTGATTCACTGGAGAAAGGATTTCTGAAATCCTCATTTTCAGCAGACTCACCAAGTAATGCTCATTATTCACATTAATGTTTGAGAGCCAGACATTGGTATATAGTGAGTGTATGTTTGGGCTCTAAAATTAGAAGCTTTGTGACTAAATCTCAGTTTGGTCACTTCCTGTGTGACCATGTATTAGTTATCTAAACTGCCTGGACCCAGTTTTCTTCATCTATGAACAGAGCTGTGAACACTGGAGAGCAGCACATATAACGCATGTAAAGGGCTTTGTGAAAGGGTGTGGCACAGCAAAAACTCAGTAATGCTCTCCATTACTATTCTTGCCCTTCTTTGTTTATATAGCACTTTGCTAATTCCAATATTATGGAATTCCTACTTTTACACAATTTCGGGTCTCTTGCTTATTTCCCATGTTGGGCTGAACAGGAGAAGTGAGTCTCCTTCAGTTCTGTACCCCCCAATACGTGGTACAGTTACCCACTCTCTCTATAAGTGTTTAATATGTTAGTTCAATGCATGATTTTATAATTTTTAAATGTTCTTCTTTTGTTTAAATAAAACTTTTCTAATCAAAATTTAAAATAGAGACATGTGGAAGGAATCCAATTCTCTATAAATTGATAAGCCATTCATTTTCAAACATGTTATCTTGAATTTTATTTTATAGAAGATTTGATGTAAGATATAATCACTGATAAAAACTTGGAACTTTCCAAAAATATTATTTCATTTAATATATAATTATGGAAAGACTACTAGGCAATAAATAATCTAAGTACAGGAGATCACAGCAATTTGAAACACAAAAATTCCTGTTCTCACGATGTTTACAAGCCAATGAATGTGTTGGGAAGGAGAGGGGGCAGATAATACATATACAGATAAGGAAATCGCATAGTGTATTAGTTTTCTATTGGGTAACAAGTTACCATAAATTTCACAACAGCATGCATTTGTTATCTCACAGTGTCTGGGAATGTCTTAGCTGTGTCCTCTGCAAGGCTGCAATCAAGGTGTTGGGCTGCATTTCTGCCTGGAATTTGGTGTTCTCTTCCAAGGTCACGTTACTATAGGCAGACTATGGACATTTGAAGCTGTAGGACTGAAGTGTCTATTTTCTGGCTGGCTAACTCCAGAGGCCACTTTCATTTCCCTATCGTTTCTTGCCAGGTGGTCCTCTCACAAAGCCTCTCACAACCTGGTAACTTCTTTCATCAAGGTCATTAAAAGAATTTCTTGCTCCAGTCAGCTAAGGAGTATTATGTAACATAACCTAATCAAGGGTGTGACATCCCTTTATCTTTGCCGTACTCTGTTGTCTAGAAGAAAAGTTACAGGTCCTGTCTGGATACAAGAGTAGGGCCATATGCTTGGATGTGATTCACTGGGGTTTATTTTAGAATTAAGATTACCCACACATATAGTATGTCAGATGGCGATCAGTATCATAGAAAAAATAAAATGGGGAGACAGGATATGTCAAGCTAATGGGCAGAGCAACCATTTTGTGTGAATGAGAGTGGGCAGGGGAGGATAAGTTCTCTTTCTTATTCAGGTTAATGTATATTTTGTACATTTCTTAATAGCTTGTAACATAAATGATATATCAATTAAAGGATGTAAAGAAATGATTAAACACTGGAGCACTTAGTAAAATTGAGTTAAAATAATCAGAACAATTATATGACAATGTTCTCTGTGCAGAGAAATCTGAGAGCAGAAAAGAAGTAGCTCACACAATAAAATTAACATTTTAGAAATCAGTCTCACACAAAAGGAGAAAAGTACAAGTGAGTACTTTTCTCCTCAGGGATTTCCATTCATCAGTTAAGAATGTGGCTTTCTTCTTTTATTAGTTGTAATTCATCTCAGAAAGTTCTTTATTCCCAGGAGGAACTGTACTTTTACTCACTTCCCCTTACTGTGGGATTGGATTTCTATGAAGCAGTTATTTTTAGTCAACAATTTATACTCCTAATTTGTTTCCTAAGTATTATTATTGGCTAACCCACCAATCTTCACAAACTCTATTTACATTCTAATCAAATGAGACTCTCAACATCCATTACCATTAGAAGAGTGAACTTGTCTTCAAAATAAGCTTTCTTTCTAGTTGAGACAGAAGGAACCTAGAAGGGACAAGAAAGGTCTGAGCCATCTGTTCCAGTCTGCAAACATAAATGTTGCCAAAAAGCAACAATCAACACAGGACTTCCTTTAGCAACACTGAAGACTTCCATCTTTTTTTTTTTTTTTTTTTTTGCTGGAAAAGTTACTATCCTTTCCACTCTGTTTTTGTCTTAGTCTGTTCAGGCTGCCATAACAAACTACCATAAGCTGGGTAGCTTATAATCAACACATATGGATTTCTCATAGTTCTGAAGGCTGGGGAGTCTGACATCAAGGTATCTGGTGAGGGCTCACTTTCTCCTGGAAAGCTGCCTTCTCACTGAAACCTCACAAGGAGAAGGGAAACAGAGCTCTCTGGGGCCTCTTTCATAAGGGCCCTTATTCCATTTATGACCTAATCACCCCCCAAAGGTCTTACCTGTTAATACTATCACATTGAGCATTAGGTTTTTAACATGAATTTTGAAGAGATGCAAACATTCAGACTATAACAGTTTTCTTGTTCTCAGTTTGTATAGATATTTTGAACGGTATAGGAGGATTTTCCTGGAGATGAGGTCATGGATAAAAAACGATGCTGCAACTACAACCAGTTAATTTTGCTGTCAGTTATTAGTACCATTCAACAACTGATAAGAATGAAGGAATTTTGATTTTATCTTCAGCTTTTAATGACCTATTATATGTCCATATTATAAAAATTAAGGGAATATTAATTATTTTGTACAACTTCTGTGGTATTATGATATTCCCTTTCCCCATTCAGTAAGTAGACCAGTGAAGAATTTTACACCTTTTCTTCTAAAGTACACCATGGAGGGGGCAGGTTTGATCCAATGAATGTCGGATTATGCATGACTTTCTTTGAAGTCTTATGTTTGTTCAAAAGCTACGTATATAATTTTTTATATAGCATACTTATTTTCATAAAACCATACTGTTAAAAATTATCATCATTCTAAAAAAAAAAATATTCCTCTGTATCTCCTCTACTCTCAATACTCTACTTCACTTTTGTCACTTCTGATCACCAATGTGTGGTAGGTTTGCCAACACCAAACAATTCTCAGATTCTCTGGATGTTACCTGGGTATGCTACAATTTAATTCAATTCTAACACTATCTCCCTGAAGGTAGAGACAAATCCTACAGGTTAAGGACTCAATCCCACAAGACTGCTCCTCATTTCAGATGCCAATCGAAAGACCAGGTTGTCACCTGTGTTTCTGACAGACATAATACAAATCTGAGATTTCCAGAACTCCCTCTTTAGGTTCAATCAATTTACTAGAGTGGTTCACAGAATTCAGGAAAATAGTTTGTTTATTAGATTACTTGCTTATTATAAAATAAGATAACTCAGGAGCAGCCAGATGGAAGAGATGCACAGGACAAAGTAGGTGGGAAGGTGCGTAGAGCTTCCATGCTCTCTGGGTGCCACTCTCCCCACATCTCCATGTGCTCACCAGCCCAGAAGCTCTCTGACCCCCATCCTTTTGGATTTTTGTGGAGGCCTCATTACATAGGCATAATTAATTAAATCATTGGGCGTTGGTAATTAAACTTAATATCCAGACCCTCTCTCTTCCTGAAGATCAAAGTTCCAGGTGTGGGCTGGAATTTCCAACCCTCTAATCCTGGTTGGTTCCTTTGGCAACTAGCCTCCATCCTTAAGTTATCTAGGGGCTTTCTAAAAGTTACCTGATTAACATGAACATAAACACAGGTATGATTGAAAGGGGCTTATTATGAATAATGAAAGCCATCGTTATCTATCTCATCAGTTAGGAAATTCCAAGGGCTTTAGTAGCCTCATGCCAGAAATGGGGACAAAGGTCCTATATATATATTATAAATCACAATATCACAGTACACATACACAGAAATCGATATCCCTGGTGAAGGTACTAAAGTATGGAGTACCACCAACAGAACAAGTACTATTAGGTAAGTAAGGTAGAATATCAGTAAGAGAGTCTTCCCAGGCAACACTTTAATGATCTAATTGTTGGGAGCATGTATTATTACCAATCTGGGTAGACTTATGAAATAAATGTATCAATAGTTTGTATTCAGCATGCAGAAATTAGATACATGAAAGCTTTTTCAAGCAGAAATTGTTCATATCATTAATTCTCTCCCAGGGAGTCAGTTAGAATTTACCAACCCAAGGTGATTTGGATGGTCTCTCTTGTTCTCCCGTTTTCTCTCTGCTCATCACCTCTATCTCACAATGTGGTCATTAACCTTTGTTCTCACCCCATAAATTTTATTGCTATTTCAATAAATTCTCTGTTTCTTCACATTATTTTTGATCATAATTTTATCTCATTCATTGGATCATTATTTTCCTGTCTGCATTTGTCCCATTTATGGTACCATTTGTTAGAGTTCTGTTCTTAGTTTCTCTTTAATTTCTCAGTTTTCTTTTCTTCCTTGGTTGCTTCTGTGTTGACTGTTTGCCTAAAGAAAATTTTGCATTTTGATATTTACTAGTTTCTTCTTTGTTTTTTGAGATTTTTATTAAAACACAGATAATACAATATTATATTAGTTTCAGGTGAACACAACAGTTATTCAACATTTATACACCTAAAGAAGTGATCACCATAAGTCCAGCAACCATTTAACACTGTACTATGCTATCACAATATTATTGACCATATTTCCTATGCTGCTCTACATTATATCCCCATGACTTATTTGTTTTATACCTGGAAATTTAAACCTTTTATTCCACTTTAATTTCCCCTCCCCTTTTTAATTTTTTCAATAACAGTTGACATTCAACATTATTTATATTAACTTCAGGTGTACAGCATAGTGGTTAGACATTTATATAATTTAAGAAGTGATCCGCCAGACTAGTCTAGTACTCACCTGGCACTAACATAGTTATTACCATATTATTGACTGTATTCCCTATGCTTTACTTTACATCCTTATGACTATTTTGCTACTATTAATTTGTATCTATTAATGCCTTCACCTTTTTCACCCTGTCCCCCAAACCTCCTCCCATCTATCACCCCAATAAATCTATTACCCATCTGACACCATACATAGTTATCATGATATTATTGACTATATTCCTTATGCTATACCCTATGTCACCATGACTACTTTGTAACAACCAATTTGTACTTCTTAATTCTTTCCTCTTTTTTACCAATTCCCAACTCCCTCCTGTCTGGCTATCATCAAAATGTTCTCTGTATCTATAAGTTTGTTTTTGTTTTGTTTGTATGTTTGTTATGTTCTTTAGAGTCCACGTATGAGCAAAATCACTTTGCATCTGTCTTTCGCTGTCTGACATACTCTACTCTGTACCATACACTTGAGGTCCATCAATGCCTTTACAGATGGCAAGAACCGATTCTCTTCCATAGTGAAGCAATATTCCATTGTTTATATGTACCCCCTATTCTTTATCAATTTATCCATCGATGGAAACCCAGGCTGCCTCCACATCTTGGCCATTGTAAACAATGCTGCAATGAACTGCAATGAATTTGAAATAGCATTTTGGGTTTCTTCAGATAATTACCCAGAAGTGGGATTACTGGGTCCTTCTTTGTCACTTATTATAACATAACCTTTATTTTAAAGTCTATTTTGTCTGTTATAAGTATTGCTACCACAGCTTTTTGTTTGTGTGTTTGTTTACATTTTCATGAAATAACTTTTTCCCATCCCTTTACTTTCAGTTTGTGCGTATCTTTTGATCTGAAGTGAGTCTCTTGTAGGCAGCATATGTAAGGGTCTTGTTTCCTTATCCATGCAGCCATGCTATCTTTTGTTTGGAGCCTTTAATCCATTTACATTTAAAGAAATTGTTGATAGATATGTAGTTTTTGACATTTTATTACTCATATATATTTTTTTTCTTAAGTCCCTCTATGATTCCTTGTAGTCTCATCTGTTGTTGATGAACTCATTAGCTTTTTCTTGTCTGAGAAGCTCTTTGTCTTTTGATTCTAAATAATAGCTTTGCTATGTACTGTGTTTCCCCAAAAATAAGACCTAGCTGGACCATCGGCTGCAATGTGTCTTTTGGAGCAAAAATTAATATAAGACCCGGTATTATATTATATTACATTATATTATATTATATTATATTATATTAATGTTATGTTATGTTATGTTATATTATACTATACTATACTATTATATTATATTATATTATATTATATTATATTATATTATATTATACCCAGTCTTGTATTATAGTAAAATAAGACTGGGTCTTATGTTAATTTTTGCTCCAAAAGATGCATTAGAGCTGATGGTCTGGCTAGGTCTTATTTTCAGGGAAACACAGTAGAGTAATCTTAGTTGTAGCTCCTTGCTTTTCATCACTTTGAATATTTCCCACCAATCACTTCTGGCCTGCAAAGTTTCTATTGTTGAAAAATCAGCTGATAGTCTTATGGGAGCTCTTTTGTAGGTAACTAATTGCTTTTCTCTTGCTGCTTTTAAGATTCTCTCTTTGTCTTTAACCTTTGGCAATTTAATTATGATGTGTCTTGCTGTGGGCCTATTTTGATTTATCTTGTTTGGGACTCTGTGCTTCCTGGGCTTGTATATCCACTTCCTTCACAAGGTTAGGGAAGTTTTTTGTTGTTATTTCTTCAAATAGGTTTTCAATTCCTTGCTCTCACTCTGCTCCATCTGGTACCCCTATGATGTGAATGTTGGTATGCTTGATGTTGTCCCAGAGGCCCCTTAAAACTCTCAATTTTTTTGGATTATTTATTCTTTTTGGTGTTCTGATTGGGTTCTTATCTTCTAAATCACTAATTTGATCTTCTGCTTCATCTAATCTACTATTAATTCCCTGTAATGTATTCTTCATTTCAGTTATTTCTGATTGGTTCATTTTCTTGTTTTTTTAATCTCCATTTTTATGTTTCCTATCTCTTTATTGAAGTTCTCCTTGAGATCATTGAGTATCCTAATAACCAGTGTTTGGAACTCTGTATCTGGCAGATTGCTTGTCTCTATATTGTTTAGCTCTTTTTCTGGAGCTCTGTTCTGTTCTTTTATTTGGGAAATGTTTTCTTTTCACCCCCCCTTTTTTGCCTGCCTCACTGTGTTTGTTTCTATGTATGACTGCTAAGCCTTCTGGTCTTAGTAGAGTGGTTTTATGTAGTAGGTGTCCTGTGGGACTCAGTGGCTCAGTCTCCCTGGTCACCGGAGCTGGGTGCTCCAGGTGTGTCCCTTGTGTGCGTTGTGTGTGTCCTCCTGTTGTAGTTGAGACTTGATTGCTGTTTGCACATTAGTGGGAGGGATTAATGCTCAGGCTGATTGGTTGTGAGGATTGGCTGTAATTACAGTGGAAAAGCTGTTTTGTAGGGGCTGACACCACAGAGAAGTTTGCTCTAACAGGACTCTGGTGCCTGCCCAGTCTGTCTTTTAGGTGTGTCATCCTTTACAGTGGCTGGGTGATAATCCAGTCCAGTCCTAAGCAGGTCACTGGGCCTGCCAGCCCCAGAGCCTCCTGAGAGGGGACCCACTGCAGGCCAAGTTCAGCCTGCCCAAGGCCAACTTGCATGAGTCACAAAGCAGTCCACAGATGGCTACCACCTGTGCTGTGCTTGGAGGTGCCTTGAGAGGCCAAGCCACAAACCAAGGCTGGCTAACGTTAGTGCCGGGCTTAGGACTACTCAGCCAGAGCTATGGAACATGCTGAATCCAGTTGCTGCTTGTTTGGGTTTTTGTGAACCTTTGAGAGATTTTAGGAAAGTCTGCAGCATGAGCCAAAGCAGGCTGTTTACATGGAAGCTGCTTTGGTGTGCCTTAAAGTTTGGTGGGTCATGGTCTCGGGGAATCACTAAGGTGGGGCAGATAAAAGGTGATAACATCTGCCTGTGTCTGAATGTAAGGAGGGGGAGGGCTCAACAAAGAAACGATAGCTTCCACCAGCTCCTCCACCTGGGAGAAAGTTGCCCCTCTAGCCCTCACCCTGAACGTAGGCAACTCAGTTCCTTCCCATATGTCCCTGGTACCTTTTGAGCTGCTGCCCCAGTGCTGGAGCTCAGAGCGAGTGAGTTCATCAGTGAGTAAGTTCATGTGTGGTCTTTTTATGAGGAGTGCCTGAGAGTACAGCCACCCTCAGTCTCACTCAGCCACAATCTTTGCTGGCTTTGACAGCCAGAAGTTATAGGGACTTCTCTCCCTGGCACTGAAACCCTTGGTTGCAGAGGGGTTGGGGCCCCACCCTCCTCAGGGGGTAACTCAACTGCTGAGATATCCCTCCTGATTTTTAATGGTCACACCACACGTGGGTGTGGGACAAGCCTGTTCAGCGGCTCTGCCCCTCCTACTAGTTTCAAGGTGGCTTCTTCAGTATGTCCTTAGTTGTAAGACTTTGATTCAGCTAGACTTCAGGTGATCCTCATTCATGGTTGTTTTGTAGTTTAGTTGTAATTGATGTGGTCCTGAGAGGAGGTGAGCACAGTGGTTACCTACTCTGCCATCTTGATCTGAAATCACTACTAGTGTCTTGTTTTTGAATGAATTTATCCTGCCACATTAATATTCTGGAACAAACTCTTTTTTTAGCAAAAATTAATTGTAGTTGTAAAATCCTTAGCCTTTGTTAGTACTTTTTAATGTAAGTTGTATATGTTAACCAAAGCTCAATATATGTCTAGTGGGAATATAATAGGAAGCTCTACTAAGCTTTCTGGATAGATGTGGTATTCATTCATTTATTCTGCAAATGTATCATTAAGCACCTGCCATGTCTTACCATGTGTGGGGACAGAGCCAGGAGTGCAGTTTCCAGGTTCTCAGCCTCACGTAGAAAGGTGTTGGCTCTGGTAGTAAATGGCCATCAACTGTGATTCGATGGCCATCAGCTGTGGCTAGTTGGCTGTCAGCTGTAACCAGTGAGCCACTGGCCACTAATATAACTGCCATGGCTATGCTAGCAAAAATGGGGGCTAGCAGAAAGATGGTGGCTGAGTTAGCAAGCGGCGGAGTGTGGATTGTGGATTGCAGAGAGGCGGATTACAGCTAGCAAGTGAGGTTGGTTGGCAGAGAGATGTGGACGGCAGGTGGCGGATAGTGTGGCTCCTGCTTCCTGTGTCTCTAACCCCGCCGCCAGCAAGACTATAGTGGTATGACTCACCTCTGTATGGCTCCGTGGGTGTTCCTTTTTGGCCTCACCATCTACTGTGTTCTTATGTGGGGAGCGGGAGCTGAGACCCCGCCAGACACCCTGCAGATGTATCATGCTTTGCTAGATTCAGAGAATTGTGCTGTGGATAAATCATAAATAGACATGTTTTTTGTTTTATGGACTTGATAGAATAGTGAAGAAAACAGACACTGGTCAAATTATTGAATCAATACTTATATGGATAAAAAGTTGATAAGTGCTTGACTTTGAACATACCAATCCTAATATACTATGTACATTTCTACAGCTTCCACACCTGTGACTTCTAGACATGTACAACAATAATTTTAAAGCTATACAGTTTTATAGCATTTCAGTTTGTTCCTTTAACATCCATTTTGTTTTTCTTGTACATTTCTTTAATATCAACCAGGCTTTTCCCATATGTTGATGCATATAGTAAGTACCTTGGTTCCTGACATCCCATAGAATAGCTATACTACTTACTTAATCAACAATAGTTTTGAACAAATATCTAATGAGTATCTACTATGATCTACATATTGTTCCAGGTGTTGAGATAGAGAAGGAACAGTAGAGAACAAAACAGATATGGTTCCTACACACATAGAGTGAATAATATAGGGGAGAAGACAATTAATAAAAAATTATGCAAATGGATGTAAAGGACATCCCTACATTTAGAAAGTTATTTTCTAACAAAATTATTTTTTTCTGAGAATATGGAAAACAAATGCAAATTTAAAAAAGAAATTAGCATTGCCCAAAGTCCTAAAGCACACTCATATAAACTATTTTTAACATTTCTTCTAATGTATGTGTGTACAAATATATATATATATATATATATATATATATATATATTATATATATACAACATATATACATGTAAGATGTATACATATATACATGTAAGATGTATATATGTTTGGTATGTATAATATATATATACAAAAGAATGTCAACGTGTATATTATAAAATTGGGATCATATTGATTAGACTATTTTCTATACTACTTTAGAGTTAATATTAGATATACTTTTTCTAATTTAATTAACATCAATATAAAACATTATTTTAATGCTGACACAATGGTCTATCATCTGGATTAATATTTTTTTAACTGATACCTCTTTATTGGGTGGTTCATTTTTTTGGCATTACAATTTTTACTGTTGTAGTCTTTATAAAAATCACTGTGTCTCTGTCACATTCTGGTAAAAACTTATGCATGGCTTTGATAAGTTAAAGGCTATAAAAGAGAAATAAAATATATAGTAATATATGTATATTTAAAAAAAAGTTGATAAGTGTTACATGGAATAAGCCACTCCCCTCCAGTATCACTCACCTCCTTATTCCAAATAGGAAGTAACTAGTCTAAAACCTTTTTCTCACTTTTTTTATGCCTTGTAGGATCTTACAGTATTATATAGGTTTCTTTTGTAACACTTGCTACAAATATAATTCAACCATTACTTATGTAATTAGCTAAGTAATGTCTATCTCTCCCCAAAACTTATGTTCCAATACTGTGGGAACTGTACCATTCATATTCAATTGTGACTCCCCAGCTGTCTGACGATAGTGCTTTGCACTGAGTAGTATAGTATAAATATTTTTGAAGAAATGAGTGAGCCATATTCCTTATCTAAAACAATTCTGTGAGATGTGACCTCAAATTGGACCTTTACTCACCTGGTTTTTCAGGGACACATTTTCATGTCTACTGGGCATACTGCTTCCTAATGGTATAGATGAATCTGGGAGGCAGGGTATTCAATGATGCAATTTGTTAACCAGGTACTGAGCTCAAACAGGCCCTAGAAGTTGTTGTAAATATAAAATAAATATAAGATAAAAGATCTTGAAGCCTTCAGCTCCTAGGCTTTGATAGGTTACTCTGTGTAAGGTGGTTGGGAAGTTCAACTTTCTGTCCCCTTGGGCGTTCGAAATTGAAAGGACGCAGATACTGGCTTAAAAGAAAAATTCTCAAATTTTCAGATTCAGGGTTTCTTTATACTGTTAATTCTTGAGAATACACCAGTGTTTCTGTTAATGTGGGTTATACTTATAGATATTTTCCTCATTAGAAATTAAAACTGAGATTTAAAATATTAACTCAATTGAAAAGAACAGCAATAAACCCATTAGATGTTAACATAAATACCACATTTTTGTGAATAATAGCTATATTTCTCCTCCAAATTGAAAGGGTGTCATTCTGTTACATATTTGTAAATCTCTTTCATGTCTGGTTTAACAATAGACAGTTGAATACTCATAGAGGAACAAAGGTAGAATGAAACCCTATAGTTTAAATGAATTAATTTAGAAATCCCCATTGATTAGTTCTTGAGTTTTTCTTTTTTCTGTTATGTAATGATACTGAATCTTTAAGAAAAATTTGCTGAGGTCACTGATGATTAAATGGAACAGGTGTGAGGTGAGAAAAATTACAAGGTTGAGAGTCATAGAAATCTAACTGCAAGTTTCAGTTTTAGGAGCCTACTGACAATATTTACTCAAAAAGTTACTTAACTCTGAGCCTTTGTCTCCTTAGTTGTAAGAGGGACAATAATGCTTAAATTACATGGTACTTATAAGAGTAAATGAAATTATGCATATGAAATGGCTGGCACATGGTTTGCTTGAAGTAAATGTTAGTTCCTGTTCTTCTTTCTTTCTCCAATCTCCAAATCCTTAAATAATTTAGTAGAATTGAAGCATAGTAGTCATTAAATTTGTAAGTACAGTTAATATTATAACTTTGTATGTTAGACATTGTTTGTATTTATGTGTTGTTTAATGTTTTACAAAATATGGGGGTAATTTCACAATATAAATACCATCAACTAATGTCTTTGAATCTTTGGGACATGTCAAGGATACTATTGTAATTGTTCTCAAGGTTACTGATATCTAGTTGAACAGATAAGACTCATAACTGGAAACCTCAATAACCTGTAAACAAGTAGGAAATAATATAGTACAAAGGTTATATGAAAACTGAGGTATTATAAAATAAGGTGATTTAAACCAAAGAAGGTGGACCTCCAGAGATGCCAGTGGGAATGATCTGAGTATATTAAATATGCATGTTCTGTTCAAACCTATGTGTATGTGAAGGGATATCAGTGATCTGAATCTGGCTGAACATCAGATAATGAAAACACATTCATTGGAATGTAACTTGAGTCTTCTATATAGTGTAGAGCAGTGGGAAAAATGGCTTTTGAGATTGGAAACATCTGGTTTCAATTTCTAGTGCTGCCTTTAGGAGCTATATGACTTTCAATAATCAATTAAGTGTTCACAGCCTCATTTACTTACCACATGGGACTGAGGTAAAGGTTATCATTATCTGCAAAATGGTCATAATAATACCTATCCATCAGATTATTGAGAGGATTACATGTTATAATGAATGAAAGACCTCAGCACTGTAGTAGTAAGTATATAGTAAATACTCCATGTATATCAGCCACCGTTACTGTTATTATGAATATATATCCATCTTGGTGAACATAGGTTGCCAGTTGTGTTTCTTGAATCGTTCAGGGCAATCCTAATTTATTTTTTTAACTGTTGTCAGATGATGTTTCAGATATTTTAATTTTTTAAAAGCTATTTACTACAATGAGATAGCTGAGAAAAGCATCATATTAAATAATGCAGCCACATTATGAATATGTGTAGTTTTATTATCTGAGAAGTTAGTTCTATTTTTTCATTCTGCTACCATAAGGGGCTTCTTCTATTGCTCCTAGTTCTTCCTTCATTGGTGAATAACTCTCCCCAACAGTGCAGGACATTTGCACATTAGGAATAGGGGATTGTGGGAGGATTTTAGGCCCTGGGGTTAATCGTTTGCAACAGGTGGCCTCCATCACCCTGTATTTCTAGTTCTGAAACAAGTCATAATTTCTACACTATGATTCCTATAATCTGTTTTCCCCTTGAATTTTGCATACAACCTCCCACCCAAGTATGTATCTTAGTCTATTGGAATAATATTGACCAAGTGTTCACAGCTGCCATTTTTTACCTTTCCAGCATCTTGACCAAACTTTAGTCAGACTCCTCTCATTCTTGCAGGTCCCTGAACTCTGCTTATCCCCAAGCCTGAGTTAGCACTTAAAAGTGGACATGTCCCCTTGTCTGCTTCTCCTGGGAATCAGCACAACACTTTGCCTGTCATATCCAATTTGTCATTTCTCCTTGCTTGTCCAACTTCTGTTTAAAAGATTCAGCTTATCTTTGCTTTTCCCTCCTTATACTATTGCTTTTCTGTTGATTTTGAGATGCTTGAAAATTTCTGAAATGGGAGTTTTCTCTCTGATAAAAAAAGTCTTTCTCCTGAATAAAGTCCTTTCCTATCTAATTCTGGATTCTTTTTATTTTGACAATATCTTGGTTCTACTCTCCTAGGAAGTTCCCTATTCTCTCTTGTCTTTGCAGAATTCCATCTCTTTCCCCGAATGTGCTAATCTCTTGGCTGATTCTTGACCAAAAATTAAAAAAGCAACATTTTCTCATAAGTCATGCTCTCTTGGCCCTGAGTGGATGAACGTGGGTCATTAGATACAATATTGGTAGTAAAGTTAAAACACATTTGATTTCAGGCTAATGAAAATCACCATCCTACATTGAGCAAAAGCCTAAACATCTTCCCAAATTTCAGGAAAATTATTGTGTTATTCAATATAAAAAGCAACTGTCTGTGTATTGGGTGGTATAGAGGAATGAAAAGAAAACAAGAATAATCTATTTTGTCAACTCATCATTTCACTTATTCTGCTTAATTATGTAAATTAAAGTAATGTTTTGTGGATGGATTTCCATAGTGAATCTAATTAATATGTTGGTTCATATGCTTATTATACAGGGATCACTGCTTTATTTTTCTATCCTCATTGAGGTTATAAACATGTCCAATTTAGTGTTACCTGGAAATAACATGAATAGCTTTTTCCTCTTGTTTAAAGAACAAAGAGGAAATCTACAGCACCAATATTGTGCCCTGACCCCACTGTGTCCTACCGTGTTTCCCCGAAAATAAGACCTAGCCGGATAATCAGCTCTAATGCATCTTTTGGAGCAAACATTAATATAAGACCTGGTCTTATATTATATTCTGTTAGATAAGACCCAGTCTTATATTACAGTAAAAAAAGACCGGGTCTTATATTAATGTTTACTCCAAAAGACACATTAGAGCTGATTATCTGGCTAGGTTTTATTTTCGGGGAAACATGGTAACTGCCTCTTTTTTCATCTGGATTCACTTTAATTATTATTACCTTCCCATTAGCCTCTCACCTGTGTAAGTCATCATACATGCAGCAGTGAAAAACAGATTCCTAACCATCATTTAGATTCTGACATTCTCTTTTCCAGAAGCTTATAATTTTCTTTTGAGGCCTAATTGTTGTAACATAGCCCTCTCATTTTTGCCTCCTCGATGGCCAAGCAGGTTCACAAAATAGATACACGTCTTAACTTTATTCTCCCAGACCACATCCACACAGGGCTGCCTTTCTTTTACCCATTGCTTTAAATTCTTTCCAAATGTCTTTATACATTTCCTTCCTAAGATTATACACTTATGTCATATATATATATGAATATATATTATGAAACATAGGAATATTTTATATATATATGTGTATACACACACACACACACACACACTCACACACACATATATATATATATGTGTGTGTGAGTTTTAATAACTTAGGACTCTCTGTCTGAAGGTTTTTAACTTTTCGAGTACTTCCCGCTCCCTCAGACTCATTAATTCTCTTAAAATACAAAAGGCCCACTGTTTTGAATTAGTTTATTTTCCTTCCTTTTTTCCCCTCATATGTCTTTGTTTACATTTTCCAATACAGTTTATTTATCATGGTTAAATAAACTAAATCAATTAAAAGTAATATTAGTTATTATTATTTTTAAAGCATTTACTAGGAAACAGTATTTTCTAAACATTGTCTTTAATTATCACAACTTTAGAGACAGGAATACTCTCTAAATAAGATAATGTAGGAACCCTGGTCTTACCTCATACTTTAATGACTCAGTGGGTATAGAAAGAGCAGCACTTTGGGGAGTATTCTATAAATGTAGAAATGTAAGGATTCCTACTTGAGAACTAATGGAATACTTCAGGCGTATCACATCTCTTGCTAAGTCCGATCAGGTTGGTATAGTTTTACACCCACCCTGTTCTGACACATGATAGAATCCATGGCTGAGCAGGATGCAGAAACTCAAACTTCTGGTGCCCTGTGTGTCCTAGGAGTGGAGCCACTTGTGCTACCTAATGCTGGTATGTTCTTACTGGTCAACCTCATCCCAGGATGGTTGAACCTGCCCAGAGAGGGTAGTAGAACAGGAAGTCAACATTAATAATAACAATACAAAATAACAAGAATTATAACAGCTGATATTCACTAATCATTTAAGTTCTGCCAAGTGCTGCACTGAGTGCTTTGTAAAATCATTTTAATTTATCCTGATAAACCATATGAAGAAAGTACAATTGTGTCTACAAATTTAAGTTCACTTCACAATTTGACATTCATAAGAGTTTAAATGTGTTAAGAATGTCCTTACCTCAGTCTCTGATCTTCTGCCTTGTTCAGCATCTCAAGCTCTCTGCTCAAGCTTATGGTATCAGAAATAAACAAAACAAACAAATAAACAAAAAACACATAGAAGTGTATTGGACATTTTTATTGTTATGCAGTCTAAGGTATATATTTTCTAAAAGTGTGTATTACAGTTTGTGATGGAGATGCATAAATAGTGATCATATAATCTATCATCTGAACATGACACATTTGAGGCTAAAAGGGGATGTTAAAAATCTATTAACAGGTGTCAATTCATTTACGTCAGCTGTAAATGAACTGTCCCCAGGAATGTAGGTATGTAGTCGCCCTATGTCTGAGCCATTGTCAGATAGCTGTACAATATTAAAATTATTCTGGATGCATATCAAACAGATGAAATATATTATGTAAGATATATGCAATAAAAATTCAAAATATTTTCATAATTTACAAATTGTGCATTTTACTATCCAATTAATTAGATTATAAGGAAATAATTTATAGTCAAGCTTTTCACTCCAATTCTATTAGTGATATTTTCAAAACCACATTATCATCTTACATTAGTAAGTTAGATAAAAAAATTATTGTCTATTATCTTCACCTCATTACACAAAGTGAGAGACAAAATAAAATTTCTAGAAGAAATAAACCAGAATACCAATTACAACAATATGTGGTTTTCATACTTTTATATCATTGGTTATTAGTATTTAACTTTCATAGCTCATTAAGACACTCTTTCGTTATGTCAATTTTCTGCTTAGAGCCCTTTAAATTTTTGTATTACCTCCAGAAAGTGTGGTCTCATTACCCTAATATCCAGTGCCTTCTGTAAACTTGTCTTTTTTGTGCTATCCAATATAGTAGACCACACAGATAGCAATTTAAACTTAAAATTAAATTAATTAAAATTGAGTAAAATTAAACATTTTGTTCCTCCAACACACTGGGCTTCTTTAAAATGCTAAGTAGACCAGGTGACTCGGGGCTACTGTATTAGACAGTTCAAAATAGAAAATATTCATCATCTCAGAAAGTTCTATCTCATAACAACTATTTCTAGATTTGTTATTTACTGTTCTTCTCCAGAAAATTTCTGCTCTTCAGAAACTAGATTTGTTTCTATTCTTTAACAGATTGTGGCCTTTTTTCTCCCCAGTCATTTTGCTCAGTTTAACACAATGCCTTCGGATACCTCTACTCTTCCAAGAATTCCTGTATCTATTCATACAAAAATATTGTGAGTTTTTTTGTGATCCTGGCATCACCTATTAGGTATTAGAGAAACAAATATAAGCAACATAGTTCTTGCCCTGCAAGGTCACAGTCTAATGGGGGAGAGTGACAAGTAGACGAGTACTGATGAGAGCTGCTAAGATAGCGGTAAGCCGCAAGTTTTATGGGAACAGATGAACATTTCTATCAGAAATTGGAAGAGAGTCAACAGAAGCTCTTGTGAAAGATAGCGTATAATTGGAACCCAGAATCATAGTTAGGAGTTTGGAAAATTAAGAAGGAGAATGGAGCGAAGTAGAACTATATGAGAGTGCATGGGCTAACCGGGAATCATACATTGTTTGCTATGGCTAGATCAGCAAGCAGAAAGTTCACTGCATTACTGTACCATGACACTTGGATCATGCAAGAGCTTAAATGCCATGTTGAGAATGTTAGCTTTATTTGAAAAACCTTAAAAGCCACTGATGATTGAATGCAGGAATGTGGCAGAATCAGAGTTGTGTTTTTGCACAGATCACCCTAGAAACAAAGAAAAAAGGAATTGGGGGAGAAAGCATTTAGAAGAACTCTGTATAATCTAGTAAGAAATAACAAGGACCTAAGTTAATGTAGTGACTTTTGGGTGGAGGGCAGGTTTTGAGAGATTAAAATGCCTACTGTATTGGTAATAGTTATTAAGTTTTGGAATGAGGGTCCACTTTCAAACTTATGTCAATTCTGAATGGTCCATATCAGATGCCATCAAGTTAAAGACTTCCACATCTGGGAATCTCTGTCTTTAATTTCCTGTGGCTTTTATTGCTCATTTTTTCAGTGCTAATTTACACTACGGAACTTCTTGACATCAAAAGCTATGTTATACTTCCTAGTATCCCTTACAGTGAATAACCCGAATCTTTGCTTTAATGAATACTTGATATATATTTAATCACTCATAGATTATCTACAAATCAAAAGTAATATTGTTGAGCAAGTGTCTAAATGAACTCTAGTAAGAAAGGACATATGCTTCTTGGTTGCGCTTTGCACAATTTTACTTAAAAAATAAAGCCTATAATTGTCTGTTGAGCCTTGGTCTTCCCCACCAGAGTTTATAAATTTTATTATAGTAAGAATCATGTTTGTCTTGCTTATAGTTGGATTCTAATTTCTAGAATTGTGTCTACATCCTAGTTGATGGTTAATAAATACATGGGGAATGAATAAATCTGAAATTCACAGGTAGGTGGAAATTATAACTTATGGACCACTTATTATTATTGTCAGATATTATCCTAAGTGTGTAGTTTTATATTATATATTTTATTTATCAAAATATTACAAGTATTAGTCACACCAGGAAAGTAAGTATTAGTAATCTTGTTTTTACAATTGAAGAAACTGGCTCAGAGAGCCTAGATGACTTACAGGACAGCTAATGAATAGGAATCCTGAAATTTGAAGGCAATTTCTTCTGTGTCTAAAGCCTATAGTTTTTTGCTATAGTGACATTCCATTTGGAAAGGATATTTGCAATGTGTAAGTATCACTGAGCTTAAGAGCTACATAGTAGGCTAGTATTTAGATTGACAACCACTTAACCTGTTTCCCCGAAAATAAGACCTAGCTGGACAATCAGCTCTAATGCGTCTTTTGGAGCAAAAAATTAATATAAGACCTGGCATTATATTATATTATATTTATTATATTATATTATATTATGCCCTGTGGGTCTTATATTAATTTTTGCTCCAAAAGAGTCATTAGCGCTGATTGTCTGGCTAGGTCTTATTTTCGGGGAAACACGGTAGTGCTTCCAAGGTACCATCCATGTCTTGGGACAACAAAAGTTAATAAATGGCCACTGTCTATAAGACCCCACAAAGGTGGTGGAGAAAAATGCTTAAGCAGATAATTTTGGTTCAATGACACACACACACACACACACACAGACACACACACACAGAGACACACATACACACACACACATTCAAACTTCTATAGGCATACATAAAGCTGTATACTTAACATTAAGTTTCAGAGAGCATTTTTTTAAAAAAATTACAGTTTATGGGGGTGACAATTGTCAGCAGAGTTACATAGATTTCAGGTGTACAATTCTGTAATACATCATCTATATATTATTATATTGTGTGTTCACCACCCAGAGTCAGTTCTCCTTCCATCACCATATATTTGATCCCCCTTACACTCATCTACCACCCCCTTTTCCCCTTATGCTCTGGTAACCACTAAACTATTGTCTGTATCTATGAGTTTTGTTTCTTCATTTGTTTTTCTTGTTCTTTTGTTGTTTTCAGTTTTATGTACTACATATAAGTGAAATCATATGGTTCTCTACATTTTCTGTCTGACTTATTTCTCTTAGCATTATAATCGAAAGATCCATCCATGTTGTCACAAATGGCACTATTTCATCTTTTCTTATGGCAGAATAGTATTCCATTATATATATGATGGAATACTATTCTGCCATAAGAAAAGATGAAATAGTGACAACATTTTGTGACAACATTTTTGCTCCAAAGAGTCATGTGATATATATATATATATATATATATATATATATATATATATATATATATATATATATATATATATATCACAGCTTCTTTATCCAATCATCTATCGAAGGAAACTTTGGTTGTTTCCATGTCTTCGCCACTGTAAATAAAGCTACAATGAACATCGGAGCACATACATCTTTACGGATATTTTCAGAGTTTGTGGGTAGATACCCAAGAGAGGGATTGCTGGATCATATGGTAATTCTAATTTTAATTTTTTGAGGAGTCTCCACAGTGCCTTCTATAGTGGCTGCACCAATCATCATTCCCACCAACAGTATATATGTGTTTCCTTTTCATCACAGCCTCTGCAACACTTGTCATTTTCTTGTTGATGATAGTCATTCTAACTGGTGTGAGGTCATATCTCATTGTGGTTTTTATTTGCATTTCTCTGATGATTCGTGATGTTGAACATTTTTTCATATATCTATTTGCCATTTGTATGTCCTCTTTGGAGAAATGTCTATTCAGGTCCTCTGCCCATTTTTTAATGGGATTTTTTTGTTGTTGAGTTGTATGAGTTCCTTATAGATTTTGGACCTTAGCCCCTTATCGGAGGTGTTGTTTACAAAAATCTTCTCCCATTCAGTTGATTGCCTCTTTATTTTGTCGATGGTTTCTTTTGTTGTGCAGAAGATTTTTAGTTGATATAGTCCCATTCATTTATTCTTGCTTTTACTTCCCTTGCCTTTGAAGTCAAATACATAAGAACCTCTTTGAACCCTAGGTCCATAAGTTTATTACCTATGTTTTCTCCTATGCACTTTATTGTTTCAGGTGTTATGTGTAGGTTTTTGATCCATTTTGAGTTAATTTTGGTACACGGTGACAGATAGCAGTCTAGTTTCATCATTTTGCATGTGGCATTTCAATTCTCCCAACACCATTTATTGAAGAGGCTGTCTTCTCTATTGCATGTTTTTGTCTTCTTCGTTGAGAATTATCTGTCCATATTTATGCGGGTTTATTTCTGGGTTCTCGATTCTATTCCATTTGTCTGTGTGTCTCTTTTTCTGCCAATACCATGCTGTTTTGATTATTGTTGCCCTGTAGTACAAGCTGAAGTCAGGGAGTGTGATACCTCTTCCAGCACTGTTCTTTTTTCTTAGGATTGCTTTGACTATTCAGGGTCTTTTGTGGTTCCATTCAAATCTGATGATTTTTTGTTCTATTTCCTTAAAAAATACCATTGGAATTTTGATGGGGATTGTATTAAATCTGCATATTGATTTGGGTAATATGGCCATTTTAACTATGTTGATTCTTGCAATCCATGAAGATGGAATGTCTTTCCATTTCTTTGTGTCTTCTTCAATTTAAAAAAAAAAATGTCTTCTAGTTTTCAGTGTATAGGTCTTTCACATCTTTGGTTAAGTTTAGTCCTAGGTATTTTATTCTTTTTATTGCAATTGTGAAAGTAAACTTTTTTGTTTCCTGTTCTGAGATTTCATTGTTAGTATATAGGAATTCAATGGACTTTTGTACATTGATTTTGAAGCTGGCAACTTTATTGTATTCGTTTATTATTTCTAATAGCTTTGAGGTGGAGTCTTCCAGGTTTTCTCTATATAGCATCATGTCATCTGCAGAAAGTGACAACTTAACTTCTTCATTCCCTATTTGGATGCCTTTTATTCTTTTCTCTTGACTGATTGCGCTGGCTAGGACTTACAATACTATGTCAAAGAGCAGAGGTGATGGGGAACAGCCCTGTCGTGTTCCTGAATGTAGAGCAAAGGGCTTCGGTTTTTCACCATTAATTATGATATTAGCTGAGGATTTGTCATATATGGCCTTATTATGTTAAGGTATTTTCCTTCTATATCCATTTTAGAAGTGTTTTAATTATAAATGGATGTTGTATCTTGTGAAACACTTTTTCTGCATCTATGGATATAATCATATGATTTTTGTCCTTTATTTTGTTTATGTGGTGTATCACACTGATTGATTTGCATATGTTGAACCTTCCTTGTGCCCCTGGAATGAACCCCATTTGGTTGTGATATATAATCTTCTTAATGCATTGTTGCATTCGATTGCTAGAATTATTTTTAGGATTTTTGCTTCTGTATTTATCAGAGATATTGGTCTGTAGTTTTCTTTTTTTGTGTTATCCTTACCAGGTTTTGGTATCAGGGTAATGTTGGCCTCATAAAATGAATTAGGGAGTATTGTCTCTTCCTCAACTTTTTGGAAGAGTTTGAGTAGGACCAGTATTAGAGCCTCTTTGAATGTTTGGTAGAATTCACTAGTGAAGCCCTCTGGTCCTGGACTTTTGCTTTTGGAAAGGTTTTAGATGACTGATTTAACTTTCTTACTATTGATCGGTCTATTTAGATTTTCCAATTCTTCGTGATTCAGCCTAGGAAGGCTATATGTTTCTAAGAACATATCCATTTCTTTTAGGTTATTGAATTTGGTGGCATAAGCCCTTCATAATATTCTTGGATAATTCTTTGTATTTCTATGACATCCATGGTAACTTCCCCTGTTTCATTTCTGATTTTGTTTATGTGTGTCTTTTCTCTTCTTATATTAGAGAGTCTAGCCAAGGGTTTGTCAATTTTATTAATCTTTTCAAAGAACCAGCTCTTTATTGCATACTTTTTTCTATTGTCTTTTTGTCCTCTGTTTCATTTAGTTCTGCTCTGATTTTTATTATTTCCTTCTTTCTGCTGACTTTGGGTTTCATTTGTTCTTTTCTCATTTTTTAATGTGTAACATGAGTTTGTTTATCTCGGATTTTTCTTCTTTCTTGAGATAGGCCTGTAATGATACAATTTTCTCTCTTAAAACTGTTTATGCTGTATCCAAAAAATTTTGGTAGGATTTATTTCCATTCTCATATATTTCTATGTGTATTTTGGTGTCTCTTCTTATTTCTTCTTTGACCCAGTCGTTCTTTAAAAGTATGTTGTTTCATTTCCACATATTTGAGGTTTTTCCTGCTGTCTTTTTGCAGTTGATATCCAATTTCAAAGCCTTGTGATCAGAGAATATGCTTGGTATGATTTCAATCTTCTTAAATTTGCTGAGGCTGATTTTATTTCCCAATATATGGTCTATCCTTGAGAATGTTCCATGTACACTAAAAAAGAATGTATAGTCTGATGTTCTAGGATGCAGTGCTGTATAAATGTCAGTTATACCCATTTCATCTAATGTGTCATTTAGGGCTGACATTTCTTTATTTATTTTCTGTTTGGATGATCTCTCCATAGTTGTCAATGATGTATTTCGGTCCCCTACTACAATTATGTTTTGGTCAGTTTCTCCCTTTAGTTCTGTTAGTAGTTGCTTGGTATATTTCGGTGCTCCCTGATTGGGGGCATGAATTTTGATGACTGTTACATCTTCTTGTTGTGTAGTCCCCTTTATCATTATGAATGACCATCTTTGTCTCTTGTTACCTTTTTTATCCTGAAGTCTATTTTATCTGATATTAGTATAGTTACACTTGCTTTTCTCTAAATACCATTTGCTTGGATTGCCAATTTCCACTCTTTCATTTTGAGTCTATATTTGTCCTTGTAGCTGAGGTGTGTCTCCTGGAGAAAGCATATATTTGGTCTTTTTTTTTTGATCGAATCTGCTACTGTGTGCCTTTGTATTGGTGAGTTCAGTCCATTTAGATTTAGGGTGATTATTGATATATGAGGATTTCCTATCATTTTATCTTCGGTTTTCTGGTAAAACTTGTCTTCATTGTTTCTTTGCCTTTTTTTTTTTTTTTTTTTTTTTTTGCTGTCTACTATTTCAGTGTGGTGATATTCTATGATTTTTGTCTCTGATTCTTCTTTTTTTATGTTTTTATGAGACCTTTTCTCTCTCCCCTTTTATGTTTTGTTGTCTTAAATTATCCCTATTAATGCTGTGAGTTGATTCCTGTGCTGCTGTAACAAATTGTCTTTATCTTCTTTTTTTTTTAATTCTTTGTTCTTCTTTACCCTGTATGTTATGTTTAAGTGTATAGTGTCTTATTTGGTGTAAGGGTTGCCATTTCCTGTTTCTGTCTGTTTGTTCATAATACTAGTCATAGTTTTGTGTTCTTTTGCTTTTTGTTTCAGGTCAAATAGCCTTCTTCAGTATTTCTTGTAGTGCAGCTCGTGTGTTAGAAAATTCCCTCAGCTTCTGTACTGTGTTTCCCTGAAAATAAGACCTAGCCAGATAATCAGCTCTAATGCATCTTTTGGAGCAAAAATTAGTATAAGACCTGGTCTTATTTTACTATAATGTAAGATCGGGTCTATATAATATCATATATCATATCATATCATATCATATAATATCATATCATATATCATGTCATATCATACAATATTACACCGGGTCTTTTATTAATTTTTGCTCCAAAAGACACATTAGAGCTGATTGTCTGGCTAGGTCTTATTTTTGGGGAAATGATGGTATGTCTGGAAAGGTCTTTATTTCTCATTCATATCTAAAGGATATCTTTGCTGGATATATTATTCTTGGCTCATAATTTCCCTCTTTCTATAGTTTGAATATTTGAGTCCACTCCCTCCTGGCTTGTAGAGTTTCTGCTGACAAATCTGATGATAATCTAATGGGCTGTCCTTTGTAGGTTACCATCTTCTTTTCCCTGGCTTCTTTCAGTATTCTTTCTTTGTTGTTAATTTTTGACAGCTTCAATACAATATGCCTTGGAGAAGACCTGTCAGGATTGAGGTAATTAGGTGTTTTAGTTGCTTTTTGGATTAGAGGATTTAGTTCTTTCCACAAGTTTGGGAAGTTCTCATCGACTGTTTGTTTGAATATACGCTCTGTTCTCTTCTCCCTTGCTCCTCCTTCTGGTATGTTTATTATTCTTATATTGCGCTTTCTGATGGAGTCAGAAAGTTCTTGTAGAGTTTTTTTCATTTCTTTTAACTCTCAAGTCTCTCTCTTCTTCCATCTGTGTCATTTCCAGATTTTTATCTTTGATGTCACTGATTCTTTCCTCCATCAGGTCAGCTCTATTACCTAAGCTGACTATTTCATTCTTCATTTGTTTTATTGAGTTCTTAATTTCCCAAAATTCTATTTGGTGCCTTTTTAAAATTTCAATTTCTTTGGTAAAATGTTCATTTTGTTCTTTGATTGTGTTTCTCAGTTCATTAAACTGCCTGTCCATGATTTTTTGCACTTCGCTGAGTTTTTCCAGAACTGCAATCTTGAATTCTCTGTCATTTAAATAACATATTTACATGTCTTAAATTCATTTTCTGGAGACTTCTCATTTTCTTTCTGAGCTGCCTTGTTATCTTGGTTATTCGTGGCAATTAATGAATTATTATTTACCTTCTTAGGCATCTACAAGAGTGGGTTCTGCAACATGTTGTTATGAAGAGGTCTTTTTTATGCTTTCCAGTAGGTGTTGGTAGAATGCTTTATATTGGATCTGACCACAGCCTTTTATTCTCTTTCATGCCGCACTGTTCCAGCTTCTCACACAATGTGGGGAGCCCCTGGAAGGTCGGCTTCTCCTCTGTGAACATTTCATCTGGGTCACAGAGCACCATCTCTGTGGGGGGATATAGAGAGCTTCTGAAGTTCCAAAGCTCTTCCTGCACCACATTCAAAGCCTGTGTTTCAGCAGCTCTGTTTAACTCTGTAGGGATCTGTTCATATAGGGGAGACAGGGGCAGGGTGGGTTGTGAGACGTGGCCTAGAGCAATGGTGGGAACCACCACCTTAGCCAGGCCTGCACCCAAGGCTCCCTCCCTTTCACCAAAACTGGTTGGGCTGCAAGTTCATGGCTACAGTCCGCAGTTCTTAGAATGGCAAATATTCTGTTCTTTTGATCTGACTCTGCTACCATTCCGTTTCTACGTAGCACTGAGAGGGTAGGAGTAGGGTGAGCTCTGGGAGGATGGGAGGGTTGGCTAGGCTCCGTGCCTATGCCTTCCATTTTCTGCTCAGCAGTGAGAGCCTAAAACACTGTTTTCACCCTTCTTCCTTCAGTCTTTACTGTGAAGTCTCTGCCATGACCATTGGGGTCAGCCGTGTTGTATGGCGATCCCTCATTTGGGACTGTGGGCCATAAGGGGAATTATGCCAGTCCAAATTATTCTCTCTCCCATGGCTGCAGTAGCTCTGGAATGCAGGTCCTGGGAGCTCCAAGCTAGGTCTGCATCCTGTGCCTGCGCAGCTCACAGTGCCGCACTTCTTTCTTCCCTCCTCCCCCGCTGCCCCAATTTGCCCACCTTTAGATGATTCAGTTGGATGTCTCTTAGTCTTGCCTATCTGCTGCATAGGGAATCCTTTGCAGAATTACAGTTGTTTAATTTGTTGTAAATTCCAGGGGATATTTCAAGAGGCTCATTCTACCCCACCATTTCTATGATGTCAAGAGAACACTGTTTTTGAGAAGTGAAATATTAATCAAAATATTAAAGAATAAGTAAGAATTATTTATAAAAAAATGGAATAATAGGCTAGAAGAATACCTCAGCCCAAACAATATTGGTATTCAACAAAAAACTAGTTTAGCAGTTAAATATTCCACAGCAATGATAAATATTAAAGCAAAAAAGGAGATGAGATGAAATTAAGAAAATTGATTGGTCTTTTTATCCCAAGTTACAGTGCTTGAACTTAATTCTGTACAATGGAAATGAGCTATTTTATGCACAACATAGAATAGTTATATTTTATCTGATTCACTCTGGTTGCAATTTAAAGAAAGAATTTAAAGGATGGTAAGACTGAAGGAAATTATCTAAGTACATGTCTGAGCTAAAATAACAGTAATAGATGTGGAAAGGAGGCTTTAGATCAAGAAACAGGAGGTCAATCTGTTTACAATAATTGATGGAATGTGAGTTAGGGAGACAAAAGAGTGTATAAAAGCTCCCATATTCCAGTTTTTTTGTGTGTGTGATGGAGTGGATAGTGGTGTTTTAACAGAAAACTGAAACAAATGGGAAGGGATTTCATCTGTCTTAAAAATGAAATCAAACAAATACAACAAACCTAATGCACAGATCTCCTCTTGATCTTATTTGTTCTTCTACTTATCACTTCATTTATCTCCTGCCCCTCATCACAAAACTTCTTGAAAGTGTTTTCTAGAGTTGTTGATTTCATTTTCTCTCACCTTGTTCTCAACTCCTCTAATAGGGTCCCTGCCCTCACATTTCACTGAGGCTGTTCCTCTGTAGGTCACACATGACTGTCACATTATCAGAATCAAGTGTTGTCATCACCATTGTTATTTGACTCAAAGTAGCATTAAACCAGTTATTCATTCACTCTCTCCTTAAAACACATTTTTTTCTCTTGACTTCTACAATACTATAATACCGTTTATCTCTCTTCTTAATCTCTATTTCTAGTTCATTCTCCATTGATTACTACACCTTGGAGAAAACCAGTGCTTATTCCTCCCCTTTCCTTATACCAACCCAATTTCCCTAGTCGACTATCTTCTCCCCTAGGTTTAAATACAAGTCATATGCAGTGACGTCTAAATTTTTACCACCTGTCTTGTGTTCTTCCTTGAATTACAGACTAAACTTTCCCAAATTCCTAACTGACACCTCCATAGTCATATTAATATCAATCTCACACATTGTCAACACAGAATTTTTGATACATGTTTCTCTACCATCACCACAATTCACTTATCCCTCATCTTAATTAATTGTATCACTTGTCACACACTGACCAAGCCTATCATTCCTTGATTCTTCTCTGTCCATCACTCTTTATTCTCAATTTATGAGCACCTCCTGCCAATACCCACAAATGTATCCCAAAATGGCCACCACTGCCACCTCTACTGGCTCCACTCTAGTCCAGGAAATCACTGTTATATCTCAAATTGTCCACTGTAGAAACCACCTAAAGGGTCTTTTTTATTGCCACTCTTGCTGCCAATTTATTTTCCAGAAACAGAGTGATATTATAAAGATATATATTCTATCATCACTGTCCTGTTTCCCCTGGCTTTAAAGCATCTAATGATCTAGTACATTCTCCAACTACACCACGTCTCATTATTCATTAGACTTTCAACCCAACAGACATTTCTGGCTTTTCTCAAACATACTCAGTTCATTTATAACATTGGACTAGTCATTCTTTCTGATTGAACTGTCTTCCAGGCAACATCACATGGCTGCCTTCTTCTCATCATTCATTGTCAGCTCAGATGCCATCTCCTCAGTGAAAACTCCCAATCACTATAGCAACAGGTTAAGTTAATTATTTGCATATCATATATCATAATTTGTTGTCTTCTGTTGTTTATTTTGTTATAAATTGTCTATCTCTGATCTCAATTACCACACAGACACAAAGTAGGATATAAAGTATGTGAGAGTAGAGACTTCATGTTGCTCACTGCTTCATCCCAAGTTCTCACAAGAGGCAGTCTGATAAATGAGACTAAAGTAAAGTCTAACCGTTGAATCTGGAGAACATGATAAACAATCTGGAAGACAATGGGGAACACATGAAATCAGCTAAAATTATATTTGGTTGGGTGAAATCTTATGAGAGAGTATATGTCACAGAAGCTACAAAAGTAGAACAATTTCAAAAAGAAACAGAAAATGATGTCAAATGCAGCAGAGATCCAGTAAGACAGGAACTGCAAAAAGTGTCTATTGGATTTAGCAAAATAGATGGTCTAGTCTCTCGTGACTTTGGCCACAGAAGTTTCAGAAAAGTAGAGACAGTTGAAGGTTGAGTGCAGTGGTTGGAGAAATGAATGGAAGGAAAGTCATGGAAAAGTGAGTATAATACTATCTAAAGAAGCTTAACTGAGAAAAAAGAGATGGCGTGTCAGCAAGGGAAGTACTCTAGATTGGGAAATGACATGATGTGCTGAGAGAGATTTGAAGAAGAAATAATAGAAAGATCTGGAGGACCTAGAAGAGATGGAGCAAGGTCACAAAGGTGGCAAAAGGGAATGGGATTAAAACCACAGATGAAGGTTGGCCTCAAAAGAAAGAAGATAGATGAAAGGTAGATGCTTCTAGTCTGAGGTAGTTCATGTTGATGCTTTTAATTTTCTTAATTAAGTAGCAAGTCAGCCTTCTGAAAAAGAGAGAGTTGAATATTGGGTAGAATGCTTGTCGAGGGTGGTGAACGTTTGCAATTTTTTGTGAGTCAAGTGAAAGATCTGTACAAGGGCAGTAAAAAGTGTTTAATATGGTTTAGATTGAGACACACTGAATTTGGAAACCATTCACACAATTGTATGATATTCAAAAGAGGTCAGTGCGCTGGGCGTAGAATTGGATGACAGAAATTTGGAAATTGATGAAGGACTTGAGAATTCCTGGGAGGTTGTGGCCTAAAATCAGAATTGAGAACATGGGTACAAAACAGTTCAGTCATGATCAATCATGCAGAATAAATTAGACAAAACAGGCAAGGCCAATAAATACTATTTATTACAGCAGATTAGGATCAGATAATGAAACCACAAACTTAATTGTAGGTAGAGTAGGAAAAATTCATAAGGGATGTGCTTTCATTTTTTTTCAAAATAAAGGAACATTACTTTTTTACAATAAAATATATTTAAAGCATAACACCAAAAAGAGGTGCTGTGTACACTGGCAAGCTCTGTAATCCATGCAGGCATCTGGCTCAAAGGACTAATGGAAACTAACATCCACCCTACAGTCTGCTTCCTTCTTGGGGGAATTAAATAGATCTTTAATTCACATGGACACCATGACGGTCAGCATTGGCCCTATGCAGGGGTAATCACTGCTAACATTTTAATAAATATCTTCTACATATTACTCTATGGCATACTCAATTTCACGTAAATAGGATCATATTTGGCATACTGTTTTACAAGCTTTTCTTGACACTAAAAAAATGTAATTCCAAACCGTCTCCCTATTGATGGTTATATCTATGGAGCTTAATTTTGGCAGTGCTGCATGGCCCCATAATTAGTTTAATGGATTCCCTAATAATAAATATTTAGGTTCTCAAGAAATATCACCCTATTTTACACTTCTAATAGCATATGGCAGTATCCAATTTCTAATCTCATCCAAACTGGCTTTTTAAAAATCTTGATAATTTTGGCCAATCTTACAGACAAAAGGAAATATCTCAATGTTGTTTTTAATTCTTTGTTTATTGGATATATTGGTCATATTCATTTGTATTTCTTTTTTAGTAAATTTTCTATTCACTACCAAGAGTCAGTAAAGAGATGAACTTACATATTCTCAAACTGAGCTTCTCAGTGTATCTAAGTTTGAAAATTACTAGCTGTTATGACTTTGAACACTTTGCTTAGCTCTTCTACCTCATTAAGTTTTTCTGAGGATTAGATGCGTTGATATAGATAAAATGCTTAGAAAATTTCCTGACAGAGCACAAATGCTAAATAAGTGCTAACTATTGGTGCTGTTATTCAAATCACTTAATCTTTCTTCTCTTCTGAATATAGCATTATAGTTAAGAGCGTGGATTTTGTAATCAGATGGGATTAGGACATTAACTCTCCAATTACTGGCTATGTGACTCTGAGCAAGCTCCTTCACTTCTCTGAGCTTCAGTTTACTTGTTAGTAAAATTGGAATCTTCTTAGTATAGTTATGAGAAGGAATGCATTAATTCATGGACTATATTTTTACAAAGTAACTGGCACAGAGTAAACAGTAAATAGTAGTGACTGTTAATGTTGCAATTATTATTCCTCCATGAGGTATATTACACACATTAAACTTTGTCATGTGTATTTCAGTTTCTTTCCCAGTGCATTTGTCAGGGTCCCAACAGAAAACATATGGCACAATCAAATGAGGATAATTTGAGAAAAATCCAATTATGAAATTCACAAGACCTTGTTTTGATGGGTGGAGGTGGGGAGAGCCACAAGGAATTATGCAGTAACCCAGAGCTGATTTCCTCTAGGGTAAAGGGACAAGGGAAAGAGAGGTTCCTGGAAACTGAGAACAATAAACATTAACTGAGCAGTACAGCAAGTTCTCAGTGAATAGCAAGCCTGCTGTGGCTCTTCATGGCTGAGCTCAAGAGACACCAGAGAACTCTCAGGAGCCACCAATTTAGTCAATTATCAGTGATTCTTGGAAGCGCTGGAGGCCCATCATTCAATCACAAGGAGAGCAGATTTTAAAGGATGGAAAGAGGATGTCAAGGCAAAAACTCCAGTGTTATTTTCATTTTTGCTCGTGTTGCCTTTTGCCAAATATATGTATCCAAATGTTCTTTAATCAAATTGGTTAAACTTCTTTATAGTTTCTGGTATTGATGTTACATTTAGGTTATTCCCACTCCAAAGTTATAAACAATATTCCCTCATATTTTTTTCTATGTCTATACTTACATAGTTTGCTTTCTTATGTTTAAATATTTGATCCATCTGGAATGCATTCCACATCTTTTTTTCTTTTTACATCTCAAATGTCTAGCCAGTTATTTGAAAACGATTTCTTAAATTATTCATTTTTGGGGGGTATGGGTTGATTGGATATTTTATCGTGATGGAGTGAGAACTCAAAGAATAGGGCCTAGAAGTAGACTTTAATTTTTCAACTGTGCTGGGGATAAGTAAGAAACGTACTAATAGAAGAGTAGGGAGTCTATACAGGTAAAAGCTATTATAAAATGAAGAAATCAGTCATATTTTAGGCTTTCATAAATATTATTTTTTTTGCCTGCAATGTATTTCCCATCCCACCCACTATATCTCTAGGCTTTTTCTGTTGATGGACTTTGCCTATTGCTTTCAGACTTATGTCGAATGTGAACTCTTTGGAAGGGGCCCACATCTCCTCTCTAATCAGTCTCTGCTCTGTGTTCCCAGGTACTTAGTATACTCTTATTGCATATGTAACATTTTAGTGATTGCATAATTGTCTCTTCCTGGCTAAACTATAAGATACTCAGAAGCATGACTACCTCAGATTTAACCTTGAATTTTCGGTTTCTAGATCGTGGCTTGGAATGCTCACAGAGAATGTCATAAGTAATGTGTATTATATAGTGAATAAAACTGACCTAGGGGCTAATTGAGGCTATGGAGATTCTTTGGGGCTGAGAGGCAAGGGTCACATAGAGAGCTAAGTTTAGTGCTGAGACGTTTTACAAAACAAACGTCAACTGGGAAAGTGAGAGTTCGCGGAGGAAAATATCTGCCAAGATTCAGTAGCAGGCTTGGAATCAGTAGGAGAATCTGGTCTCCGGAGGGTAACTAGGTGTCTGAAGAAGATGAAGGTCACTGCAGGCAGTTAGCTGAGGTGTGACAGCCCAAGGACTGTGGGACTCTGTGAAAAGAGGTCTGTGCAAGGTCAGAGGGAAATGACAGTCTGAAGGAGGAAAAGAAGTCTTCTTTTTCTTCTTCAAATCCTAGCTACCATTTCTCATAAATGATATACTCATTTTGAAGGTTTAAAATTTCTTCTGGGTGCTAGTTCAGTTGCAACAGTCACTTAATTGCAGTGGCTGACATTCTTGGGATTAGTGGGTGAAGCCAACTGCTGAACTGGAAGAAAGGGATAGGAGGGTAAATGACAAAGATGGCTGGGCCTGACTGGTGGCTTCCAGGATTCATGTCACAGTTTGTTTGGCATTTAACTATGTCCATGGACTCCTTTACTAAATGTATTTGAACTTGGTCTCTACCTAACATGTGGTTCTTATCTGCTAAGAAAATCAAATAGCATCAATAAACAAATTACTGTCATGTCAATATTTGTTTTCATTGCTTAATCTTGTTCAGTAGCAGGCATTAAGATTATAAAAATAAATTGGGTTGAAGACCTTCTCTTATATATAATTTCATTGTGCTTATAGTACATGTAGTCTTTTACCCCATTCATTTTACTCCATTTGTTGTAAAATGAGCATTGAGAGTTTCAGGTAGAAAAGTAGGTATGTTTTCATCAGTAATCTACAGGTGTATTTCCATTTTTCATGTTGAAAATAGGTTAAACGTAAAAGTTACAAATTGCTATTTATATTCTGCAGATACAGAATCAGTTTAGCCCCCTTCTCCCATGCACACATTTATTCAGGATCTTCTACACTGGAGCTATATAACTACAACAGTGATACCGTTACTGCTACTAATAATTATAGTCAGTGCTTACATAGCACTTATTATATACCAGGCACTTTTCCATGCCCTGTGTCTACTCAATTCGCTTAGTGTTCATATTCATTTTATGAAATATACACAATTATTATCCTTATTATAAAGATGAGGAAATCTAGACCCAGAAGCATGACTCATACGAAATCACGTAGCTAGTAAGTAGAAGAGTGGGACTTGAACTCAGGCTCTAGAATCCAATATACTATACTGCTCCCAAGATCCATATACAACCCAAATTATGGTGACACAAGTTCTCCTGTGTCTGAAAGCAGTGCCAACACAATATTTTTTATCTGGTTCTCAGTGCTTCCCTGGGCTTTGCCAGTTTTGCTGGGACAGATTTTCTCCACTGGTGATAACTTAATTACCTCACTCTGATCTTGAAGAGATGACTTTTCCTTCCATTTGTCTGTTTCTCCCTAAGCATGGAGAAACCTCCTATTCCCCATGACAGAGGAGCCCAGACTATAACTTCAGTATTTTAATGGAGGCTCTGTGATAATTCCAAGATCCACAGAAATGAAAGATTAATCACTGCAGGGAGCCCAGACCCATCCTCAGTTCCCCTACCATGTTGTGCTCCTTGTTCGTTCCTCTCTCACGTTCCTTGTCCCTCAAGCCTGGAGATGCCCATGAACAAAGATACCCAGGCTTCCTCCCGGACTGCTAAAAATGAGTCACTTGAGTTGGTCATGGTTCAAACTGTAGACAGTTTTTGTGTTTTTATTTGTTTTGAATGGATAACTTAATGGTAAGTTAGGACAGGGTTTTTCACAGCTTGTTATCACCATACTGAAAGACAGTTCTCACATTTTGAGCTTCGCACCTTTCCTGCACATTACTCTTGTAGGACATTTTCTGAAGTACAGTTCTTCAGATTAGAAATTCTGATATTTACTAAATAGGAAGTGTTGGTTATTTATTACTTTTTTATTTTTGTCATTTTATGCTCATTTATTTTTAACACCAAAAATGAACATGTAAGTCCCAGTTTTAGAACTTAACTCCTAATTTTATCATTTACCAGTTAGTAGCCTTTGGCAAGCTTTCTGAAGTCTCCAAGTCTGTTTCATTGAATGTAAAATAATGCAGAAGTTTCACAATATGTCTCCAAGAAAAGACAACTTAAAGCAAAGCTACTTATAAAAGGAATTATTTCCATAACAATTGATCTAAAAATCAAGTTAAAGTCCCAGATAGTCATTGTGTAAGATATGTTATATACTGCCTAATCCCTCCCCTCTTCCCACTTCACCTCCCTGCACCTACTTAAACCTCAATGAAGACACAAGATCCTACATTCAGACTCCTATCATGATGACTAAAGTGCTACAGCATGTGGCTTCTACTGGTCATTCACTTGATTTCTTGTTACTCATACACTTGCTCATTCTGCTCCAGTCACATGAGTTTTCATTCTGTTCTCTGGAAATGCCAAGCTCATCCAGACCTTACAGTTTTCACAATTAGCTGTTCTTTCCTGCCATTCAATTTTAGCTAAAATATTACATGGTCAGAGAGGCCTTCTCTGCGACCCCATTCTATCACTGAGGATCACTGTTTTTGTTTCTCCAGAGCATTTACCACCACTTGAAATGATGTGCATTGTCTGGTTCCCATGACTAGAGTGTATGCTCCTTGAGCACATGGACCATGTCTGCCATTTTCACTGTCATTATAGCAGCACATAGAAGAGAGCCTGACACATGGTAAACTCTCAATAAATGTTTGGTAAATAGCATTAAATTAATTAGAATTAATAGTTAAACTTCTATTACTTTGCATCATTTTACTACCTTTAAATTTTGATTCCTGATTTGATGGAAGAATTATACAGATATACTAAGCTATTGCCCAAAAGGAAATGACTATAGAAATAAATTCCTAAAATGGAGTGAGTTAAGTAGAGTGGAAGGGTGCTAGCGAAGGATCATCAATACCTATCTTCATCAACTCTATCTCTACATTCAAGAGTAGAATACGAAGCAGGGCTCAGACTTATAATTTAATGAAGACCTAAAAGCTGTACACCCCTTGTGTCTTGAAGTGTCGATTGAAAAATGAAGCATAGATTGATTTTGAATTTTATCATAATGGGCCTTTTGTTTACTCTTAGCCAAAGTACTTCTATGACTTATGCCAATGTTACTGCAAAATATGAACACTCATAACAACATATGATGTTTATGAGTGAGAAATGTAATTATAACAAAAACTATAAAGGACTGACACAATCTAGCAAGACCTCTTTTACCTCATAGATAGCGAAGTCCCACACCCAGAAATTCTAACTTAATAGGACTGAGTAGGTCTTGGCCATTTGGTATTTTTGGTGAGCTTTCCAGGCTATTAAAATAAGTTAAGATTGTTGAGAACCTCTGATTTGGATCAGCTTCTTCTTTTTCAAATTGGGATGTCTTTATATAATATTTTCTGTGCTTTTTATTGATTTTTGTATTGGAATATTTCAACATTTAAAAAAAAATTACAAAGTCATGCCCAGTTATCAAAACCTGATAACAAAATTAGACAGACAGTTTGATTACATTCCCAATGTTATAGAGTTCTAACTTTTCATGTAATCGATAATGGGCATAGTAAGAGATGTCCTGTTTTTTCTTAGTATTTTTTTGAGCACTTAATATAAAAATCATTTTCATAGAATCTTATCAATAAAGAATAATTGAATAGAAGCAAAATATTTCTGAAATCTATTTTATATACTGAAGTCATAACTTTATAATTTTTTCCATTTTATACATGCATAAGATACCTTTTATTTTAAATATTATAAATAATTTAGTTATTTAATAGAGATTTATGAATACAGATATCTTTTCTTTAAATAATATTATGAAAATCACTCACCAGAAATTGAAGTGATATTCTCAAACCAAATGAAGATTCTTTTAATTAATCTAAATGTTATTTTTTCATGCCCACAGTGGGGGTTCTCTGGATATTGTTAAAATGTGTACATCATTTTTATCTTGATATGTACCCTGATTTTCCCCTGTACTCTATGTGTTCAGCACTGTTTTCTTTAATGAATATGAATAGGATCACCTATCAATGTTGTAAGACTAGTTACTGGGGTGCTACCATGAAAAATCTAGCTGGATTCCTGCCATCTTGAAACTTATAGATTAGTCCAGTGTTCCTCAAACTCTATTGTACGTATGAATCACCTGGCTCTTGTTAAAAATCCAATCTCTGATATGGTAGATCTGACTGGCCTGCAATTCTGCATTCAAACAAGCTCTCAGATGATACTCATGTTGCTGGTCCATGGATCACACTTGAAGTAAAATTTTATCTTTCCTTCCTTAGTGATTTTGAGCTTCAGCAACTCCAATTACTTAATTGATACAGACCTATAGCTTGTTAGGAAATGTACTATTTAATTCATTATCATTAATTCATGTATATATAGTATATATTCTTTGCCATTATTTTGGTTGTAGTTCTACTCTCTAACTCAATTGTGACCTATTTGAAGAGAGACTAAATTTTGTATTCCCTTAGCTCTCATAATGCCTGGTGTACCTGGCATCAGAGAAACGACTCAACAAATACTTTATAGGTGATATTTCATAGTTTAGGGTTTAATTTTGCATAAAGGCTAATGGAAGAAATATAAGATTTCTCAAAGATCCTAAAGTAACCATACTGAACATCAAATGGATTTGGAGATGGTAATCCTTCTGTTGAAAAGACTGCTGACTCCTATCCCACAACTCCCCCTAATAGTCGATCACATCCATGCTTTTCAGTAGATGATACGCTCAGTAAGCAGCCGCATTTGCTGTGCTTCAGACTCTCACCAACGCGAAGCAGCACTCAGCGAAAAGTGCCGAGGGATTAAAAAGCGATGGGGAGAAGGAACCAGCGGTGTGCCTCATCTGTGGGAAATGTTTGTGGGAAAATATAGGTTCTGATTATTCCCACAGTGCCTCTTCTGAGCAGAAACGGGACTGGTGGATTTCGTTTAATTATTTTAATTACCGTTAAGCCAGTGCATTACTAGTCCCAAAGTGGTCAGAAAGCCACAGCACTTCCATGTGAATATTTCATAGGTCTATCTGCTATGGGGATTGGCTTTCAGATTTGAAATAATTTCAGCCCAGGGCTTTCGTTGTTACAATAATGTAAGTGCGCATGAGCACATGCACGGTTACTTATTACATAAACGCCCACCAAACGTTACTCTGCATCCCCGTGTTTAATTTTTTTTAAAACGCCTTCTCTTGAGCTGACCTAACAGAAAGGTGTTTCTGTGTGTTAAGCTGCCTTCTTAGAGCACTGAGTCTTACACGCATATGATGAGATTTCTGTCATGTTGCGAAGGGGCCATTTTCTGAGGTGACACGAATCCATTCTCTACTGTTTCATGCATGCAGCTGCCTGCTGCTTTGGGCTCACCACTGTCACCCAAGGAGCCCTGCTTTTTATTTCTCTAGCATGAGTGACTCAATGTGACAATGACAATTAGTGCTCAATACTGAATGAATTATAGACAAAACACAGAAAGTCGAAACCCAAGAAGCAAGGTCCTGTTTGAAGGATAGTGAGGAATATTCTAAACCAATGTTTGTCTGTTTGTTTGTTTATAATCACTTTGTCAGCATCATCTCATGCACATTGCCTGGGGAATGTAATCAATAATGTTGTAAATATTTTGTAGGGTATCCGATGGACACTTGTCTCATTAGGGAGACCACCTCAGGGAAGATGTAGATGCCTGATCACTGCACTGTACACCTGAAGCTGAAGCTGAACAATAATGAATGTCAACTACAAGTTCATATATATATATATACATATATATATATATATATATATGTATATATATATATATACATATGTATATAGTTACAAGAAGCGAACTGTAGCATGATGAATAGAGACAGTGGAAATGTAATGGTTGTGTGTGATGTCAGAGGGATGGTGGATGGAGGAAGGGGGGTTGACACAGTGTGAGAGATATAAATAATAAATGTCTAACTATTACATTGATTTGTGCACCTGAAACTAATAAAACAAATTAAAAAAAGAGAGCAGGTCTTGAGAGTTGAGTCAATGCTGAACCCTTTATTTAGACTGCAAATTATCTAGCTACCTCAGCAGACTGTGAAATCAACTGGAAGCTTTTCAGCATTTAATTAAGCAGGACAAAGGAAAGTCCCAATAATAATAGTGTGAAACTGCCAGAGAAAAATTATGAATACAAAAGGAGAAATCATCAGTAATTAACCCCAGTCTGAGACTACAGAGGAGCCTCCAAAATTAGGGGGGGGCAACATGCAAATAACACTAAATTTGCTTGCCTTGAATGATTTCATCGTGTTTAATTTAACTATAAATTCACAAGAACAGTGGTCCCACTGAGAGGGAAAAAAGTGCTCCAGGTAGCAATTCCTTACCTTAATACAGGAGATGAGTTTAACATCTAGTGTGAGCTTTTCCCCTTGCTTTGTGGTTGGATTTTTACAGTATTACTTTAAGTTACTTTCCCCAGATGAAATATTATGAGTGGGAAAAAATGAGTAATGGACAAGGGGTTTGGGAGTTGAGGAAGGGAGGAAATTCTGCCTATAAATCTACAAAGAGAGATTAGCATCCCAGGAAAACTATATCTTTCCCTATTTCTTGTAAACCTGGAAAGTTCTCTCTCTCTCTCTCTCTCTCTCTCTCTCTCTCTCTCTCTCTCTCTCTCTCTCTCTTTCTGTCTCTTTTAAATTCTAGCTTATATATTATCTTCTTTAATGACAACTTCCATGACCCCCAGGGCTTGTCTGCTCTTAGCATTTTGAACCATCTGTATTAATTAGTACGTCTCAAATTGCTTTATGATTATTTAGTCTCAATTGTGACTCACTTTTCTCAGCTCCTTTAGGGAATAATCTGGATCTTACATTATTGGTTCTCATATGCCAGCTCCTAATATAATGCCTGGCCACATGTTAGTTTCTTCATAAAGGTGTTTTTGTTTTTGTTTTTGTTTTTGTTTTTTTTATTTTAACTGCTGTGCTTTGCACTCCTATGCTTTCACACATACTACAGATGCAAAAGAATCGGGCTCATGTAATAAAGTGACATTAAACATGAGGAGGAGTTGTTTTTCAAAAAGACTTGGCCTCAAAATCACAAACATAGACTGGGATTTTTAAAAAGTCTTCAAAAGAAATATGTCACGAATCGAAGAAATGCTTGCTTTCTAAAGACCTACAGAGCTTATACATTCCCATTTAGATGCTGAGAGTTCAGTAAATATTAATAGAAGTCTGTTTTGTGCTGTTGAATTAATAATTTTGGTGTAAAGACAATGGATAATAATGAATTTTGCTTTCAGGATTTAGAGATATGGGGAAGTAAAATTTATTAACGGCCCTACAAGTCATAGAATACATAGGAAGGCCATTTGTTATATGAGTTACACAGATTTATGTGGTGTTTTTTTCATATCACTTATGTATGTTTCCATAGCCCATGATAACCACCAATGGCTTAAAGAAATTCAAATTTTGAACTTTTTGGAATTATAATTCACCTGAAAATCTGGGAAACGCTGAGTTATATCTACTTTTCAGGTAAACTACAAATCATGCAGATAATTGGCTTTTATTTATATGCCTCAAAATGAATGATGTACATCACCCTTTATATTTGTCTGGTTATAAAATAGCAACTGTAATTTTCCTTAGATTAACTCACAGTTTATAATCCAAATTGCTTCCTTAATTATTTTAAACTTGATTTTTTTCCTAAAGTGCCCGTTTATTATTGTAATGTTATCTGCTGTTCAATAAAAGCAACTGTAATTTAAATAAATGACACATTGTCAGGTTTCATAATGATTCAAAGCATATTTTTTAATGGAAGTGTTATTTTGAAAATAATTTTCTAAACCATTGTTAAAACTGTTATTTTGAGATTAAAGAGAATTTGCCCTAATGAGTGTTTAAACAAATTTCTGTGCTAATACCATTCTGCCATTGTAAATATCAGCTCTGAATGACATTACATATTTCAGCAAAAATTATCCCCTGGCAATTGAATCTTGACTCCTATTCTTTAACTTATTATGAATTGGGATTAGTCTCAGCTGTTTAATTTTCCTACCTTTGTGCATTTGCTCAAACTGCTCTCTCTACCTGGAATACCCTTCTTTCATATCTCTGTCTATTTAAATCCCAACCATTTTTTAAGTTTCCTTTTTATCAGGTACAGAGGCTCAGGGCCATTAGGCAGAGACAAGAAGAATGGGCCCCTCTTTTCCTTGTGATTCCAGAAGGGCCATGGTTATCAGACTTGAGTGTGCATCAAAGCACTGGGAGCGCTTACTGACACAGGGATTACTGGGCTCTTCTTTCAGACTTTTTGATTCAGTGGGTCTAAAATGAAGCTTGAGACCGTCCACTTGAGGCTACTCTTAGTCTGGGGACCAAAGTTTAGGCACTACTACAGCACGGCAGATGGAACTTGTCTTTAGGGTCCAAGCAAGTGCTTTCCTGGGGGGCTGCTCAGACTTTATACTTTAGTTGCCTGTAAAGGAAGACAGGCTCAGAGATGAAGACTAGAATAGGTGTGTAGTTTGAAAACAAGGGGCACTCTGGCTTCTTAAGGATGGTCATTCACATATAATTATTTGCATCAATTTTCCTACATGATGAATCTGTACTTAATATCTGTCTGAAATATTCTATACAGTTTTATGTTTGTTTATTTGTTTGTTTGTTTGTTTTAAATAGGAGATGATTGAAAAAGCATGTCAGCCACTGTCTTCTTGTAGATTGAAAACATTTGGAGGAAATCGAAGGAGAAAAGGGGCCAGTTTGAAGTATGGGCATTTCAGTCCAGACAACTCGAGGGCAGGTCTTCTGCAAGGTTGAGGGGCAACTAGTTGGAAACAGTTGCCAAATCCATACTTGTCATTTACGTGACTTTTTGAAAATTTCCTTGATTTCTTCCCTCCATCCCTTCTTTTTTGTACATACATACACAAGCAAAGTAACGCATTTTCATGAAGTAAATGGAATATACTTAGCATACATAAAAAGAAAATTATCACTATCTTTAAGATATGCATCTGCCAAATTTTAATCATGTAAGAAAGTATGCTAAAAAATAAACACTTACTCTTTTAATTCTGAAAGATTTGCTTCTTTTAGCATTCCATTGGGAGTATATCCAAAACAAACAAACAAACAAAATTCTCTTCTCTTTCTAAGTAGGCAACCATTTAGCTTCTGATACAAAACAGCTAATAATCATTTCTCCCTTTAAAAAGACTGAAATCACTGTTGAAGACGTGGTTAATTTTTAATGTGCTTTTTCCAAAAGTTAGAGTAACTTTTAAAAACTCAAGTAAGAAACTAAAACAGATGTTATCCCATGGACAGATGACATCAATTGAAATGTATTTTTTTTCCAAGGTGATTTATGTAATTTTGTATCAAAGCGACCTTTGCTAGAAATGTTTTTCTTGTAATGATTTCCTGTCCTTTGGGTTCAGCAACCAGAACAGAAAAACTGGCTTAAGCCTGTTTCAGTGACTTGATGTTGAGGTAGGAAGAGAAATTGAGTCACAGAGCTGAGACATGCCATGTGAGAGCCAATCCCGAATCAGCCCTCTAGCTCCCAACACCAAAGTCTCTCTGGCCACATTACAGAGTAGTGCCTGCTACTTTAGTGGAGTCCCAGGCCCTTTTTTATTGTGAAGAAGCATCTGTGGTCCTGAGGGCTACACTCCTAGAACTCCACGTGAATATGCTAACATGATCAGTACCAAGTTCAGGGACATAGATGCGAGGTCTGATAATTAACTTCACGAACTTGCCGCTGTGCACTTATATGGCAGCACTGTACAAACAGCTCAGTAAGGTTTCATAACCTCGGTATATCAGTGTCTCACAGCTGTGTTCGTGTGGATGTGTGGTGGTGTATTGCTGAGTGGCATTCATTATTGCATGTTTTTCTGTGTTGTCACAAGAATGTTTGAGCTTGAATTAGAGCAATGCACAAACATTAAATTTCTTGTTAAACTTGGCGAGAGTGGAAGTGAAATCAGGGCCGTGTTAGTCTAAGTTTATGGGGATAATGCCATGAAGAAAACAGCAATGTACAAATGGATTAAACTTTTTTTCTGAGGGGAGAGAATGTGTCACTGATAAAGAGAGGTTGGGGCAGCCAGTAACGAGCAGAACTGATACGATATAGCAGAACAGATAGAACTGCAATGTTTTGCAACTGATGAAAACATTGCATCAGCTTGTTTTCCTCAAATTTTGTGTCAAAATTGCTGGTTGACTGTGAGAAGCATAGCAGACTAAGTAAAAATTGAGAGAGAAAGTTAGGAAAATCTTAACTGAAAATCTTGGCATCAGAAAGGTGTGTGCAAAAATGGCCCTGAAGGAGCTCACTGATGAACAAAACCAAAGGGAGTTTTTAGCCAGTAAATAAATAACTGTATTGGAACACCCTCCCCACTCACCTGATCTGGTCCCCAATGACTTCTTTCTTTACCCAAAGATACAGAAAATAGTGAAAGGAAGACATTTTGGTGACATTCAGGACATCAAGTGTAATACGATGACAGCTCTGATGACCATTCCAGAAAAAGAGTTCAAAAATTGCTTCAATTTGGAGGGTAGACTGGGCACTGGTGTCGGTGAATAGCTTCCCAAGGGGAGTACTTCCAAGGTGACCATAGTGATATTCAGCAATGAGGTATGTAGTCTCTTTTCTAGGATGAGTTCTCAAACTTAATTGTCAGAACTTATATGTACAGAATAGGAAAATAGTTGTAATCTAAAGAAAAATTAGGCAAGGAGAAAACTGAGACCCAAATAGGAAGGGATGTTGGAGGGGGATGGGTGATAATAAGCACAATTTGAAGTAGCTTGCTATTCTTGAGTGTGGTTCTGAATCTGTGTGTGCGTGTGTATGTGTGTGTGTGTGTGTGTGTGTGTGTGTGAAATAGCACTTGTGGTATGTCATTCTTTGCCTTTTCTTTTTTGTCAATCAAGTCTTTTCTTATCTCAGACTCTGTTTCCTGGGCCTTCTCTTCTGTATCAGAGTTTATCACTTCCTGTCTGGAGTTCAACACCAGCTTTAGTACAAAAATTCCTCGTATATTACTGACTGTACCTTAGAATTTGTGATGAATTTCTTTCTTTCTTTTTTTTTTTTACAGCATATATAAAATATTTTATTTAAATCATTGAATCAGTATAACACAGACATCACTGAATTTTCAGAGGTATCTCTGAATTTTTAGATATTTAAACATTAATCATTTAGATGTTTATTTCACTCTTTTTGAGAGAATCATCCTAAAACTTTGTAACGTTTTCTTGCTTTCTCAGCACAATATGGACAATATATATACATGCTTCATATTTTCAGAAAGACCATTCAACTCTACTACTTTAAACAATTCTTGCAAAAACAAATTCAATAAAAATAGAACACTAAAATAGACAAAAAAAACTACACCAAATAACACATGTACTTAACTTACTAGATATTTCTTTGTGCCTTCACTTAAAACCCTTTTACACTTATTGATAATAAAAATTGCTATCAATCATTTATGAACTTCTTTTTTTTTAAATTTATTTATTTATTTATTAGTTTCAGGTGTACAAGACAAGGTAATACTTAGACGTTCATCATTTATATCCCTCACACTGTGAACCCTCCTCCCCCCATCCACTATCCCTCCGACCTCACACTGAACCATCACATTATATATATAAAATTATAGTTGGCATTCATTAATGTTTAGCTTCTGGTGTACAATGCCATGATCAGGTATCCACAGTATCCCTGAGGTGGTCTCCCAAATAGGATGCATGTCCATCGGATACCCAACAAAATCTTTACAACATTATTGAATACCTTCCCCAAATTCATTTTCAAAAAAAACCCTGAGGCCATCTTGTGGTTACCAGCTGCTTCCAAATCCCTTCACCTTTCCCCTTATCCCCAACCCCCACACCCACACCCATCTAAGAACTCTCGGTTTTTTCTTTGTGTCCCCAAAACTGTTTCTGATTAGTTCATTCACATAGTCTTTTCTTTAGATTCCATATATAAGTGAGATCATATGGTACTTGTCTTTCTCTTTCTGACTTATTTCACTTAACATAATGTTCTCTAGATCCATCTATGTTGCTGCAAATGATAAGATTTCTTTCTTCTTTATGGCTGCGTAATACTCCATTGTATAAATGTACCACAGCTTCTTAATCCAGTCATCTACCGATGGGCATTTCGGTTGTTTCCATATCTTGGCTATTGTGTAAAGTGCTGCAATAAACATAGGAGTGCATACAGATTTTTGAATTGGAGTTTTGGATTTCTCCGGGTAGATGCCTAGGAGTGGAGTTACTGGATCATAGGGTAGTTCCATTTTCAGATTCCTGAGATACCTCCATACTGTTTTCCATAGTGGCTGCACTAATCTGCAATCCCACCAACAGTGCACTAGCGTTCCCTTTTCTCCACATCCGCGCCAGCATTTGTTGTTTGTTGATTTATTGATGATAGCCATTTTGACTGGAGTGAGGTGGTATCTCATTGTGGTTTTTATTTGCATTTCTCTGATGGTTAGTGAGGTTGAGCATTTCTTCATATGTCTTCTTGCCTTCTGTATGTCCTTTTTAGAAAAATGTCTCCTCAAGTCCTCTGCCCATTTTTTAATTGGGTTGTTTGTTTTTTTGGAGTTGAGTTGAGTAAGTTTTTTATAGAGTTGTGATATTAATCCCTTATCAGATATATCATTGGCAAATATCTTTTCCCATACAGTAGGATCCCTTTTTGTTTTATTGATGGTTTCCTTTGCTGTGAAAAAACTTTTTAGTTTGATGTAATCCCACGTGTTTATTTTTTCTCTTACTTCCCTCGCGCGAGGGGATATATCAGTGAAAATCTTACTCCGGGTAATGTCCATGAAGTTTCTTCCTATATTTTCTTCTAGATATTTTATGGTTTCAGATCTTACATTTAAGTCTTTAAGCCATTTTGAATTTGTTTTTGTATATGGTGTAAGGAGGTGGTCCAGCTTCATTTTCTTGCATGTGTCTGTCCAGGTTTCCCAACACCACTTATTGAACAGACTGTCTTTACCCCATCGTACATTCTTGCTTCCATTATCGTAGATTAGATGGGCATATAGACATGGATTTACATCTGGACTCTCTATTCTGTTCCATTGATCTATGTGTCTATTTTTATGCCAGTACCATGCTGTTTTGATTACTATAGCCTTGTAGTATAGTTTGAAATCAGGTATCATTATACCTCACACTTTGTTCTTATTTCTCAAGATTGCTGAGGCTATCCGGGGTCTTTTATGGTCCCATATAAATTTTAGGATTATATGTTCTATTTCTGTGAAAAACGTCGTTGGTAGTTTGATAGGAATTGCGTTGAATATGTATATTGCCTTAGGCAGTATGGACATTTTAACTATATTAATTCTTCCTATCCATGAACATGGAATGTGTTTCCATCTATTTATGTCTTCTTTCATTTCTTTCTTCAGTGTCGTATAATTTTCTGAGTACAGATCTTTTACATCTTTGGTTAGATTTATTCCCAGATATTTTATAGTCTTTGGAGCAATTGTAAATGGAATTGTTTTTTTAATTTTTCCTTCTGCTATTTTATCATTGGTATATACAAATGCAACTGATTTCCGAATATTAATTTTATATCCTGCTACTTTACTAAATTCATCTATCAGTTCTAATAGTTTCTTGGTGGAGTCTTTAGGGTTCTCTATATATAGTATCATATCATCTGCATATAGTGATAATTTTACTTCCTCCTTACCAATTTGGATGCCTTTTATTTCTTTCTCTTGTCTGATTGCTGTGGCTAGAACTTCCAGCACTATGTTGAATAGAAGTGGAGAAAGTGGGCAACCTTGTCTTGTTCCTGATCTTAGGGGGAATGGTCTTAGCTTTTCCCTATTGAGTATGATGTTAGCTGTGGGTTTGTCATATATGGCCTTTATTATGTTAAGATATGATCCCTCTATTCCCACTTTCTTAAGGGTTTTTATCATAAAAGTTTGCTGTATTTTATCAAATGCTTTTTCTGCATCTATTGATATGATCATGTGATTTTTATTTTTCATTTTGTTAATGTGGTGTATCACATTAATTGATTTGCGGATGTTGAACCACCCCTGCATACCAGGGATGAATCCCACTTGATCATGGTGTATGATCTTTTTAATGTATTGCTGAATTCTGTTTGCTAATATTTTGTTGAGAATTTTTGCATCTATGTTCATTAGAGATATCGGCCTGTAGTTTTCTTTTTTTGTGGTGTCTGTCTGCTTTTGGGATCAGGGTGATGGTGGCTTCGTAAAAACTGTTTGGGAGTCTTCCTTCCTTCTGGATTTTTTGGAAGAGCTTGAGGAGAATAGGTGATAATTCTTTTTTGAACGTTTTGAAAAATTCACCTGTAAAGCCATCTGGTCCAGGGCTTTTGTTTGTTGGGAGATTATTGATTACTGATTCAATTTCCCTGGTGGTAATCAGACTGTTCAGGCTTTCTGTTTCTTCTTGAGTTAGCCTTGGAAGGTTGTGCGCCTCTAGAAAATTGTCCATTTCTTCAAGGTTGTCAAATTTGTTGGCATATAGTTGCTCATAGTAATTTCTTAAATTTTTTTGTATTTCTGTGGTGTCTGTTGTCACTTCTCCTCTTTCATTTCTGATTTTATTAATTTGGGTCCTCTCTCTCTCCTTTTTTTAATGAGTCTGGCTAAAGGTTTGTCAATTTTGTTTATCTTCTCTAAGAACCAACTCTTGGATTCATTGATCTTTTGTATTGTTTTTCTGGTTTCTATTTCATTTATTTCTGCTCTGATCCTTATTATCTCCTTCCTTGTGCTCCCTTTGGGTTTATTTTGCTCTTCTTTTTCCAGATCCCTTAAGTGTGAAGATAAACTGTCAATTAGTGATGTTTCTTGTTTCTTTAGGTAGGCCTGCAGTGCTATGAACTTCCCTCTTAGGACTGCTTTCGCAGCATCCCATAGATTTTGGGTCGTTGTGTTCTCATTCTCATTTGTCTCAAGATATCTTTTGATTTCTTCTTTGATCTGCTGCTTGACCCATTCATTATTTAGCAACATGTTATTTAGCCTCCATGAATTGGTGTATCTTCCTGGTTTTTTACCCCTGTAGTTCATTTCTAATTTCATAGCACTGTGGTCAGAGAAGACAATTGGTATGATTTCAATTTTCTTAAATTTATCAAGGCTTGTTTTGTGTCCTAACATATGATCTATCTTAGAAAATGTTCCATGTGCACTTGAGAAGAACGTGTATTCTGCAGCATTGGGGTGAAATGCTCTGCAAATATCAATTAAATCCAACTGCTCCAAAGTATCATTTAAGGCTGCTGTTTCCATATTGATTTTCTGTCTGGAGGACCTGTCCCTTGTTGTCAGAGGTGTGTTGAAGTACCCTACTATGATAGTGTTGCTGTTGATCTCTGTCTTTATGTCCCTCAGTACCTGTTTTATATATTTAGGTGCGCCTATGTTAGGTGCATAGATGTTTACTAGGGTTATGTCCTCTTGTCGGATTGATCCCTTTATTATTATATAGTGCCCATCTTTGTCTTTTAATATGTTCTTCATTTTAAAGTCTATTTTGTCAGATATAAGTATTGCAACTCCAGCTTTTTTTTTGCTTCCATTTGCATGAAATATGTTACTCCAACCCTTCCCTTTCAGCCTGTGTGTGTCTTTTGATCTGAAATGAGTCTCTTGTATACAGCATATACAAGGGTCTTGCTTCCTTATCCACTCAGCCACCCTATGTCTCTTGATTGGAGCGTTTAATCCATTTACATTTAAAGTGATTATTGATAGGTACATAGTTATTGCCATTTTTAAATTTGTAGTAAATTGTTTTCATCTTTCTTCTATTTACAGAAGTCCTTTTAGTATTTCTTGCAATGCTGGCTTGGTTGTAATAAATTCTTTCAGTTTGTTCTTTTCTGGGAAGCTCTTTATCTCTCCATCAACTTTAAATGATAGCCTTGCTGGATAAAGCAATCTCGGTTGTAGGCCTTTGTGTTCCATCACTTTGAGTATCTCCTGCCACTCCCTCCTGGCCTTCAATGTTTCTGTAGAAAAGTCATTTGATAGTCTCATGGGAGTTCCCTTGTATGTAACCTTCTGGCTTTCTCTTGCTGCTTTCAAGATTCTCTCTTTGTCTTTAAGCTTTGCCATTTTAACTATAATGTGTCTTGTTGTGGGCCTGTTTGGGTTTATCCTGGTTGGAACTCTCTGCACTTCCTGGGCTTGTATGTTGGTTTCCTTCATCAGGTTAGGGAAGTTTTCGGACATTATTACCTCAAATATGTTCTCAATCCCTTGCTTCTTCTCTTCGCCTTCTGGTATTCCTATGATGCGCATGTTGTTGCGCTTGATGTTATCCCAGAGGTCTCTTAACCCATCTTCATTGTTTTTTATTCTTTTTTCTTTCTGTTGTTCAGTTTGAGTGATCTCTGCTAACTTGTCTTCTAAGTCGCTGATTTGATTCTCTGCTTCATCTAACCTGCTGGTCATTCCTTCAAGTGAGTTCTTAATTTCGGTAATTGTGTTCTTTAGTTCTAGCTGGTTGTTCGTTAAGATTTCTACATCCTTTTTTAGTTCTAACTGGTTGTTCTTTATGATTTCTATATCCTTCTTTATGTCTTCTCTAAGCTCCTTAAACATTCTTATCACCAGTGTTCTGAACTCTGTCTCTGACATGTTGGTTACCTCTGCTTCATTTGGTTCCAGTTGTGGAGGTTTCTTCTGTTCTTTTATTTGGGACATGTTTCTTTGTCTCCCCATTCTGACTGACTCTCTGTGCTTGCTTTGATGTAGTAGGAAGATCCTCTAGAGCTCTTAGTTCTTGCTGGGTTATCTTATGTAGTATGTGTCCTTTATATTTGACTTGGACTACTTCGTTCTTCTCCTCTGCATGTGCAACAAAGGTGGCTCATGTGTTTATGTATTGTCCTATTCAAGAAGAACTTTAATTACTTTTTGCTTCTGAGTAAGTGGGTTTAACTCTTAGGCTGTCCATTTGTGAGACTTGGCTCTGCCCACCGCAGGGTGTTCTGCTGGGTGAGCGTTAGCCACCTAAATGAGGTTTGGTTTCTATGGGCTGTTGTGGCTTCAGAGAATTCCCTCTGGGTGTGTGACTTGTAGGTCAAACCCGGTAGTACTCTGGTTTGGTCCAGAGTTGGCTTCTGGATATGTTGAATCTTGTGCCTCTTAAGCTGGGCCCTATTAGGGCAGTTTCAGCACAAATCAAGTTACCAAGTACAACAACAACAACAACAACAAAGAAAACAAATCAAGTACATTCACATGTAAAATACAACCAACAATCCCCACTCAACATAGGCAAAGATATCAAAGAAATAAAGAGAGAACAAAGCAAATCACAACAAGCAGAAAGAAAAAAAGAAGAAGAAAAGAAAGAAAGAAAAAAAGAAAAAGAGAAGAAAAAAGAGAAAAAGAAAAAAAAAAAAACACCAAGCAAAGCAAAACAGAAAGCAGCACCAGTCTTGGCTTAAGCCCACCAAGTAATCTTCAGGTTGTCCTCCGCTGTGCCAAAGAGTTCCCTGCCTAGTGCGCAGGCAGCGCTAGTCACCTGGTGCCCAGAGTGAATTTGGGAGTGTAGATTTAAATGCGAGGGGCTGAGGGGTCTGGATGACAGTTTTCAGAGACTGTGCAGTTTCTGTCCTTTCCTGCACAAATGCACGCTGAGAGTAGCTCCACCAGCCCTGTGCCCAGTACTCCTGAGTCTTAGGGCCCTCCTTCCGTGGGTGTGTGGGAGGGGGCGGGCGGGAGATCTCTAAGGTGCTGAAAGCCGGGAGCTGCGTCTGCAGCTTACTGCTGAACTCAGGGAGTGCTTCTGCGATTGCCCATGCCCCGCCCCAGGCCAGCCAGAAAGGGTGGGGGCTGGGGATGGAGGGGTCTTCTCCCTCCCAGGCCAGCCACGTCACACTCCTCCCGCAGGCCTGAAAAGGTGGTGGCTGGAGGTGTGGGAGTCTCCTCTCTCCTCGTCCAGCGAAAATCCCCTCCTCCCAGCCTCTTCCGAAGGTCAGAGCTGGCTGCCAATCTTCCCAGCGCCTGAGCACAGACGCCCCTCTGTAATCTGACACTACTCCTCAGTTCAGGGGTCAGTTTGAGTCTCTGGAAGAGCGGGGGGAGGATTCGAAAAGCGCGGTGACAGGCCCAGGTGTGGCGTCTGAGTTCTTTGTCTGCCCTAGGGCCCACGATCTGCCCGTCCCGGAGGGAGCGATCAGCTGTGGGACGCAGGGAAAGAGCCCACCTCCTGGACCCTACTCTCTCCGCTGCACCCTGGGCTCCCGTGGGACTCTAGAGCCCCGGGTGCTGCCTGCCGCTGCTCCTGTGGGCACGCTCCTCTTGCTCTCCTCGCTCCTCCCCCGCTCGCCCAACTAGCGCACCTCAAAGCAAACCTTCCACGAGTCTCTGCTCCGTCCTGGGAGCCGAGCAGCGCAGCGGTTGCTGTACGGCCTGGGCTCCGCTGTGGGGGGGTTAGTGTTTTCACTTCGCGCCCCTCTCTCCTCCCCCGCTTGCCTAACTAGCGCACTCCAAAGCAAACCTTCCACGAGTCTGCGCTCCGTAGTCCTGGGCACCACGGCGGCGGTTGCGGCTGGCCTCGGCTCCGCGGGGGTGGGGGTGGGGGGGCGCGCTTCCACTTCGCTGTCCTGCCTCCTCCCCTGCTTGCAATCCGCGCACACCTTCAGGAAATTCCTCCACGAGTCTCCCCGCTGTTCTGCGTGTTCTATATCTCCCTGTGTCTTTAGAGCTGCGGTTTACCGCCGCTGCCGCAGCCGCCGCTGGCCTGATTCCACCACGAGACCGCGCGTTTCCACTCCACTCCCTTCCTTCTTCCCCTGCTCGCCCAATTTGCGCACCTTCAAGTAATCCTTCCATGAGTCTCTTAGGAGTCTCTTAGCTGTTCTGCGTGATGAGCAAAGAGTTGTTTGATGGGTTATATGTCCCATTTGTAATAAGATCCAGAGGAGAACTCAGAAAATGTGCCCCGCTGCCGCCATTCCTATGACGTCACTCTGAATTTCTTTCTAAGTTCACAAGTCATACTACTTTTCTGACCCATGTATTTAGTACCATAGGGAATGTTAGAAAACCACACTAGTATTTCCTTGATTTTCAGAGTGATTTACATTTTAAATGTGAAGGAGTATGTTTTCCTGTAGCATGTAAAGCTATCTGTATTATTTTATGACATAAGAGGCAGAATGATTTGTGTATTGGCCTCATTGAATAGGAAGTGGCTGTGACGTGAGAGTCTTAGGCAATCATGTTTCTCTAAAAAATGAACTAGAAGGAGTAAACAGAAGCAGATAACAATATTTGCATTGAAGTAATGATCTGTGATAAGTAGTGATTATGATTTATAAATTATAATCAATTCCACTACTTATAGAAAAAGCATCTATGGAGAGTTATTTGGAAGAATATTGATAGTTTTCTCTTTTACTTTGTTATTTTATGTTGGATCAATTACCTCTACCTTTCAACACACACACACACACACACACACACACACACACACATTTGCTACTATTACTTTCTTCAGGATAAGAAATACCAATAATAAATACAAAACGATGTCTAATTTTCCTCATTTGAACAAATTCAATATTTCAATTTGTTGGAGAGTCCCCTTTAGTTTAAGCACTATAAACTTTGCTCAGCACACTAGCTAGTCTCTCTGAAAAAAAATTATTCTTGATATTTAAATATAGATCCTAGCTGAATTTGAATGTATTGAGAGACAGAATAAAGGGATAACGACATAGAATGAGTTTTTGTCTAGTATTTGTATCTGATATGATTTCAGTGGAAGGTACACTATATTCTTGTATCAGAGACACTTACTCAGTGATCGTAAATACTGTCCAAATTGATTTAAGCCAATTGAATTAATTTTAAATAACTTTAAAAAGATATGAAAAAAACAATATTTTTTTGCAGGGGATCTGGAATTCAACACATATATGTATATTAAATTATTCAACCCCAATATTCTGGATAATGCAAGAAGAATTAAAAATAAAAAAAAGAAAGGTAAGGGAGAGTCTTAGTCTGTTGAGGCTGCTGTACTAGAATACCATAGACTAGATGATGTATAAACAGCCAAAATTTATTTCTTATAGCTGTGGAGGCTGGAAATCTGAAATCAGGATGCTAACATGGTTAAGTTCTATTAAGAACCCCCTTCTGGGTTGTAGACTGTAGACTTTTCCTTGTATTCCCACATGGCAGAGAACAGAGATAGGAAGGAAGCTCTCTCAAAATTCTTATAAGTGCACTAATGCCACTCATAATGGCCCCACCCTCATGACCTCATCTAATCATAATTACCTCCCCAATACAATCACATTGGTAGAGTTTCAACATATGAATTTTGGGTGGACACAAGGAGAGAAAAATACCATAAAGTTGAATTAAATTTTCCCTGGGTCCCCAAATATCTCAGGACAGATATCTGACCCAGTACATATATGACCCTGAGTTGTCACTCTTCCCTTTCCCAGCTATTCTATTACCTATGTTGAGACCTCTATCCATGACCTTCTGTCTGTGACAAACCATCAAGATTGGCACTTTGGATATCATTGTAAAGCAAGAGGTGAGATATTTATCCAGTAACTCCAGTCCAATTAGCTTGTCCTGCAGGCGACAGAGAAGTTGCTATTACTTTCAACCTTTCTTTGATTTCTGCATGAAGTATATTCATTAGACAGCAGAAATCTGTTTGGAGGTGAGGATACTCCCCACTGAATGCCTTTCAACCTGGAAAGTATGATTCCCATGGGTTAACTGAAAAGATGATTTCAAAACCTTTAATAGCAAATTACAAATTTTATATATATACATATCTATGTATATATATGAGTTTACATGAAAAATTTACATATTTATAATTCTTTCTGTTACATTTTTTTTAAATCTCCTTGTGTATACTTTGGTGCTTTCTACTTTCTGTTGTTTTATTTTATTGCATGATTCACTGAAAATCGCCAGTTCTACCTTGTATTAAACTTTATTTTTTACAAAGAATTTTGAAAATCAAACTAGTAGGTGTTCTTGGGCATTTTATGGTGACAAGTTTGGTAAAAATAAGCATTTAAATTAAGTATTATACACTTAGAAATCTATTTTGGAAATCAATTGTATCCCTAAGATATACTGAATAAGAAATTCTCATATTCACATAAATCTTTTCCCCACATATTTTACAACTGGGCTGCAGAGTTTAATGTATAGTCACACTATTTCCTAATCTGAAAATAATCTAGAGTTGCAAATTTTGCACAGATCCAAGCAGGAGAGAATGCTATCTGAGGAAGACGATCTTTATTTTCATACATACAGTTCTGTCAAGACCAGGCATATTACCAAGGCACCAAAGCTGCAGGTGGAGAACATGCAAGGCTATCTTATTCATGCTGATGTATGATCTAATTTCAAGTTTTTCACTTTGTAAAAGTTCTTGTTTCAGGAAAGCACTTCTCCCTGCCTCTGTCTTATTTTTATCTCTGAAATAAATATAAAAAATGCAAGATACCCTTAGAATGGAATTTTTATTATTAAGAGCGGACTCTGCCTTTCTCTGAACTACAACTGCAGATCGTCACTTATCGATAAATCATTCCAGCGACTCCCGTCATCGCCCCACCCCCTTAGACCTGAAAGTCACACTTCCTCTGGTCTGACAAACCTCTTCGGTTACTTCTTCTTTCATGACATATCAAGAAATCTGTCCTTGAAGTAGAGTGGTGTCATAAAATAACTAGATTCTATTTTGATTTTAAAGAGGTAAAAGATGCAACCTTAGGTGACAATATATCTTTTCTTTAGTTGTTTGTATATTTACCTCTCTGCCCTATGAGAGAGGGCTAGGTCTCTGCCTTAATTAACTTTTCATACTCTTCTTTGGTAAGGTACTTTGAATATCACAGATGATCAATAAATTTTGAGTTGAACTTTGAAATTTCTAGAAACACATGTTTTGTCTACTTTCCACCCCCAACTCTATCCTAAGGAATGTGGACAAAGGAAGAAGCAAAGGGAAAGAAAATCTCACTAGCATTAAGAAAGCTGAGGAAATAGGTTTGATTTTCCTTAGCTTCTCTTCTCCACACAACACACACACACACACACACACACACACACACACACACACACACACACACGAGTAACTTTTTCATCTTCACTTATAATCCAATATTAATATAGATAAAAGTTCTGTGTTTTACTTGCTTTACTTTAAACTACTTTATGTGGGGAGATAATATTATTGGGAATTCAATTAAATAAACTGTCTTATGCCACAATTCTAAGTGGAATTGGACATAGCATCTATGTGCCTTTTTTATTCTCAAGGTGAAGTCTCTCTCCTTTTCCTTCTGCCGCCTGCTGCTCTCAAACACATCTCCTCTTGTCCCTTCTAACCTTGCTCTATCAGTCACCACTAGCACTTCCTTCCTAAACTTCCCCCATTCTAGTGGTTTTTGTTGTTGTTGTTGTTGTTTTTTCTCCTAAATGTTCTCAGATCGCTCCCATCTGAAATTTGCCTGTCTTAATTTTGTACCTCCCTTCTTGATCTTGGAACAACGAGGGTACAGCCTCATTGTCATTTTTTCCTTTGGACAAGGTGGTCTACACACCTTGTCCCCACCTCCTCATTTGCCATTTACAGTGCAACTCGCCACCGTTAGCTTTTGTGCTAAACAAACGGAAATTGCTCTGGCAAAGGTCACCAACCAATGAACATGTTTCAACTTTTATATGCCTAGAATAAAGGCCTACAGCAATAACTTTTACTGGATGGATATTTAAGCTCTTTGACTTTCTTGAAACTCCGAGTTTCTTTCTGTGGGACCAGTTATCCTCTTATCCTCTCTGACCTCTACTACCAAATTTCTCCCAGGAGCATCTCTTCTTCATACCACTTAAAGTGTGGTGATTTTTTTGTATTCCATGCTCACAGCCCACTACTTTGCTCAGGTTAAATCTTAATCTCCTGGATGTGAGTCTCTTCTCTTTAGATGGATCTCTTACCCATATATGCATGAAAGACACAAATGTAAGTCTTGGGGCACATTTGCGCTCAAACATTGTAGAAACACTATTTAATAGGTCCTTCTTGAAAAAACATGTGTAATTTTGTCTTCCAGATTTTCCTTTTCCCCCAAATTTGTTGTGCAGCTTTGTGAAAAGCATCACTATCCACCTTTTCTCTCTGTAATGAAGTTACCATTAATCCTCTTCCTTACTCATCACATCCAACCAATTGTGACATCATTCTGATCTTACCTCCTAAAATGTCCTAAAATCTATTTCCTACTTTGCACTACAACCATCTGATATCAAATTCAAGCAGACTCTCATTCTCATTGGCACAAAATGATGAAATAGCCAACTATCCTAACCCTTCACTTTCAATGTGCCTTCTCTCACCACCTCATCAGCCAGTCCATCCCCCATCCTGCAGCCAGAGTGATCTTTCCTAAATAATAATAAAAAAAAATTGTCTAGATGACTTTCCTTTCTCAAGCTCTTCAGTAGCTCCTTACCACCTACAAGATGAAGTCTTATCTCTCTGACTTGGTATTACAGATTTGCACAAACTGTATTGTTTAACTTTCTCTACACTTTGCGGTTTGGTATCTGTTCAAGTTTGATATTTCACCTGCTCCACCTACAGTGCATTTATCAAAAATATTTTTTGCTTTTCTTAATTGTATTCATCCTTTAGCTTCCTGATTAATTTTCATCTCCAGGAAGCCTATGCTTCATCATAACTACCTCTCTTTTGTTAGCATGTAATATCTTATGTATAGATCTCTACAATAACTTTACTACTTTGTATTAAAATAATTTAGGGTTTTTGTCCCCACAAGATGATATACTCTTCAAGGACAGAGATGATATCTGATTTGTGTTTGTATATGTATGTTACCACATACTTCATAAAATAGGTAGCAATAAATGCATCTTGAACTACATTGACATTTTATTGCACATATTATTTCAGTTATTATCCATATTTTTCAGTATTTCAGGGAGTTTTGATAATGTTTTCTATACCATACAACTTGGGTAGTGATCAAATCAGTGTTTACCTAATATTGCCTTTTCACCACAACTCTCTGGGGGAGATAATAGAATCCCGAGGTTGGAAGTAAGGAAACTGAGTTGCAGAAATATTAACAGGTGCAGAATCACACAGCTACTAAGTGACAGAGCCCAAACTTGCATCCAGAGGGTCTACCTGTCTCATATATAACCCATTCAAGAAAGTATTTTTCACATACTTTATATATTTCAGGAAACTCATATTTTACTTTTTGCCTTATTTGTTTTCATAGATATTCCTTTGTTGTACAACAGAAAGGAATTTACTCTATTCTCTTCAGGAATGTCAAAACTGAATCTCAAGTAAAGTGAATTCAGATTACAAAGATGTTCAAGGAACAACAGTGAGTCTGTTGTCATAACCCAATCCCCACCAGGCTTGACATTATGCCCAGAATATATCCCATAATGTAGGCGATCATATTTCTATTTCAGTGAATGTCATAATTCACTGAAAAAATATTACTATTTCCTAAGCATCATCCATGCCTTCATATTGCAGGCACAGCAATAAAAAGGAAGAAAGCAGAAAAGAAAGAAAGAAAGAAATAAAGAAAGAAAGAAAGAAGGAAGGAAGGAAGGAAGGAAGGAAGGAAGGAGAGAGAGAGAGAGAGAGAGAGAGAGAGAGAGAGAGAGAGAGAGAGAGAGAGAGAGAGAGAGAGAGAGAAAGAAAGAAAGAAAGAAAGAAAGAAAGAAAGAAAGAAAGAAAGAAAGAAAGAAAGAAAGAAAAAGAAAGAAAGAAAGAAAAAGAAAGAAAGAAAGAGGGAAAGAAAGAAAAAGAAAAAAAAAGATAGGTATAATCTGACTTGGAGAATATTTAGAAACAGTTTTGAAAAGTTACTTTCTTTCACTTACATATTTATTCAGACACCTATTAAGTTCATCTCTCTGCAATCCCCAATGTCTGAAATGGGGATAATGATATGTATCTCTCAGTTTTATTAGGATGGTTCCAGGAGACAATTTAGGTAAAGTTTCTGTCCCTGATCTTGGTGCAAGTGAAGTGACAGATCCATACAAATTTCTCCCTCTTTCTCTTTCCCATTCCAGTCTCCTTTGCCTTCTACATCACTCACTAGATTATTGTCATAACGTCCTTGATGGTTTCTCATTCTCTATCTGTTTTGCAATTCATCTTCCACTCTGCTATCGGGCACAAAGTGAGATAATTACAAGGCCACTGGAAAGGCCAGACTGCTAACTCCCAGAAATGTTTATTGATAATGAAAATCTGGCATGAGATTTAATTTATATTTTGAATGTTGAAAGAAAGATGGAAGACATTTGTGAAATTCTAGTCCCAGCCATTTTCATGACATTTCAAAACACGTATTGTGGTCCAGACTTAATTTATCTCCAAAGCTTTCTTCTTAATGACACAGTCTGAGGACCTGGTATGACATTTTTCCTCTCTTTGCTGAGGTGGGAGAAAGCATGCAAGTCATTCCCAGTTGAATATTTACTCTACTTGGGACCAATTTATTGGAAGGAGTGTAGACCATTACTGCAAGCAATTTAGAGACCTCAAAAACAAGTTCTTAAATGATCGTAAAATATCATAATCCTGTACAAATATTTTGTGGCTGTTGTTCATGTAGCAAAAACACCTTCAAAAAGGGCACTGGTCAAAATTGGTGTGATTATTTTTTGTCTTGCCTCTTGCAGATCACCCCCTCTCTCTCCAAAGAAGCCTTTGTTTCCATGGGCAACAGAGCTGCCCCCTGCACACTGATTGTGAAGCTCTGGATTGGTTCTCATGGCCTGAGGTAAACAGTTGCCTGCTGCACTATATAAATACTGAAAGCAAAACTCTCCTGGAAAAAGACCTGACCAGCATGAATTGAAGGTAACTATAGGCTGCTCTAAAAAGCCCACCTCCAACTGTTCCTTGATAAAAATTCCCAGAGAGAAGGCTACGTGCCGTGTGGTTTCAATAATTTCTGCCATTTAGGGATGGGAGTCTGTTGTCAGATGTTTGCAGCTTTTATATCAGTTTGACATACAACAGAATGCCATTAATGTCATCGTTGCCCTTCAAATTCCAGGGAGAACATGATTTCTAGCAAAGTTGTTTGTTTCTAGATCAAGGTGAGTTGAAGGAATTTTCATGATGTTTTGAAACCAAGAGTTTTGGGCATGTGCATACCATCACATAATTTTGGGGTTATGAACAGAAGTGGGGGTGATTATTTTAATAAACTTTCAGTTAACCCTTTTCATTTGCAAGTTTAGGTACGTTCCATTGCATGGCATTAGGCTATTTCTAAAGAGTATTTAATGCTAATTGTAAAATTCAGGCGATCCCAACAATGTTATTTTTATAACGTTGGCTATCTGAATGAGAACTTGGTCAACCTGGATGTTTTGCCTATTTTTTATCTAATCAAAATATGCAAGTGGCAAAATATAGATAACAGCTCTGGGAGGGAGAGATTCTTGGAGTCTGGTGGTATTGGGCTCTATGAGACTTCTTTTCAGCTGTTCTGCAATTTCCTCATACCATGTTTCCCCAAAAATAAGACTTAGCTGGACCATCAGCTCTAATGAGTCTTAAGACCGGGTCTTATATTAATTTTTGCTCCAAAAGACGCATTAGAGATGATGGTCCGGCTAAGTCTTACTTTTGGGGAAACAGGGTATTCCAAACACTTTATCTCACAGAATCACTGAGTAGTAAAAAGTGACCTTCCCACATTCTTCGGGTATTTTTGTTTTGTGAGGACAGGGCACAGGGTGTCTAGCCCACCAGTGTAGTATCATCCCTCAGCGTAACTTGCACTTAATTATGGCATTTAGTAATACTTGCTGAAAGATTGACATGTAAATTAACAAAAGCATTTGTAGAGAAACTACAAAAATTAAACCCCACTGCCTGTACTGGAGAGAACAGACGCATAAGTCAATACCTATAAGATGTAAGTGTTGTGGCAGAAATATGTATTCATCTAGGATTCTGTCATTGATGTCTGAAAAAAATGGTGAATTGATATTCAGCAATAATATTATCTTAAGTTGTATGATTCTTTATGAAGCACACCATCTTATTTGATCCTCACTCACAGTTACATTATGAGATTGGGGGTGGGGGAATCCCATTTAATGGTATGTAAATGGTATTTAAGGGAACTTTGATTATTTCCCTAAGGTCATATGGCAGTTATTCAGGTCCTCAGAATTCTTTCTCAATACTCTTTCTGGTCTACTCTTGCCTTGTCAAGTTCTCACTAGGAGAAGGGAGGGTGTAGGCTCAAGAACATAGGGATGAAACAGCAGAATCATTTAGTTACAAGTAGTCATTTCTAAACAACATTCCGATAAAATGCATTAAAATTTTTCGTAATACTCATTCTTATAGAGGACTGTAGATTCATTAACAGAATTTGAACCATGTTTCCAAAATGTTAAAAGAGAGATACTAATGGAAACATGATTTTAGGGTGTACATGCCAAAATGTTAATTACCAACATTTGTCAAATACTTTAAAACTTAAAGATCTTTTCAATTGATTATCTCATTGATTTTCACACAAGTTACATAATTGAGACATGTTGGAACTGGGCTACACATTCAGTTGATTCTACTTCCTATGTTCTTTTCACATCTAAGCTAATTGGCAAAACATCCTGACGGTCTCCGTGGTATTGCCAGTGTGGTAAATACCCACCTGCCATAGCTAAATGCCCACCTGAACCCATTCAACTTCCGATTGCTCCATGGATACTGCCTGCACAGTGGCTCTCTGAAGTTAGCACTCCAATTAGCACATCAGTGATAGGGTACAACAGTGTGACTTGATGAGTCCAAATCTCCCCCATATAATGAAAAAGTGTTCATTCAACATTTCCTGAATATTTGCTATATGCCAAATACCATGTTAGATGCTGGCTTTTGTTTTATGCCATGTAAAAGATATGGTCAATGCTCTCAACCAGATTATCAACCACACAACAGTTTCTTCATCTTTCGATATAAACAAGAGACCACAAGGTTACAACAATTAGGAAAAGTCTTAGCAAAATTTTGGAAGAATGAATTTGCTGAAGTCATAGGGGTTGATATTATTAATAGATTGTTTATCTAATATATTTGTCACAATATGTTTGTTTATCTAAAATATTTGTTACAGGAATTCAAATTTAATCTGCAGTAGACTATTTTACTTAAAGTTACAGTTTAAGGTGATGATGTCTTTTGCAATTGTTTGGGCAACTATTGTTTCTGTTGGTAAAAATAATTTATTTTGGTTTCCCAGGATTTTCTGTAAGTGCAGGATGGATGTCATTGTTAGTCTCAGGATTTGTTTCTTAAGCAGATGATCTGTTTTGAGGTTGTGCAGTAACCTCCACTTTTCTAGCTGTTGGCAGTTTGATTTTGTGATATTTCTTTTAAAGATATACATTAACATCTCAAGTCCCATTTCGAAGGTGTATTAGAAACAAGGTAATGTAAAGGAAGAAACATGGGCTTCAGACAAGATTTCGAACCTCAGTTCTATAGATGAGTATTTATGTTTACTTTGGGGAGTCAGTTAGCTTCTCTGGGCCTCAGTTTCTTCATTAGTAACTATGTCCTGTCCCTAGGTTTTATTCAGGTTTATAAAGCAAATATCAAAGTACTTATATAGCAAAAAAGAAAATGTAAATTGTTGTTATTAGAATCCTTTTCACAGCTGTCTCTATGAAACTTGACTGGGTTTTATATTGATAGATACTGGCAGTTCTCGTGAGTCTGGGCTACCAAGGTAACCGGTATAGCAGATGGCTGCTTTCATTGCATGATGCGTTTGGAGAACTGAACCCTAAGACTGATCTCCTCCGTGGAGACGAAGCATCAAAACATGTGTATATTCTTCAGTTGAAGCGTCCTTTGCTTATATACTTAAATACTTTCAGTAACTCTGCTTTACCTACTGACTTTTGTGTAGCTAAAGTAAATACTAATTACTCATTATTGTATTTAGCTGATTAATATTATAATACACTCAATTCATTGCATTGACAAACACATCCAATAAATAAAGTTTTCAAGAACTGTGTTTTTCGGCAATATTGACCATTTAAATGCTTTGACATGAATTATGAAGCAGTGAAAAGAGGATTCTTGCCTGATTCAGTGGAACTTTTTGAAGTGAGAATATTACACTCCTTTATGTGCCAGTGCTCATAACAGACTGTTCTAGCGTGTGGCTATGTTGAGAACCGAGAAATATTTCTTTAATGAATGCCTTTTCATGGTCTATCATGTGCTAGGTGCTCTGCTGGGCACTGCAGAAATTGTGCTGAGTGAAAACTAACACGGTGGCAACAGTGAAGTAGAGACTGTGACGAACTCTCTGATCAGCCGGGTCTTAGTATTATCATCTAATCCTCCAGGTCAACAGCAGTTGGGCCAAAAGTTCAGACACCTAGTGCAAGTTTGGTCACTGATGGTCTCTCTCTTGGACATTTGAAAATCTAATAAGAGTCATCAAAAGTTGGGGCTCATTGAAGCTAAGCCATATTTTTTTTTTTTTTTTTCAATATATGAATTTTATTTTTTTTTTATTTTTTTTTAATTAATTTATTTATTAGTTTCAGGTGTACAAAACAAGGTAATACTTAGACGTTCATCATTTATATCCCTCATACTGTGAACCCCCCTCCCCCCATCCACTATCCCTCCGACCTCACACTGAACCATCACATTATATATATAAAATTATAGTTGGCATTCATTAATGTTTAGCTTCTGATGTACAATGCCATGATCAGGTATCCACAGTATCCCTGAGGTGGTCTCCCAAATAGGACGCATGTCCATCGGATACCCAACAAAATCTTTACAACATTATAGAATACCTTCCCCAAATTAATTTTCAAAAGAAAAACCCTGAGGCCATCTTGTGGTTACCAGCTGCTTCCAAATCCCTTCACCTTTCCCCTTATCCCCAACCCCCTCCCACACACCCATCTAACCACTCTCGGTTTTTTCTCTGCATCCCCAAAACTGACTCTGATTAGTTCATTCACATAGTCTTTTCTTTAGATTCCATATATAAGTGAGATCATATGGTACTTGTCTTTCTCTTTCTGACTTATTTCACTTAACATAATGTTCTCTAGATCCATCCATGTTGCTGCAAATGATAAGATTTCTTTCTTCTTTATGGCTGCGTAATACTCCATTGTATAAATGTACCACAGGAAGCTAAGCCATACTAATGTCACTCAAAGAAGACCACGTAGAGATCCAGTGAGATACCTGGAATTGCCTGATCTTCATCTTTTGGTTTTGGTGAGCTAACCTGAGCATACTTCCACTAGATCCACACCTGTGTTTAAGCTGAGTCAAGGTAGTCAGTTCCTTGTAATTCCTCTCAACCCCACCCCTAAATGCATTGTGTTGACTGATATAATATTGCAAAATATGTGATATTATACCATATATTATGAAATTGACCAATATATTCTATAAAGTAGAATATACTGACTAATAGTAAATCAAAGTCTATGATGGATGACCATGTTCAGGTCTGCATTTATTGGTTAAATAATTTTAATTTGATCACACTCATCCTTTAAGATGGTTTATACAATAAATGAAAAATACATTCTCATTTCCTGTGTTTTCAGTTCTCTATATGCCTAAGGTAATAAGCTAGGCCTTATGAAAGTTACAAACCTGGCTACTACCAGGTTTGTAAACTCGTATGTTAGGAAGCTCACTGTCTTTGCAAGTTCAAACCTACTTTGAACCTGGAGGGATAAATGGGTACAAAGTTCTTTGTGGTGACTTGATTTTCATTATAATTAGGAACTTGGTATTCTCCTAAAGTAATTTCAAGGTTCCGGAAGCATACAAGTGCAGCAGTGCTTTAAATATTTCAGTTAAGACTTTATTCATTGACTTTATAGTAATATCAACCTCATACGGATACTCCATATCCCCCTCATCTACTCTATTTTTCTCCATAACATTAATTGCAATATGACTTCTAGATCTTGTGTATTATATATCTCCACAAACTGGATAGTTAGCTGCAAAGGAGCAGGGCCTCTGTTTGGTTTGTTCCTGTCTTTATCACCAGCACCTGAACTATACCTTATACTTCTTAATTACCCGATCACCATCTGTTGAAGGAATAGATGAATAGGTAGAGCAAACATACACTAAGATGTTTAGGTGCATAGATTTTGGCACTAACCAGACTTGGGTTTTAATATTAGCTTGTCATGTATTAGCCATATGAATTGGGAACAACCAGTTTATAACTGTAGGACTCAGTTTCCTCATCTGTAAAATGGGTGTAATAATTCACTGGTTCTTTTGACCAGTGAATTAATACAACATGGTTCCATAGTTGGTTAGTTGTAAATACTCAATAAATGGCAAATAGTGTTATTTAGAGTCTATCTTTGTGAGTCCTCAGAATACAATATGCTGTTCTTTTTCTTAATTGTCCCCAACAAAAATTAGTGTTTTGTATAGTTTTATTTTTGGTTTTAATTTCAGTTTTTGAATGGTTAATGAAGCACAAATATCCCCCCTTTTTGTTCTTTATGACTGTAATTCAACATTACAAATCATGTCTGTATACTTTAAATTTATTTTTCTTTTGATAAGAATCAAGCAATATTAAAGAATCCCATAATGAGGCTGGAGAATTGAGTATGCTGATTTTGAACCAGTTTCATGTTTAACTTGTTTTTGTTGATCAGATGAATTGCCATCTAAATTTGCCACCATTAATAGAAACTTGAAGATGAAGTGTATGAAAGAATATTTTAAATGCTAGAATATGTGTAATTTTTCCTAACAAAATATAGTTTTATTTTAAGTGAAAAATGGTAACATATCTATATGTAATAGCATGACTCTTCAACCATAAGGAAAACCCATGCTTATTGAGAGATTTTCATGTATTTCTCCAATAAATACGACACACCGTGCAATGTAGCAGATCCCTGTCCTCATATAGCTTATGACATAGCAATCTTTGAGCTCCCTTTTGCTGTTGCATTATTTGCAGCATCCGAAAGAGTGCAGTGTATGTAATCGGTACCTAAACACTGTTACCACCAGTGTTGAAATGGAGAGTTTGCTGTGGTCAGGTTAAGTGAAGCAATAGCATCTTATCAACAAGCCATACTCATTGATTGAGTGGGTGTGATTTAATGTAGTGCTACACATTGATGCTAAATATTATTTATCCATACTTTTGAGTTATGAAGTTGTTTCCAGTTCTCTAGTACAATGAAAATATTTCCAGGGGATGCATTTGTTCAGTTCCCAAATATTTATTCATTCCTCAGTATATCTAGGGCACCATGCTAGATTATTTCTATCTTGTTCTCTTGGAGTCCTGAGCTGTCATGCAAGAAATCCTATCCTGTTGCAGGATAGACCTTTTTGCGGGGTCCTCAGTCCACGTGGAGTAGCTGTGGGCTCCGCTGAGCCTAGCCTTCCATCTGTTGCCTCCAAGGCACGGGTCATGTGAATGACCATCTTGTCCTCTTAAGACTAGCTGTGACGCCAGTTGAATGCCACAGAAGTGACCCTAGTTTATAGCACATGGAAAAAACGTACCACCTAACAGTCCCTGTCTGAATTTCTGACCCACAAAATAATAAATAGAATAATATTTTTATTTTTTTTCATCTATTAACTTTTTCAACATTTTTTAGGTAACACTAGATAACTGGGATATGAATAGTCATCCAAATTAATATGTATTATAAATATGATAACTGGACTAGAAGGAGAGATATAGCAGTCTAAAAGAGATTATAACACAGAGCTCTATAAGATGTCCATGATTTTTTTAATTCTTTGTCCATAATGAGTATCATGCGAATAGTAGTACCATGTTTCCCCGAAAATAAAATCAAGTCTTATATTAAGTTTTGCTCCAAAAGATGCGTTAGAGCTTAAATTCAGGGGATGTCATCCTGAAAAATCATGCTAGGGCTTATTTTTTGGTTAGGTCTTATTTTGGGGGAAACACGATATATATTTTACAGTGGGGTGATTGATAATGGGTTACAAGATTACAAAAAGTATTCCTAAATGGAAAGGGAAGATGAAAGGTAACATAATCATAGTTTTATTTAAACCATTTCTATTAGCTCACATTGAAAAGACATTATCTATTTACTACCATAGAGTGGCCTCTTCTAAAAGAATTTTTTTAATTCAATAATTTCAGAGATGGAGATTTATTAATAACATATTTCAAACACACCAATTATTAAGCTACCACCATGTATCAGGACTAAAATAATATGTATCTTATAGCCATTGCTCCTTTAAATTCATTTAAAGCACTGGTATTTTGAAGTGGTAGGATTTCACTGATTTTTGTTGTAGTTTACTGATAAAGACTTAGAATGGTGGGTTAGTAATTGTCTCAGGATCTGAAGATAACTTACAAGTGGAAATTCTAGATTCACATCTGGCTGTTTGATTCCAATATCTTCTCTGAAAACAACTACATTATTATTATTTCAGAGGAACATAATGGTTATGACCATTATGACCTGGGACTAGGGTGTGTGAACAGTAACTGAAAAAGATTTAAGTTGTTGTATTACCATTGAGAACCAATGAAAGGCTGTATTTTTTTGCTATGTTTATCAGTAAAGTGGTCTATTTTACTTTGAACACTGAAGATGAAAACGTAGCTTCAAAAACTACTGAGATGCACACAGTTGCTCACACAAACACACACCCCAGAGGTTTCCTCAGCAACTTTACATCAATTGTTTCTTTAACCTAAGAAAAACCTTGAATAAGATCTGAAATAAACAATACAGCAGGAGCTCAAAAAAAAAGACAAATCAAATAAACACTCTGCAATTGCAAAAAATACATACATACATACATATACACGTACATATATACACACACATATAGATATGAGATACAAATACACATATAAATGTGTATGTGTATATATATATATTCAAAGCAGGCTACTGCAATATTTTCTTGATGGTGAATATCAAAAAGATTCTCCAATTCTATTTGATTTTAAGCTCATTTGAACACACATTAACCTAATTCAATATATTCTATAAAAACTATTTTTACCAGTTATGTGAAAGGGAAGACATAACTAAACCATCAACAAGTTCTGAGATTGGAATCTCTTGGTACAGAGATCAAAGACTGATTCTCTTAAATATGACAAATTTTAATTTGATTTGTGGTAATAGAGTCCAATGGATCTGGCCTTCCTTAATGACCTGCTTTAAAAAGGCATGGATATGTCTAGTAATTCTTTTTTGTAAGTCTTCCTTTTGGGCTTCTTATTACCAAGCTTGATTTTAAAGTACTTGTTTGAGACAACTGTGGTAGAATCTATTCTATTCCCAGTGACTTCTATTTAGTGGTTATCATCAAAGGACACAGACTTCATACCTCTAAGTGTGTGCTGTTGAAAGGGAACTAGACTAAAATGGTAGAACCAACTTGTTTCATCTTTGGTTCTTATTTTTCGGAAGTCTGATACATGGTTCTCTGAAAAGGACGTGACTTTTAAATGGAAAGACTTTAACTTTCAAGTGACATTTTTACCATGGCAGATAGAAGAAAACACAGTATACATCTCTTGTTAAAAGTGTCAAGAATGTTAGAAACAGTGAAACCAGTATTCATTCATTAAGTAGCAAAAAATAGTGTCCCAGAAAATTTTTTCTTGAATCCTATTACCATACAATATTTAAAATTGGTATGACTGATTACCTGATATCATGCATATAAGTTCTACTTCAAATAAAAGTACATATTTACCAAGTGGCTTTGGAAAAAGAGAACTGAGGTTGGGAAACTATATACACAGAGATATAAAAGTATGCCATGTGCCATTATGCTGCTAGTAACTGTGCTTTTTGCCATGTGAATGTTGACCTAAATGTGTGTGGGATAGGTGGGAAACTCTAAGAAAAGTGCTGGTTGTTTTATTTAGACAGCGTAGAAATTCATCATTTCTAAATTAATGCAGTAACGTGAAGTGTCTAGCACAGTGGTTGAAGCAGCAAGTACTGAATTGTAAGGTATTTGGACAACTAAATATAGGGTAACTCTCCTGTTACATATTGATTACATTTGACACATTTAAAAGGCAGGTGGACAGACCTTTCTTATCACTGAGTAATATGTATAGTGTGATATAACTTTCATGTGGTAAGGGAAAGTCTATGGACTCTGGAGGCAGACAAATTACATTTGAAGTTTGGCCAGGATCTCACCCTGAAGAGCTGTGTGACCTGCAGGGTAGAAGAGTTGAGGAGAGTTTTATCAAGGGACTCTTCACAAAGAGGTGGACAGAGCTGAGGAAACCCAACAAGGGATAGTGTAGTGTTCTCAGATTCACAACACGTAGGAGCCCTTACCCTATGTCTGAAGGGATGGGGAAGAAGCAAATAGGCAGAATTCTGAGAGGGCTGCCTGACAAGTGCCCTATAATAGAGGGACACAGCCAACTCACTGTGACCCAGTGGGAAGGGACCTGGGGATAATAAATGCTCTGACCTCACTCTCCTAAAGCTAGCCCTCCTGCCAGTTCTCCATTGGACAAATCAAACCAAAGGCAGAGGGTAAAGAAATGCATTAAAGCAGGTTTTTAAAGGTCAGCTGCTCAGCAAGGTAGAGAACAGAAAGAAGACTAGGGAAGGGAATGGAGTATCCCCAGCTCTAACATCTTAGTCTGTGGACATTAGATCACCAAAGAGAAATTTTCTTATCATTCAACTCCAGTGGCTTGTATGTCTATATTTTGGAATTCTTTGCAGCACCCACTCCATCTTGACAAAATCAGTAAAAGGAAATGACTGAATCCACCATGTTTTCCTTTTCAACTTAGTTGCCAGCAGGAAACCCCTCCGTAATGGTAATGCAACAATAGTAACTATATTAGCAATAACTATAATTGATTTGCTTCCTGTTTCTCTTTATGCCATTTTTTTGTTTGTTTCAATTTTCACAGCTTAACTGCCCTTTAAACCAATGACTATATACTCATACTAACTGAATTAAATTACAGCTCCACTGCTTACTAGTGGTGTGATCTTGGACAAATGACTTAAACTTGCTAAATCTTAGTCTGCTCACATGAAAAATGATGGTATCTTGATATGTCTTAGGATTTTTTCAGGAAGACCTATAGGAGACTCTCAATAAATGTTGGTTAGCAATTATGGCTTCTGGGAAGACTTTCATAGTAACAATTCATAAATAATTAATAATTTATATGAACTATTTATATAAATAATAATAAATTATGATATAACCACACTTTCTTAATTTGACCATGGCAATAATATCTTTCTTGCAGTATGAAATTGTTACAAATACCAACTAAGATAAAGCAAGGAGAGTTCTTGGTAATCTTCAGCGTATCCACAAAGATTATCTCTCATCGTTATTGCTATTATTGGCAGTGTTAGATCTTCCCCTTTGTCAATGATTTCTCTCCAGTGGGAGGAATGGACTGGCTGAGCTTTGATCGTGTCCCAAATGGGACACGTGGCCAAGCACAATGTGTCTTGTATCTGAAATACCAACAGAAGGAGTTCAGTCAAACCCCACCCTTTTTAGCTTCCACTCTAGGAAATGAGAAGTTTGACCAAAAAAGAGAGAATGTATTAGTGACATCTCTTTACAGTCTGAGAATGAGGATTGTAAGAACAAAGAAATGAGGATAATGTTTTATAAATGTACTTATCCAAAGATGTTTTTAATAGTCAGAACTAAGAAAAGCAAGGTACTTTTCCAAGGTTATATTTTAGGTGATTACGCCAGCAAAAAATATGATAAAGCACAACCTAAGAAACAGCAGGATAACAAGGGCATTTCCTTGGCATAGATATTAAAGTCCAGTAGCAAAATTGTTATGATTTACTATTCTCCCTTAATGGAAGTATTAAAATTGTATATGTTATTTATAATGTATACAAATCTATATAGTTTGTAATCTCCAAAGAGAACCCATGTGTTTTAGAAGAATAAATTCCTGGAGTAAATTGATCTACTCTAAAATACCCTTTCTTAGGATCCATACTAGCATATATGTAACCCTTCCAAAAATACCTCAGCAGGTCTTAGAGACATAATACAGGTTTGTGTGTGTGTGCATGCGTGCGTGAGCACACACACACACGTGTACATACACATGCTGCCATGTGCCACTGCAATGCTGTCACTCCACAAATCTTAAAATTTGGGAACATTTGGAAGTTTTTATGACCTGGATAAATATAGAATATGATTCTAGAGTTGTCTTTCAGTTTGAGGTCTTTTAACATGCATATTTGTAGTTTATTGTGTAAGAGATTTGTGGAGTGGTAGAATTGCAACAAAGCTGTTTCAGGAGTTCTTGGTTCTAGTCCCGTTGCAGTCATTGATGAGCAATGTGACCTGGGACAGAACCATTTAACCTCTCTGGATCTCAGTTTATACATCTGTAAAGCATTGAGTTTGAACTCTGTGATCTCTAAGGCCCTCATGAGAGGTAAAGTTTTATGATTCTGTGTGAGTTAATTACTGAGGTCTTTTCTGGTCAAGTTTGCCTCATTCAGCAATAAAGAAGAATGACCTCTGCTCCAAAATTAAAATATTCTGTAACTTATTAGAAACAGATGAAAATATTCCAGGGAGAATAATGACTACATCTCTTGATCCAGGCACAAACCTGAAGCATTCAAAACAAAGCCTATTTACCATCTCCTTAAGTGTCTCCCTTGTTCAAAACCAAATCAGGACCAAGACGCATTATTCCCTAACGCTCAAAGCTCCATAACACTGTGGGTGCTTTGGTTAATGCCTTGGCTGTCGTCTGACATAGTTTTCAGATCTGCCTCTGTTCCTTGTCAGCACCCGTGACAAAGCCTGGTTTCTCTTACACAGAGAGTGAATTTTAAAGAAAGGCATGGCAGCATCTTTCCTGTTGCTTAGATTTCTTTTGTTGCACATTATGTCTCACTTCCCTGTGCGGTCATTGGCCTGTGTTCCAACTTAAATTCCTGCACAGATGTTAAAGAGATTAATAATATCTCGAGGGCCTGTCTCAGACAGAAGAGCACAGGACACAAAGGCTGTCTTTGGAACATTTTAACCTCCCTTTTCAGAACCATCACCAAGTGCCTAGCTTGTGCCCCATTCTCTCAGACTTAGATTTCGATACCGTGTAATCTGTTAGCTGGCAAATATTTAAGATGGTTCTCACTTACGGGGGTTTGCATTTTGATAATGTAGTCCCAATGAAAAAAAAATAACCAAAAACAAAACACCCAAACCTCAAAACCAAAAATTAAAGGGTATAATTTTACCAAACGTGAATGACATTTACAAAAATAAGAAGTATCTTCAGGACAGGGAGGTTACCCTCCCATGCAAAGTGTGGGAGTTTAGTTGTTTATAAATGAATCTCCATCATTCACTGGTTGAGAGCTGCTCACCATAACTGGGATGTTACCAAATAAATCAGTATTTCAAAGCATTAAGTATTACCTGAAATGGTCTGAATCCATTCATACAGTTTAAAATATATGATTATTTCAGATGCATTTTACCTAAGAAAACAAACAAACAAAACGTACTTTTTCTCTATATAAAATAAGTATATAAGATACGTGTACTAAGAATGTTTTCTTCAGTTTTCAACATGATTTGATTTTCAGTTGCTGTAAGATGAAATTAAATCTTTGAACTCCTTTAGGAATGTTATATCCTAACATTATCTTTAGGATAATGTTCTTTAGGATAATGTTATATCCTAAAGAACAGAATGCTTGGCTTTTCATAGAAGAATGTTGATTGTCCGTTTCTTAAAATAAACTTTTAAAGTGTCATCTTAACACATTTACTGTTTTCAAGTGAAAGTTTGTTTTAGGGTGAGAAGTTCAAGAGACAAAAACCTCTCTTGAATACATTCATCCACACAACGCAGTCTTCGAATTAAGCTTCCAAAATGTTCTCTTCTTGTGAAGATTGCTTATGGTTACGTAGGTCTCTTTTCCCTGCAATGGTTCATTAGCTCTGAATACATTTTCCCTAGATAAAGTTAAAAGCTCATCCTAATTAGACTTCACTGGGGTGGTCTGAATTATTTGATCTATTCAGAAAAACGATAGAGAAAAAGGTGGCTTTGGATAGCTACCATGAATGAGCATGAGGGTAACCATGGTGATTTTAAGCTTTGGGTTAGGTTACATGGCATCTTCAACAATCCAATCTCAACACCAGGCAATAAATGTTACTCACAAGCAATCTTTCTCTTTCAACTTAAGTCTTTTATAACTATAATATTGCTTTAGTCTTGCCTAGACTCATTTGGTTCCTGTTACCACCCTGCTCTATCAAGTTCTTTAAAACAATAAATTATTTAATGGTAAGTAGACTTGCATTTTAGGATGTGCCCCTCTTCAATTTTGCTATCAATATCCTTCGCAAACTTTCTCTTTACCTGGAGTATAGCTAAGACTTCCAATCTGTCCTTTACATGGATAAAAGAGTTCTTTCTCTAAAACTTCCCATGCAAGACATTCACTCCAGGTGTTTCCAAAGTTCCTTTTCCTATCTAAAAATTACCTTTTAATTTTCTATTCACTATTTTTTTCCATCTATTATTTTCCAGTTATATAGTTAGAATCTAGCAGATGGGTTATACAGAGAGTAACATGTGAAAAGTATAGTGTAAAATTATTAAATAAATGAATTGACCAGATCTGAGCTTGTAACATAAATGTTTTTCCACATTTGATAGGACATAGTAAAAAGATCAAAGTATTAAACACAGATTTCTTCACAAATAAAATTTCTTTTCCTTCTCAGGCACGTGCCTGGTTAATTTCTCAACAAATGGTATATTCAAATGACACTTAGCTTTCCTGTAACATGTTCTTCTGTTTCTCCTCTTAATACTTTATCTCAAAATTTTATTATGAAAATTATCAAACACACATAAACATTGTCAGAAATGCCATTGAACCATAGTACCACTACTTAGATTCTACAATCAACATTTTGTTTCATATCACATATTTATTCATCTATTTACCTACCCATCCATCTTATTTTTATCCATTTCAAAAGAAATAACAGAAATCACTATACTTTATCTCTAAACCCTTCAGCATGCTTATAAGGAAGATTTTTTGAAATGTAGTTAGAAACAAACTTTTTTAATCATAATAATTGACAAGTTAATGACTAAGAATTAATTTTGAAAACATGCAAATCCCCTTTGTGTGTATTTACCTGAGCTTAAAATGAAGATTTATGATGGGGAATAATTTTTCTATAATAACCCTGTTTTTCTTAGTAAGACATTGTTATTTGTGATGCTCATGTAATTATATGCCAGTGTAACTCAAGTATGTAATGACATTTCTCTTTGAAAGCATTTACATAACTCAGGAAATTGCTTTACTATTCTGTTTCCTGACTTAAACCTCACTTTTGCCATGTTCATTTTATTATACAATCTGTCTCAACTCACCCAGGCAAAATACCTTCTACAAAGTATAATGTGCACTGAATGTTTTACTGGTTGATAGCCATATAATTATATTCATTCTTGCATTTATATTTGTACACAGACATTTAGCATACTATATATAAACAGTCATGTTTATAAATGTGCATGAAAATAATGTCTGGAAAGGATTTACACATATTTATTTTTCTTTCTTTAGTGATTTCAGTTTATTTTATAATCAAATATTTCATGAGTTATAAATGACTTTAAATAGTATAAAACATTCATTAAGTAAGAAAGGATGGAGAACTAATAACTCAATAAAATTGTAATATGTAATTAGTTTGATTAGGAAGTAGAAAAGAAATCAGACCTGCATCTTCAGAATTGTATTGATGTTATTTTTCAGTCCATAACATATGAGCATATTGTCTATCAATTGCAGTGAACTAATGGAATTCCAAGTGACCACATAAATTCATATTTTACGGCAGTGGAGAAGCTATTTTCACTTAGGTGGCACTAATATTGTATCAAAACACCTTCAAGCAAATGCTCACTTACTCCCTCTTCTGTTGATCACAGCGACTGTCTTTGGCAGGAATATGGAATACATTACCTGGGAGGGCCTTTATTTTGTCATTGTTTTTATTATGAAATCACTTTTTTGAGTAGAGGGATTTCTCTTTCTTCCTGTCAAAATGAGCACAAAGACCATGATCTTGTGCTGTTTGTCTTTTCCTTTGCACGGGTCTGTAGAAATATTTTGAGGTAGCAGTGAAAGCATATTTGCTTATTTTGTACATGGACGCAGGCTCCAAGAAAAGCAAAAGGAACAGGACAATGGGGTGAAAGAAAAAGATTGAAACAACACATGATAACAATGCTGCAAAGATAAGCATTGTCAGAGATGCCTACTCCATTTTTGGGGAAAGAAATTTTAACATGTGCACCATGGGAGCTAGACTTTGGCCCTAATAATATTTTGATTAGGTATCATTTGAATTAAAAGCTATGTTTTGGAGTAGCACTGATTCTTTTATTGTACCTACAATAATCTGTTTAAAAAATTTTAAGGAAATAACATATTTCTATTTTGTATCCTTGGCATACTTATGCTAATACTAGCCACCCTTTAAAAAGTTCTAATGTAGAAATGATTTTTCTTCCATTTGCTGCATTTCCTCCCCATTTTCAAGAAGCTAATCTCATGATTCAATGCTGTCCCTTTTGTAAAACTCACATACCCCTTCTCTTCCCAGTTCTGTCTTGTTGCTATTTTACTCTCTACCCTTCATGTGAATTTATCTATACAGAGGGATCAAAGCAGGGTGGAGATTACACTGGACTCTGCCATTAGCTGAAGTGTATAAAATTAAAAAAAAATATTTGGCTCTTCTAGGGTTCATTTTCTTTAACTGTAAAGACTGTATCTCTAAAGACCATGTCAGTGGTTATGAAAATAGGTTGCCAGCTGGGTCTCAGAGAGGCAGGTGTCAGCCAACACCTGCCTTTCAAAACCAAGTATCTGTTCACATCCACTACTTTATATCATTTCCATGGAGCCTCCTAAAGGGAGAAAATAAATTACACCATCTCTTCAATCCAAGGTCAGATACATAAAATTTGTCTGAGAGCTTGGGAAAGGAAGAGAGATTAGCAGTCAGCAAAAGCTAAAGTTCTGGAAGGCACTATGGAAGCCTTCAAAAGAAAATTCATTGCAAATGAAGAAGGAAAGCCCAGCAAAAAGAGAGGGTTTAGGTTCTTCTGTGATCTGCAGGACCACTAATCCTAGAATTCCTCTAATTCTAGGTTAACTCTTAGCTACACGTAAGTACCTTGAGGATAAAAATGGTTCTGTGTATGAAGTAAAAAGTATCAGGCTCTAGGAAGCCCATCCTGAGTATGGGTATATAAAAGATTGGTGCATTCTCTTTTTGCCAGGATCTGACAATCTACTAGAATTCTTTGTCTTGAGTGGCCCAATAGAACTGTAGGAAGGCATGACTCCCTACTGACACAGGTCAAGATGGAATGAAAAAGTTCAACTAGGTTCAAAAGAGACTTTACAAGAATGCTTTTCAGGGCACAGAGTTGCAAAAACCAGTAATAAGTGTCAGTTTGAACACTTATGTGAGTACCTAGAAGACAAGCCCCTTGTGATCTGTTGGTGAAGGACATATTGAGGTTTGCAGACTGTGTACATGGAGTTTGGAACCCTCATAATTTGGCCATTAGTCAACGTGTGTGTGTGTGTTTGTGTGTGTGTGTGTAACACACACAATGAAATATTACTAATCCATAAAAAAAGAATGAAATTTTGCCCTTTGTGACAGAACAGATGGCCCTAGAGAGTATTATGCTAAGTGAAATAAACTAGACAGAAGATAAAGACAAATACTGTATAATTTCACTTATGTGTGGAATCTAAATAAACAAAACAAATAAACAAAACAAAGCAGAAACAGACTTATAAATATAGAGACCAACTGATGGCTACCAGCAGGGAAGGGGGAAGGAAAAAGGTGAAAGGGAATAAGAGGTACAAATTTCCAGTTATAAACTAGATAAGGTTGTAATGTACAGCATAGGGAAGATAGTCAATATTACCATAATATGAGGTGTGATAAAAAATATGGTGAATGTTTAAATTAAAACAAATTGTTACAGTAAAAGACATATTGCTATTAATCCCCCTCAAAACATTCCTCCTCACTCTGAACACACTTATCCCATCGTTCTTGCCACTTTCCAAAGCTGTTCTGGACGTCCTCTTTCATGAGTGTCTTAGTTGCATTGTCATGGCTGCCTTGATGTCTTGAATCGATTCAAAATGTTTACATTTCATGGTCATTTTGACTTTGGGGAAGAGCCAGAAGTCACAGGGTGCCAGATCTGGTGAATAACATTGATGAGGACACACCATAATGTTTTTATTTGACAGAAATTTTTATACCAGAAGTGAGGTGTGATAAAAGCCTTTCCGTTCTGATCACAAAATATGGTGAATGCTGCTACTGAGTGCCATCCAACAGAAAGGCAGGGATCTTCAATACAGGAAGTGGCACATCGAACCTTACTTAATAACACTGTATGACAAGTTTCAACTTGTTCAGTACAGTCAGTTGGGTGTGAACTACAGTTGAGAGAAAGTGTGTTTTAAAGTGTGCCCTAAATCATCCTCCATCATGACAACGATCTGTGTCACACATCGCTTCTGGTATACAGCGATTTCTCTCAAATAAAAACATTACTATGTATCCTCATCCATCTTATTCACTGGATCTGGTACCGTGCAACTACAGGTTCTTCCCCAGTCAAAATGACCATGAAAGGTAAACATTTTGAATCGATTCAAGACATGGAGGCAGCCACAACAGTGCAACTAAAGACACTCACAAAAGAGGACTTCCAGAACTGCTTCAGAAAGTGCCAGAACAATGGGATAGGTGTGTCCGAAGCAAAGGGGAGTATTTTGAAGGGGATTAATGGCAATGTGTCTTTTACTGTAAATTTTTTTTTTATTTAAACATTCACCATATTGTCTGATCACACCGTGTAACTTTGTACAGTGACAGATGGTTACTAGACTTCTCGTGAGGATCACTTCATTATGTATACAAATGTTAAATAACTATGTTGCACACCTGAAGCTAATAGTATATGTTAACAATATTTTTAAAATTCGAAACGATCAAGAAGGTTAGACTATGTTAGATGCATAGCAGTGGTGCCAAATACTGATGACATGGAAATAAATTGTGCAGTGAAGCTTATGAGTATCTATGGCATAAGACATAAATGGGTGAATAGCCTAAGACCACCTTACTTTACGAAGCCCAAGCTGCATGCCTAATCCCTGGAGGAAGAGACTATATGGAGAAAGGAAAAGAGAGAAGAGAGAGCTCCTATGTTACTTTTGGCAGTTACATAGCAATGGACAACAACAGTACTTGACCAAAGTCGTATGGCTAGTAAGGGTTGGTGCTGAGGGTCAACTCCACGCTGTCAGATTCCAGAGATGAAATTCTTAACCTCTAAGCTGCACAGTAAAATTTCTCAGATATAAAGTGGGAGTAATAATTTCAAGCTGTTATGAGGATTTAATAAACTGTTACATTTAAAGCAATTAGAATAGAGCCTGGTACGTAGCAATTACTATATATGTTATATTTGTTGTTATTATTATCATTACTAATCCATACAGGGAAATATGATATGACACCAGATGTTAAGAAGCAATTTTTATTCTGATTTAGGCATTTTAAAGTTATGTTACAAAAAGATCACATTGAAATTTTATAAATAAAGCCATTAATATTGATGAACCACAATAATTTACCTTAGTTAGAAAGTAGGAACTGATCATAAGCAACAAGCCTTGTCATGAAAGAATATAGCCTATTATGCCAAGTATAGATTTTGAGGTCAAAGGTTAAACCACTAAAAATGAAAGTAAATGGTTCTAGCATATGCCGGTTACATAAAATTACATCATTTTAGATTTGTTTTCTTCTAAATGTCATAAATTAGGTCTAACTGCTTATTGAATTAAGTTTAAATTTATTTCGAAGGTAATAATATGCTTTTACATCATAATTCTACAAATTCTTAACAGCTTTCCTGGAAAAATACATGCCTACATTCCTCCTACATATTCATTTTTGTTATAGGATGTTTACAGTTGTCTTAGAAATATTTTTTTCTTATAAAGATATATCACCTTATACCCAGTTGGAAATAACCCACGGAGAATCTTCATTTTCTTTAATTTGTTTGTCCACTTTAGTCCAAAAATATTTAAAATAGGTTAAATACATATGCATATATGTACAATATAAAAAGGTAAAAATAAATAGAAGACATCTAAGGGAAGGAGAACTAAGAAAGTAGGAAGGAAAGAAGCTACTAACACAGACCTAAATGCCATAAGGACGTATTTAGTCATTCAATGTGAGATACAGTGGGATGGACCCAGAATGGGAAATGAAATGTCCTGTGTCATGGAAGACCTCTCAGTTACATGGTTGCATCAGAGTTGTGCAGTTAACATTTGTGCAGTGTGAGGTATGTAAATCTTCCATAAAATAATTGTGATTATAATGATAATTATAGAGAGTGGGAGGTGGTTTAAATCAAACAAAAACTAAAGACTGGATAATGACTGAAGTTTGATAAGGCATACCTGGGTGTACAATGTACTTTGCCGTTTATCTTGCATATATTTAAAACATTCCATAATTTAATGTTAAATAAAAATAAGAGGTCAAAAGTTTAATTCAAATTTTCAATTTAGTCAAAGCAAAGTCAATATAGTTATTTATAGTCTTATTAGAACACACCAGAAAACCAGGGGAAATGCATGTTTTCTTGATATTGATGCCTTAAAGAAGTTTTTCCCCCCAGGTTTTCATAGAAAGGACATGGTCTGACATATTTGACAACATTTTCAGTGAAGTAAATAGTATATCTTTAGCAGATGAGTCTTAGTCATTTTTTTCTTTAGTCAAAATCATGGCATAAATGCAATTGAGCAAAAGCATTTTTGAAGGTGAAAGAACAGCTAATATTGATGAGTGTTTTTCCCCCAGTTTTTCAGCTTGAGAAATCATCCAAAGTTTGTAAAAAATAAAAAAAATATATATTTTGCAAACATCAGTACTTTATTAAAAATAAATTATTTTCCATACCCTTCTACTTTGTCATAGCAAACATCAAACACTGACTTAGAGATGCACGTAAGTTTTAAATTGTTTGAGTTTCTGTATCAGAACTGAGCTATGGAGTGCAGCAGTTTATGTTTTCTGGCAAGAATTTTGAGTGAGGACATTTGAAATAGCCAGGCAAGCTTCTATGCCTCTGCTTTGCTTCACTTACTGACTTAAATGAGATGAAAGCATGGCATTCTTAAGAAAATAAGGCTGTTTAACCACACTGAAATCACCAGAAAAAGGTGGCTCTAAACTCTATGGAAAACAAAAAGAAAAAGTAATTAAAAAAAAAAAAAAAAAGGAATCTACCTGACTTGAGACCAGACCATACAATGATGATGGCTATTTTTCACTTATTTTGGACATATTCTTATAACAATTATTTCAACGGCATTCATCCTGACTTCACTTCCAAGAGTCGCTAAAACTTTGAGCTTTGATCCGGCTGCTGAGGTCTGTTCAATAGTTGTCAGTACATTGTGGCAGTAGGCTTCAGTCCCGCCTGACTCAGTGGCTCTACCCAAGGCAAGAGATTTATGTTATCTCTTCCAACCTACCTGTCAGCTTACCCAGCTGTGAAGAAATTATAATTACCTTTTAGAAAGATCTAACTCTAAATCCTTTTGATATTTTCAGAGAGAAATCCTCCCCCATCACATACTTTAATTGCTTGAAATTCTTATGCTACTCAGTCTGTTGAATATGTGCTCTGTTATAAACACATAACCTTTGACAGTTTTTTTTTTTTTAACTCTTCCACACTTCGCAACTGATTGCATAAAAATTAGGGTAACTCATTTTTATAACCTAAAAAAAAAAAGAACTTTATTCTATTAATTCTCCTTGGTTTTTCTTTTGGAATAATTTATTAAACTTAATTCTCAGAATGATGATCTTTTGTTCTATTATAACTTATTCATTAGCCAAGCTTTCCTCATTTCATTGTTCTTAGATGAAATTATATTTTGAAATAACTTTAGGCAATTCGTTGTACATTTCTACATTGTTAGCTCTGTATTAAACCTTAGAAAATTAGTATAAAGAGATCTTTATATCATAGATGGAAAAGGACTCAGTCCTAAAATTTAGTATTACAGTAAAGTTAATTAAATCAGGAACTGATGAGAGATTATGTATAATAGCTTTATCCTTCTCTGACCCTCCAAGCTCTATATTAAGCACAGACATCTGCTGTCTTTATCAAGAGGTATTGACAGGGCCTCAGTTATCAATTTATGAGATGACTTCTAGGGAGTGCATACTTGAGATGACCCAAGTCATACGGTGTTGATTTCTGCAAAATTCAGGACCCAGTGCTTTTCCTAGGCATGTTCCCATTATTCAGATACCATAGAGAGTCTTTATCAGACTGATGAAGATTCAGAATTGACTCCCTCACGACATTCTCTCATTGATACCATTAGGTCTAAAATGAAAAGTATCAATTTACTAAAGGCTAAAGATCCACACAAGAGTCAGGACAGTGGAGAAACATCCAGCACCAGTTGAGAAGCAGAACAAACTGACTATAGATGTGATCCGTGCCAATACCATACTGAATATACCTACACTGGGGCTACTCAACATTCTTTGTCCACCAACAGCATCTTAGTTTCATTCTTAACTTATAATTTGCCATGCTCCCCAAGTTAATTTTCTTTCCTCTAATAAATACATAATTTTGTATCTAGACATAAGACATAGCTCCAATTCTCTGTACCAGTCCTCATTCTTGCTTGAAATTTCCATTATTGATATTTATTTTGATATACGATTGAAAGGACTTGCTAAAATTAGCATATTGCACATGCATTGCCATAGCAAGAGTTTATTAGAATGCTTATTGTATCTTAGTACCATGCTGAATGCAGGTAATTTTTCAGGGGAGATGAGACAGAAGTTCAGGACAAAAATGGTACCTTGAGGGTCAAGATGAATTGATCAGGGTCAGGTCCCAGGCAACTAGGGGACTCTTATCACCCTCATGGAAGTTGAAACATAGGAAAAATGGTTCTACAAAGAGGAAAACAGAGCATTAGAAACACATTATTACACCTTTGGTTCAGTATGATTCCTTCACAACCAAATGAAAATGACAACACCAAAATGATTTATGATCTTTGGTTTTTCCTAAAGCAGAATTATTTTAAGTTTTCTTAAGAAGCAATTCACTAGTTTATGAATTATCCAATTTCTTTGTATCTACTTTTGCCTTTTGTCTTTTTATCATCATTATTTCACAAAGCAGTAAATTCCATCACTATGATAATGATAAAAATAATAATAATATAACTGCTATTTACTGAATATTAACTGTGCATGAGACACTGAATTAAGTGATGAACGTAATTGCTATGAGGTAGATGCTATTATTATTCCCTTTTATACGCTTCTTTTCAATTTTTTCTTTCATGCAAAACAGCAACGGAGAATTTTATTTTTACATGTAATAGCGTATGCCTAAAATGACTTACATCTTGGTTGTAGTTCTCCATGCAACTGCACTTTAATTTTTCTCCCAATGATATCACTTTATAATTTCTGGAAATAAGTATCAGGTGCCCCCAAGTTTTCTTTTTCTCCTATGATCATCCCTATTTCTGTGTCCTTTATCTCACTATTCACCTATGAACCTTCTTCAGGATTTCATTATTTCCTCTATAGTGTACTTCCCAGAACTGAACACCATATTTAAAATATGATCACACCACTGTCTTTTATTTCCAAACTGTGGTCTGAAAAACAGCTTTTATACAATTCCACAATATTTCATTTAATGTGTGCAGGCACTGTTTGAAATTTGGGAGCAAATGCTAAGACCTGAAAAACTTTTAGTTCCAATATGGCTACTTTACCTAATTAATCACATTTTCTTTATTACGTAGTAAATATGTTCACCAAGTTAGGGTAATTCCTCCTTGAGTTTGTTAATTTGCTAGAATGGCTCAGAGAATTCAGGGAAACACAATGTTTACTAGTTTATTATTTTTAAAAAATGTGATAAAGGATCCAGATGAACATCCAGATGGAAGAGATGTATAGGGCAAGGTTTGGGGAAGCTCCCTGCCTTTGCCAGACGCAACCCCTCCTAGCACCTCCATTTGTTCAGCAATCTGGAGACTTTCTGAACCTTGTACTTCTGAGAATTTTATGGAGATTTCATCACATAGGCCGATCAATTTTTAACTCCATTTCCAGTGCCTCTCCCTTCCCTCTAATTGTGGCTTCATCTTTTTGGTGACCAGTCCCCATCCAGAGCCCATCAGAACAGAAACCACTCCCATTACCCAGGTAATTCCATGGGACTTAGTAGCTCTGTGCCAGAAACTGGGGCCAGAGATCTATCTATCTATCTATCTATCTATCTAATTTCATGACACACATTATTTAAACATTTAATGCTTTATTTAGACATTTGTATACCACTTTATTTCAGTCCCTGCTATAATCACTTTACAAATATTAATTTGGTTCACTCCCTGATAGCCCCATGAGCTGAGTATCATTAAAACCTTCACTTCAGAGTTAACAACACTAAGTCACAGAAAAGTTAAACAAGTTGCTCAAGGTCACAAAGCTTGAGTGGCAAAGCCAGAATTTGAATTCAGGCAGTCTGGCTCCGGCGACCATATGCTTAGCAACCACACTTTGTTCACAAGCTATCAAGTGGGAAAAAATAATTTATACACTATGATTATATAATTTGGAAGAGAAAATAAGGCTGCAAATATTTTTAATCAAAGTCAGCATTGTCACTTTTACTCTAAAAACCAGTAACTAATAAAATGGCATCCCCATCTCATTCAGAAGATTTTACAAAATATATATGGACTAAAACTTAAAAAAAAGGGGGTGGTGGAAAAAGAGACAATCCATAGGTGATATCGTTAGCAATTAATCTGAACAATAGAAGGCATATAGGAACCAACATTATTTTTTATAAAACAAAATGTTATTATAATTCTATGTGATTTGCATGAAACACAAAGTTAAGGCCACATATTTAAAGATAGGTTCGATAATTCAACAAAAACAAAAGCAACAGTGGGAATGTCCTTAGAGGGAAGAAAATACAACAGAGAAAATCTGCCCTATGAGAGAGGGGGAAATATATTTAAGTAGAATCTTAGTAGGCCTTGTGTTTAATTTAAGAAATCAGCTCACTAAAGTATACTGTGTGATTCACTATGTTATATTTAGTTTCTTATCGGTACAGACTAAGATATTTCAAAGCACAACTGCTGAATGAACAAATATGTTTACAGGTAATGTAGTTGCGTAATGCCTGTGTAACATTATTTTTGGTTCCATTTTAACATACAGCAGTGTATAATAAAAATAATATTTTCCACATTGCTCTTCAGGAAGAAAAACAAACAAACAAACAAAACAATAATTCCATAAAACATATATCACAGATCTGACAAAATTTTTTAACTATTGAATACATTCATAGTCACATTTATTTTTTTTCCTATCTCTCAATTTTCACCTACATCCTGTGGTCCAATAGGAAATACCCATCAATTTAGGAGTTATTCTCCAACAATACTCTAAAGAATTCTTAGTTATTTTCATGTGTATAGTGTGACATTCCTTAGACCTCAGTTTGGCAAGGTGACTATTAGGTTTTCCTGGAGGATTGCAGGGTTAATAACCCCCATCTCTCCACGAGTCCCCAAGGAGGAACTTTCTCTGCCCTTTTCATCTCTCCTGCTCTAGTTACTGCTTTACAGGCTGCTGTCTTTCTATTCATCTCAAGCCACTCTTTATACCATTTGCTGACCTTCCTGTGCTGCTAGTATCCGTATGTCCCATAAATTCCTACATTCAACACCACTCAAATTATCGTTTTCTGGGCAGTGACAACTTTGCTCCTTCCTCTCATTCCTCTCCACAGCTTTGAAAAACTGCCTTCATTGTGCCCAGTTCTCCTGGATAGGGTTTCCACAATTGAGCTGCTTTGTACCATATATGAGATTTACATACATGTATATAGTTATATGTGCGTGTATTTATATTTATATAGTTATACGAGATCTGACAATTAAGTTCGCAAACTTGCCACTGTGCACTTACATTGGCAGCACTGTACAAACAGCTCGGTAAGGTTTGATAACCTTGGTATATCAGTGTCTCACAGCTGTGTTCGGGTCGACGTGTGGTAGGGCGGTGTCTTGCTGAGTGGTGTTCATTACTGTTCTTGCGTGTTTTTGTGTGCCGTTGTGAGAATGTCTGAGTTTGAATTAGAGTAATGAACAAACATTAATTTTCTTGTTAAACTTGGCAAGAGTGGAAGTGAAATCAGGGACATGTTAGTCCAAGTTTATGGGGATAACGCTATGAAGAAAATGGCCATGCACATATGGATTAAACGTTTTTCTGAGGGGAAAGAATGTGTCTCTTCTGAAGAGAGGTCAGGGCGGTCAGTAGCAAGCAGAAGTGATGAAACAATGCAAAAATTTGTCGAATTGTACGTCAAAATTGTTGGCTGACTGTGAGAAGCATAGCAGACCAAGTAAACATGGATAGAGAAACAGTTAGGAAAATCTTAACTGAAAATCTTGGAATCAGAAAAGTATGTGCAAAAATGGTCCCGAAGGAGCTCACCGATGCACAAAAGCAAAAGAAGAGACAAAGTTTGCCAAGACCTTTTGGAGAGGCGAAACAATAATTTGGGCCATGTTATCACTGGTGATGAAACATGGGTGTACCAATATGACCCTGAAACAAGTGCCAAAGTGCACAATGGAAGTTAGCCAACTCTCCATGACCAAAAAAGTTCTGTCAGTCCAAATTAAGAGTCAAAACGATGTTGCTAACCTTTTTTGACATCAGAGGGATTATTTATTATAAATTTTTACCAACTGGATAAACAGTTAACCAAGTTTACTATTTGAAAGTGCTGAAAAGGCTGCATGAAAAAGTTAGATGATCTGAACTTTTCACTAACAATTCATGGCTCTTGCATCACGACAATGCACCAGCTAACACGGCACTGTCTGTGAGGTTTTTAGCCAGTAAACAAATAACTATATTAAACACCCTCCCTACTCACCTGATCTGGCCCCCAATGACTTATTTCTTTACCCAAAGATAAAGGGAATATTGAAAGAAAGACATTTTGATGACATTCAGGACATCAAGGGAAATATGATGATATCCCTGATGGCCATTCCAGAAAGAGTTCCAAAATTGCTATGAAAGGTGACATCAGTGCACTGGCATCAGTGCATAGCTTCCAAATGGAGTACTTCAAAGATGACTGTAGTGACATTCAGCAATGAGGTATGTAGCACTTGTTCTAGGATGAGTTCGTGAACTTAATTGTCAGACCTCGTATATTTATACAGTTATATATGCATATAATTCTATAACTGTAGTTGTATGTGTAATATAATGTATTGTTAATGTAATGTATTTGTATTTAATTTCCACCACAGTCTTCTCTATTCCAGGGCAGAGAGGTACTCAGGGATAGAAGGCTGGGTTGGAAAAAAAAATTGTAAGATAAAGATAGGGCCACTGAATCACATTACTAAAGTTGCTGTATGTGCTCCACTCAGCATTGTCTTAGTTGCTGTTGAGAAATCAAAATAAATATAAAGGCAGGTCTTAAAACTTTAGAGGATTTCCCATCTTTTTGCAAAAACAAAATTTACTCACAAAGCAATAATTTGCACTGTGGTTCTAAATATGGATAGGCGTTGGGTTTATTGGAGGAGCCTACTCTGCATTAAGACACACTAGTCAGAATTTGCTGGAGTGGACTCAGGCGTGTGTATTTACAACAACTCACAGGAAATTATAGACAATGTGTAACTGACAAGAGGTTCGACTTTCTTCTCAATACACTATATCTCCATCATAGTGCAATAACGTGGCCCAAAGAGTCAATCATTTTAAGAGGTTAATGAAACATCTGTCAGGGACTGGCTGTCAAACTGGCCTGCTGGAATTCTTGAGCTTTATCCATGGGGCAAGATTTCTTCTATTCCTGGCTATTCTGTGCCTTCTAGTATTTCTTGCGTGCTTTGCAATAATTGGGGGGAAGATCCATGTTCTGGGCTGGTTGAGAGTTCCTGGTGGTAGCACACATTAGAAGTCTCCATGGCAGTCGGAACTCATTTTCACTCAGGTTTGGGCTGAGAGAATTTGGGGAAAACCATGTCTTCGCATCTGTCAACTCCAGCTTCCCAAGGCAGAGTTACCCACCCTTTCCCTCTCTGTTCTCATTCCTCCATCTCACCATCTCTCCATACATAGAAGATAAGGAAGTTAGCATGCCCTTATTTAAAAAGCAGGGTCGGAGGCATTTAGACACCAATTGCTTGTGGCCTACCATTTTATATAACTGAATTAGCAGTTATATAAAAATTTATATTATCACAGATGTATTATCTTTGAGTATTACTAATTTCATAATTTCATTATACAGAATTTTGCTTATCTAGAATTCTTTGTCTATTTCATATCTATATGCACATACACAAACATAAAAATAAATATATTATATATTATACAATAGTATTAATATAATATACAAATGTATATATTATACATGTACATATGCACACATATTTAAGAAATTTGATTTAAAATTAAAGTCTTCCAAATAATTTCAACATGGACATTATTTGCAACGTAATGACTCTAAATGAATTCTAAGAATGGAATCATGGACTCCTAAAAAATTACATGTTTTCTTAAAAAGCAATTAGCATCTAAGAGGTAGGAAGCTCAGGTGTAACAGCCAGAGTCACTCATAGTTTTCATTTGTTTGAGTTTATTAAATAAAAACATAGCTATTGTTCCAGCCCATACAGACTCAAGCCACTCTTTAGGATGAGTGATTAATAAAGCTTTACCTAAATCCATAAAGGGAAATCAGAATCAAATCCTAATCCAAACACAAACACTGTTTGCAAATTAGAACCCAAATCCTAATCCCTCTGAGGCTTGCCTATCCCTGCTCGAAATGGCATTGTTGTTTTGATTTAAAATCCCACAACCTCTTTAAAAGTGATTGCTATTTCTTTGTATCATTAAACACAAAGGCTTTTAAATTATTTTTCCCTAAAATGTACTTGTAAATAGAGCTGAATAGTCAGCTTGTCTAAAAATGGGGAAGGATGTGCTTTAAAAGATAGCCATTTAACAAAAATCATAATTAAAATAATTTTAGTTCAATGTGACTCAATTTTTAGGTACACTTTTCAGAGATGATCTGGAACTGATGTGAGGCCAGTAATTTATATCTATGAGCCCCCTAAATTGATGACAATCTTAGGAAGGTGTATCAATTTAGATTAGGTTTGGATAATATAACAGTGACTTAAACATGTGATGTGTTTATTTTCTTTTGATTGAAACGATTACAAAGACAGAGAATTCAGGATGAAAAAAATGGCTCCAAGGCATTTCTAGCTCTTTGTTCCAGCATCCCTATAGGTGGGTGTGGGGACAGAGCCAGGAGTGCAGTTTCCAGGCTCTCGGTCTCACGTGGAAAGGTGCTCACTCCGGTAGTAAAAAGGTGCTCAATCAGCTGTGTTTGGATGGCCATGAGCTGTGGCTAGTTGGCCGTCAGCTGTAACCAGTGAGCCATTGACCACTAATATAACTGCTGTGGCTACGCTAGCAGAAAATGGGGGCTATCAAGAAGATGGTGGCTAAGCGAGCAGGAGAGGATTGCAGTTGGCATGGAGGAGTGTGGCGGACTGTGGATTGCGGATTCTGTGGCTCCTGCCTCCTGTGTCTCCAACCCAGCCGCCAGTGAGACTATAGTGACATGATTTCTGTGGGGACAGAGTCCCAGAGAGCAGTTTCCAGGCTCTAGGCCTCACGTGGAAAGGTGCTGGCTCGGGTAGTAGATGGTCATCAGCTGTGGCTAATTGACCATCAACTGTAACCAGTGAGCCAATTACCCACTGATATAACTGCGGTGGCTGCGCTGGTTGGGGAGTCAGTCGGTTGTTTGGCAGGCAGAGAAGCAGAAAGCAGGTTGCACATCGTGTGGTTCCAGCCTCCAGTGAGACTCTAATGCCGCCAGTGAGATGATAGTGGTATGACTCCCTTACCTATGGCTCCGTGGGTGTTCCTTTTTGGCCTAGCCTATCCTGCATTCTTATGTGGAGCGGGAGCTGAGACCCCACCTGCCGCCTCGCATGACAAATGGCTCAGCGAGCAGGTTGTGGTGCTGGCTAAGGCCTACTGAAGGATGGTGGAGCAGTTTGTGCATGTAAAAGCTCAGCTTTGGGAGACCCGTGAGGAGCAACATGGGGAACAGGAGGTGCGGTCTGCCTGGGAGACTCAAACCTCCGGATGGCACGCTGCCCTGTTGGCCAGAGCAGGTGTCATCTTCCTTTTGGTGATCTGCTGCTGCCATAGGCTCCTAGAGTTGTGGATCTATTACACGGAGGCCTCCACCCACTCAGACACCTGGCACAGTGAACAAGATTCCGACCAGGTAGGAACCGAGTCTGACTCTGGGCAGGAGGACATGTGGCCCGCACACAGTGTGTGGTGCCTGGTGGTCACTGTTCTCAGGAGTTGGACCCCCAAAGAGGGGTGGGAGGACATGGATGGCTCTCCAGCCAGCGTGAAGAGGGCCCTGCAGGTTCTGGCTCAGCGGTTGCTGGAGGAGGAAGGCTACAGCCGACTGTGTGGGCTGGATGTTCCTAACGGCCTTGAGTCTCAACACGAAAGAGATGCTTAAAATAGCTCAGGTGCCGGACCAGGTGTTCCGGTTGGAGGTGCTGTAAGCTCGGTCCGCCTGTTAGAAGAGGGGCCCCACAGTGGAGACTCCGAGGCAGAGGCGGAAGAAGCGAGTCGAGACAATGGAGCTCCCAACCTCCAAGCCCAGCCAATCTTGAAGCAAAGGGTAAAACGTGAGCAACCTTTGGGCCCCTGGGGCATTGCTGCAGGCAACACATTGACTGAGTTCACAACCTACACCCCTTACATTCCCACTGAGTTGCAGGAGCTGGGGAGGCGGTACAGACAGTGCCTTGGAGAGCCAGTCTCGGCTTGGCTACTACGTTTATGGGGTAAGGGAGCAGACAACATTCTCTGCTCCCCAGGAGAGATGGCAAAGCTAGCCTCTGTGACAGTGCATTCGTCCCTGTGACAAAGGTTACAGAACTGCCATAGGTTGGCCCCAAACCAGGGCAACCACTCTCTAATGGAGTGGCTCACTGCTGTGGTATGCACAGTATGGGGACAGGCTGGCGAGCTGCCAGACACTGTGAGTCAATGGCAGTCATATACAGAACTTACTCAAATCATCCATGAAATGAGTATGAGACACGCTATTTTCAACCCTAACACGCAGCGGCCGGATGACAAGCTTCTAACAGCCAGCATGAGAGATCTGGTTTTGGATACTACACCTGAGAGTGCTTTTGGATCCTTGGTTGCCATTTTTACGCCCTATGTGGGGCAACGGATCCATGAAGTTACAACTGCCATGGCCACTCTAGGGGATGTTGAAAGCCGGAGGCAAAGGAAGTTAAGACAGAATGTCCGCACAGTTGAGACCTGGAAGCCCAAATCAAAAGTAAAGGGGCGAGGTTGAGGGCCTCAGAGAGTAACATGCGCACAGATGTGGCGTGATCTTGTGGCAGTAGGGGTTGATCGGGAGAAAATAGACAGACAACCCAATGCACTCTTGTTGGAACTTTGGAAACAGTTGTGTCCGGAACAGCAATTCCGGAGAAGCCTAAAGGAGAAGTCTGGGAAAGTGTGACCCGTGTCCCTCAAGGACTTCATGCGGCCGCTTGAGGCTGACTCCTTTCAGCTTTACTCGGGGTGGGGCCAAGGTACCTGGTCAAAGGGGACGAGCAGGGACCGGAGGCCCCACTTGAAACTGTCCATACATTGGTCCCCTTCTAATGTGCAGAGGGTTTTAGCCCTAGTGGACACCGGCGCAGACTGCAGTCTTGTTTATGGGAACCCAGAACTGTTCCCGGGACCAGCAATCTGCATTGATGGCTACGGGGAAAGACTGACTGTGAAAGCTGTTTCCTTACCACTGGGTATAGGAAGGCTTCCCCCTCGTACCTACAAGGTGTATGTCTCCCCTGTTCCGGAGTATATTCTAGGTGTGGACGTGCTACATGACCTCAGCTTACAGACGTCAGTAGGAGAGTTCCGTCTCCGGATCCGGGTGGTGAAAGGGGTAACACACGGGCATGCTCACCACCCTCCTCAAGTGTTGCCACAGCCGTGGCGCGTGGTTACAGTGAAACAGTACTGCCTGCCAGGAGGGCAGGAGGAGACTGGTCATACAATATTAGAATTGGAGAAGGCACATATTGTGAGGCCGATGCACAGTCCCTTTAACTCCCCAGTATGGCCTGTCAAGAAACCAGATAGGACCTGGTGAGTGACTGTGGAGTATAGGGAGTTACATAAGGTGACACCACCCTTGCATGCTGTAGTGCCTTCAATTCACGATTTGATGGATCGTCTGACTGTCCGCCTGGGAACGTATCACTATGTAGTGGACTTGGCCAATGCTTTTTTGTCCATTGACATTGCACCCGAGTGTCCAGAGCAGTTTGCTTTTACTTGGGACGGGCGGCAGTGGACTTTTCAAGTCCTTCTGCAAGGATACTTGCGCAGCCGCACTATCTGCCACGGGCTCGTAGCCCAGGATTTCGCACAGTGGGATCACCCGTCCTCTGGGGCCTTGTTTCATTACGTTGATGATATTCTATTAACATCAGATTCTCTTTCTGATTTAGAGCAAGCAGCTCCCTCTCTTCTCCGCCACCTAAAGGCACGTGGCTGGGCGGTGAATGAGGAAAATGTCCAAGGCCCTGACTTATCTGTCAAGATTTTGGGTGTTGTGTGGTCGGGTAAGATGAAGGTTATACCTGAGGCAATTATTGACAGATACAAACCTTTCCCCGGACGACCAAGGTCTCCCAACTGCAGATGTATTTGGGTCTGCTAGGATATTGGCGAGCGTTTGTACCCCATTTATCACAAATGGCAAGGCCCTTGTATAACATAAAAAAGGGGACCTCATGGGATTGGACAGAGGTTATAGAGCAAGGCTTTGTTGCCACAAAACAGGCAGTGCAGCAGGCACAGGCCCTGAAAGTAGTAGACCCTGACCGCCCATTTGAACTTGATGTTCACGTAACCCAAGGTGGGTACGGTTGGGGCGTCTGGCAATGGCAGGAGCGTCTCCGGTTGTCAGTGAGATTTTGGTCCCAATTGTGGAAGGAATGAAAGTCCGCTACTCTCTAACAGAGAAAGAGCTGGCTGCTGTGTACACAGCCCTAATGGCCACAGAAGCCATCACAGGAATGGCAAGGGTGTTGTTGGTTCAAACAACCTATCCTGTCCAGGGTTGGGTCCTTACATGGACCCAGGGACCCAAAACGGGGGTGGCACAGATTACCACCCTCACCAAGTGGGGTGCTTACTTAGAGCAACGTAGCACCCTTAGATCAAGCCCTTTGAGCACAGAGCTACAACAGGTCCTAGGGCCTGTGGAGCTTGTAGCCCAGGCTGAGCCAAGCGCTCTGCCTAGAGTGGAGGACTTGGAGCCCTCGCCCTATAGAAAAGCCCCTAGAACCTGAAGATGCCTGGTTTACCAATGGTTCTAGCCGAGGGGCTGCAGCCGTTTGTACGGCTATTGGTGTACAGTCCAAAACAGACACCATTTGGTTTGATACTGGGACAGGCCAGAGTAGCCAATGGGCTGAATTATGGGCTGTGTGGATGGTAATCAGCCATGAGCCTGGGCCCCTAGTTATTTGTCACTACTGACAGCTGGGTAGTATTCCGGGGCCTAAACTTGTGGCTCCCTGCGTGGAAACACCAAAACTGGTTGGTAGGACACCGTCCACTGTGGGGTCAAGCCATGTGGCAGGATCTCTGAGATCTAGGTCAGAGAAAGGAGGTGACTCTAATGCATGTCACAGGTCACTCCCCCTTAATGTCCCCAGGTAATGATGAAGCAGATGCCCTAGCATGGGTCCGATGGTTAGATCGGGTTCCTGCCACTGATATGGCCCACTGGCTGCATAGGAAATTGCAGCACGCTGGAAGCCAAATCATGTGGCAGATGAGCAGACACTGGGTTCTGCCTTTGAAATGGCAGGAGATAGCAGATGCCTGCTATGACTGGGCCGTCTGTGCCCAGGACATCCCCCCAAGGCAGAGGCTCCCCTGGTGCCCCTCACACGCTGGCAAGTGGATTACCTCTGCCTAAGGCCCGCGATGCAATATATGTGTTTACAGCAATGGACACTGCTACGGGGTTGATGTTTGCTTGGCCCTGTCCGACTGCGGATCAGTGGCATACAGTGATCGCTCTTACACGGCTGTGTGCCCTCTATGGGCACCCCCAAGTCATTGAAAGAGAAAGGTACCCATTTTACAAGGCAAGAAGTGCAGAGCTGGGCTGCCAGGATGGACGTGCAATGATTGTTTCACACCCCGTATAACCCACAAGCAGCTGGCATGATTGAACGCTACATCGGCCTTTCGAAGCAAGGTATCTGGGTGTCAAAACACCCTCCCACGATGCGTGACTGGGCCTCACGTCTATGGGACCTCCTGAGAGTCCTGAATGAGACACCACAGAAGGGAGGACCCGCACCAGTAGAAGCTCTGCTATATCGAACGGCCACTCCCATTCAATTATACGTTATCACAAGTGAGACTCTGTCAAAGCCAGGCTACGACAGAAATGGAAACATTTTGCTGCCAGCACCCACATGCTTGAAAGCAGGGGAACGGCGGCAATGCAGTTGGCCCTGGCAAGTCAAAAGTCCCCACTGTTGGTGGTTGGGCCTGATAGCTCCATGGGGGGCTGGTTTGACTAATGATTTGCAAGTGACTCCAGGGTGGTGGCTGAGCAGCCGCCGCAAGTGACTGTAGTATACGGAGGTCCCAATACCAGGATGATTTTGCGGGGAAACTATGTGCTCTCACTATGACCTATTATGGGGTCCCCTGTTATTACATGTTGAAATTACACAAGGGACCCCAAGCACTGCCATAAAGGTCTGGTACCACAAACCCAGAATGGTACCAGTGGCAGTGATCCTCCTTTCTCAGGACAAAAAGCTAGCATGTATCCTCCCAGATGGAAGGGATTTGCCATTGTTGGTTCCCAAGACTACTGTTTCTTTTCGTCCTTAGGTGCCTATAGGCTAGTATGACACAGGGACCCTTATGGAAGATGCTTGTCACATAAATTGTGAGGCGATATCCTGTAGGGGTGGAGTGTGGGGACAGAGTCCCAGAGAGCAGTTTCCAGGCTCTCGGCCTCACATGGAAAGGTGCTGGCTCAGGTAGTAGATGGCCGTCAGCTGTGGTTAATTGACCATCAGCTGTAACCAGTTAGCCAATTAGCCACTGATATAACTGCTGCAGCTACGCTGGTTGGGAAGTCGGTCGGTTGGTTGGCAGGCAGAGAAGTGGACAGCAGGTTGCAGGTTGTGTGGCTCCAGCCTCCAGTGAGACAACAGTGGTATGACTCCCCTATAGATGGCTCCCTGGTTGTTCCTTTTTGGCCTCACCATATCCTGCATTCTTATGTGGGGAGCGAGACCAGAGACCCTACGTGACTCCCCACATGACAGTGGGTCCTGTTTTTGTGGTTCAAATTGCCTCCTAGAACTCCAGTCTCCCAACCACATTCCAGGTAGAAAATGGAGAAATGAAAGGGGAGAAGAAAATGCTATACTCCTTACTTTTTAAGGTGAGTATGTCATGGAAGTGCCATTTAACCCTTCCATTTACATTACTAAGTCGTATGGTTACAACTAGTGACAAAGTAGGGTGGGCATTGAAACTGGAAAGCTACATGCCTAGGTAGTTATTATTATTTTTAATTAAAACAACGATGGGAAACACATGTTAGAAGATAACCCGCAGCTTTTGCTACTGAAATGCAGTATAATAGTGTTTAGGGTGAACAAAATCTTGCCTGAGTAACTAAGATCATATTTGTTGTACCCTGGGTGTGTTTTGAGGGGTGTGGGTATGTATTCCACCTCTAGCTATAAGCCTGGACTAAAATGGGTCAGAAATAGCCTTTGACCTTGTGAGGACAGAGCCAGGAGTGCAGTTTCCAGGCTCCCGCCCTCATGTGGAAAGGTGCTTACTCAGGTAGTAAGTGGCCATCAACTGTGATTGGATGGCCATTAGCTGTGGCTAGTTGGCCGTCAGCTGTAACCAGTGAGCCATTGGACACTAATATAACTGTCGTGACTATGCTACAAGAAAATGGGGGCTAGCAAGAAGATGGTGGCTGAGCTAGCAAGAGCGGGTTGCAGTTAGCACAGAGGATTGCAGCTAGCAAGAGGGGTAGGTTGGTTGGCAGAAAAGCGGACAGCGGGTTGTGGATAGTGTAGCTTCTGCTTCCTGTGTCTCCAACCCAGCCACCAGCGAGACTATAGTGGTATGACTCCCCTATCTATGGATCTGTGGGTGTTCCTTTTTGGCCTCACCTTGTCCTGAGCTCTTATATGGGGAGCAGGAGCTGAGACCCAGCATGACACCTCGGCATGACAGATCTCTCCCTCCCTGATATGGTGAAAGTCTACCTGTCTTTAAATATTTAGATAGAATATGTTTTTCTTTTCTCAGAAAGCTTTCCTTTATCACCAGGTTGCATTCTAGTAGAAGTAACCTGCTCCCTCCTCTGTATTCCTATACTGTATTTTGTGGTTGTTGAAGTAGAAAAGTGATGTCAGTATGGTCACAGTTGCTGCTCAAAGCAGAAGTCTGATTGGTTAGTTTGTCAGCTCTTACAGGGACCTACATAGTTACATATTTCATCCTTTAAAAACTAGGGACCTGACTTGGTTATACTATATCCTTAGATATGTAACATCTAAAAACCTGAATCAGGCAATTTTGTTAGTGCCATTGACTGCTATTTTTAATTTTGCTGAAAAATATATAAACTGGGACTGTCTCAAGCAAATGGGGACATATGGGCATCCTAGAAACAATGGAAAGCCTAGAGTACTATAATCTTTGAAGAAATACTTGTGGTTACTCTTCCTTTGGGCAATATTTTGGAATAAATTGTAGCAGGAGAGCCTAATAGCCACAGAAAAGAGAGTTAATAAAGAAAAACTCTAAAAAGCAGGACCAAATAAATATTATAAAGGCATTTTGTGACACAGGCATTAACAGTTGGAGACTGTAATACCTCCCCAGACTATGTTGTTATAAGTTTGATAAAATAGGGTGAGGATTTTTGCTTCTGTTTTTATTTATTTTATTTTTTATTTTATTTTATTTTTTTTGTGCAAAGGCATGGGGCAAATTATATTAAGCAGCCAGAGTCTTGAACATTGCCAGATCCAAAAACACAAGCTGGACATTGCAGCTATGGCTTTAGAACCACAGGAAATGTGTGTTTAATACAGTGGGGAGGGAAAAAAGGGCTAGTCATTTCATATAAATTTGGTGCCAGTAATTATAAATTATTTGTGACAAAAATTTGTAAGCAAATCTGGTATAATTTTTAGAGAGGGGCTTCTTTGTGACAATAATCCATTTTATTTATTATCCACTCTGTTTCTGCACTCTCAATGGCCCCTGCTTACACAGGAAACCCACTCCAAAAACCTAGCATCTTAGAATTTAAAATGTGGCATTTAAAATACTGATTTAAAGAAGAGATTTTGGTGCCAGTATGTATGTTCTTATAATTATCCCAGAAAAGTTCCTAAAGGTCCCAAACTGCCTGAAGTTCCATTAATCTGAGCTAGGCTAAATTAAACATAAGATAGTTCAGCTGTGTTTGTTTTTAATTTGCAAAGGAATTTAGTGTTCCTGGAAGTGAGGGACTAGCAAACCAGGCTTCAATCAATCAGGAATGTTTTGGGTTTCTCTGCCAGTAGCATTAATGGGAAAGACCTGCTGTTATAACCCACAGGGTCTTTGGCAGGTCCTGAAATAAGAAAGAAAGGAAATTTATAAGAGAATACAAGCCTGAAAGCTGGTCGGAGAAAGAGGTGGTAAAACAAATATATGAAATACTTAGCTAAAGTGAGAGGGTTCTTGAGTTCAAGGAGACTTACATCAGAGAGGCAAAAGGTTTTAATAGAATTTTATGATTTTATAATAAATTATTTTACAAGTGATCTATAATTGTATTCATGTAATACAGGCACATAATTAAAAATGATAAGTCATGCTACAAAACTTATTGAGAACACATTTCTGTTCTCCCTGACCTCTGTCATGTTACTCAGGGACAAATTTTTAACTTGTTTAGTGTTTTCTTTTATTTAGCACTCTATTTCAAAATACCAAACTTTTACTGCCTCCTTAGGGTATTAAGTGGCAGACATTAGCCAACAATAGCCTATTATGGGAGATAAGATTTTCCTCACCATTTCTTCCCTCCTCCAAGGATTTAGTTAAATAAATACTCAGTACATATGTTACTATGGTTTTTTAAAAATAGAGTTCACGTTTGAGCCAAGCAATACAGTATGATTTTTTTTCTTGCACATGTTATTTTTCTGGCAATTAATATTTGTGTTTTTAAAATTCACTTAGTTTTTATTTACAGTGAGTTTTCCATAATGCTCAGACTCATAGATTAAAGCCCTCTTACTAATATTTTCCAAATGGTTCAATACATGAAATAATTGATCACTTCTATTTTTTTTCTGACAAGCTCTTGTAGACATCTGACCTACCCATGAAGCTACACTGGTTTCTTTCCAGGCCTGATGTACAGCTATTATCCTGAGACACCTTTACTGCTGTCCTTTGTTGGAGCTCTTCATTCTGGCCTTCCAGGATCTTCTTTCTTCATTTATTTCCTTGTTTGAAGGTAGCCTGTCTTTCAAAAGTTTTTTGAAAAAAGAATGCATGGTGTTCAAAAAAACAAAACAACACAAAAAGTGACAATTCTGAAGTTCTAAAAATACTTTTGTTCTATCCTCACACTTAAATGTTAGCCTGGCTTCTAAAGAATTCTAAGTTAAAAATATTTTCCCCTCCGATTTATGAAAACATTGCTTTATTATTTTTTTCTCTAGTGTGCTGTTTATAAAATCTGATGCCATTCCACTTTCTGATATTTTATATGTAAACTCTTCCCTACTAACCTCTAAAATATTTATAATTATAATAATAGTCAATTCTGGATTACTTTAAGGTACTACTTCATTCTTTCTTACCTCGGAATAGTATTCCATTGTGTATATATACTACAACTTCTTTATCCAATCATCTATCAAAGGACATTTTGGTTGTTTCCATGTCTTGGCCACCATAAATAAAGCCGCAATGAACATTGGAGCACACGTGTCTTTATGGTTAAATGTATTCAGATTTTTTGTGTAGATACCCAGGAGAGGGATTGCTGGGTCATACGGTAATTCTATTTGTAATTTTTTGAGGAATCTCCACACTGCCTTCCATAGCGGCTGCATAAGATGAAATAGGATCATTTGTGACAACATGGATGGATCTTGAGAGTATAATGCTAAGCGAAATAAGTCAGACAAAAAAAGCAGAGAACCCTATGATTTCACTGATATGTGGTATATAAACCCAAAACAGCAAAAGAACAAGTCAAACAAATGAGAAATAAAAACTCATATAGACACAGACAATAGCTTAGTGGTTACCAGAGGATAAGGGAGGCGGAGGATGGGAGATGAGGGTAAGGGGGATCAAATATATGATGTTGGAAGGAGAACTGACACTGGGTGGTGAACACACAATGGGATTTATAGATGATGTATTACAGAATTGTACACCTGAAATCTATGTAACTTTACTAACAATTGTCACCCCAATAAATTTTTAAAAAAAGATACTACTTCATGAGCTTTGGGTGAATTTTAATAATAATTTCATAATAATAATTTAATCCTAACAATGACCTTAGGAGATAGATATTATCAATATCATTCTCATTTTCAAGTGAGGAAACTGAGAACTAGATGTCGAGTGAATTGTCTAAAGTCATGTGACTGACAAGTGGTAGAGATGGGTGTTGAATCCAGGCAACTTGGCACTAGACTCCATCTGCAGAACCATGATACCATTTCCCTCTCTTTTCTAGGTATTCTGAAATTAGTACTTGGACATTCAGTTTTGAGAAAAATCTTCATTTGTGGGAAACTATGCCGTATGATTGCTTTTCTTTGTTTTCTTCATTCTATTAGTTGGATTTTAGATGTTCATGATTATATTTCTAATTTTAAATATCTTTTTATTTTGCTTTTAACATTTAAAAAAATAATTTTATCCTGCTTTCAGGAAATTCTGTGACTCTTCCAATCTATATATTACCATTGTTACTAGTAGTAGTAATGTTTAATTTCAGTGATCCTATTTTTAATTTGCAAGGGCCATTTCTTGTTTCCTGGCTATTTCCTTTTAAATGAATAGCACCCTATATCTGTTTCATGGATGGAATATCTTCTCCTTTCTTTGAGATATTAATTGTACATTTATGTTTCTTTCCCTCTGCTTTGTTTCTATTTTCCCAAAGTTTCCTTCCTCTATTGAATGCTTTGGTCTCTCTGTTTTTAGGCTGCAGTCTTTCCTAAAATGAGCAGGGCTTATTGACTTTTACAATGGGTGAACAAACTTGACTACTGGATGGCATCTCCAATGTTGATATTTGGAATAATGGAGTTTAGATAAGATAAGTATTCTTCAATCTCCTGCTTTGGGTTATAAACCTTGAAGCGGTGCCCTGTGCTCTGATAGAATAGAGAACAGGCATAGAGAGGGGCTGGAGTTTTCACCACTCAATTCTAGACCTTCGTGTATTCTAGACGTTCAGCCCTATACCTCAGTCCTCTACAGAGCCTGGAGTCCTTGAGACTAGAGTCTGTCATTTTTATTCCTCTAGAAACGTAACAACATATTATATGTGTGTTTTGAGAAGTGGGGGAATGGTGGGTATTAGTCACCTGACTGTTTATCCACATTTTTAACCAAGTTTCTCTGTTTCGAGCTCCATAATTATTTCTTGCCTTACTGTGGTTCTAGCCTCAAATTGATTATTTTTTGTTGATATCTTCCTGTCTAGGCAATTATACTGCAGTTTCCAGCTCTATTGTAAAGCGGTTTCCATTACTCACTATGCTTTCTAATCTATGAAAATTCTTGAAATGCTTCACCTATTTTTTCTCTATTCTCTTAATTATGTTCCCTTGTGGATAGACGTATTTGTTTACAAATTTAATTTTGTCTTTACTCTTAGGTTAATGGAATTTTAGGAGAGAGTAGAGATAAATATTTAAAAAATCAACGTATGCTTTTAAACTGTTTTTTATTTTTTAATGATGACATATATGCTCAATGCACATAAGATGACTAAGTGTATATAACAAAAGATATGCAGGACACATAATTGGAATCATGTGTGCGCATGGTAGTGTGGTCTATGACTGAAATATAGAGGGTGGCAAAAAAATGTATACACATTTTAAGAAAGGAAAAAACTATTAAGATTGTAATACTCAATATGTATTGATAACAAAAGATGAATACAAGTCACGTTTGACTTCTGCAGTTACAAGTGGTGTTCAAAGTGGATATCATCAGCTTAATTTTAGTACAATTTTTTTCTTTCTTAAAATGTGTATACATTTCTAGCACCTCTGTAGTGAAACCCTCCACTATTTTCCTTCCTTTTTTTTTTTTTTTTTTGTAAAGTAGTTAATGAGGATTTCATAGGGGCATGGATTGGACCTTTGTTCTTGGCGTAAGGAATGATATAACCTGACATATGTCACAATATATTTGGGCAAAGGATGAGAAATGGGCCTCCAAGGAGGACAAATTGCAAGGAAATAAGATAATTCTTTATCAGAATATGATGAAGTGAGTAGAGAGGAGTACAAGACAGACTGAGAGTCTCGATGCCAATGGCTACTAATAAGAGATATGAAACTGCATGATTTAATTAATCACTGTAAGGAAGAAGCTTACCATATTTATTGAATTCAAACTCACCATTGCTGGCACCATGTTACTAGCAAGTTCTCCAAATTATCACTCTTTTGTCTCATATTCATACCCATCCCCAGATTTACCTGAGATGTCCCCTACTCGCCCAATGCACAAATCTTCAATTCTAGGGTGATAAAGTTTGCCAGGGTTAAGAAGAAAAATTGGTGAAAATAAAGACATTTTAGGGGAAGGTGAAGATGTATGGGAATATAACAAGTATAAGGGGGTATTTAGATACATCACAGTGCAGTTAAATTTCTTCAAATGTCTCCAGCCCTCCTTCCCTTAACTCCATGTTAGTTCACTCAATGCCACAGAGAGAAGCATGACATTCTGTACTCTTCCATGTTGGTAGCAGAACTCATGCCCTAAACAGTAGCCTGATTATACCTAAATCATGGCAATTTTCAGACACAGAATATACATATGTAGGTCTATGATATGTGTATGTTATAAAAGAAATAGGGAGACAAGTTGTTTCTAATACTTATCCTCAGGCTTAGAGAGTAATGAAGAGAAGAAATTAAATGATATAGGGTTGTCAGATTCTGGGGTATTCTTGTTAGTGAATAAGAGTAAGGGTGCAATCAATTCATGTAATTATAAAATCTCAGCGCTTGGGGAAACTTTATATCTACAGCTTACCTTTATTGTATAGATAATAATAAATCAACTTCTTACTTCACAACAAATACTATTCTAAATATTTTCATCCTTAACTCATTTAATACCCTCAAAAACCGTACAAAGCACATATATACTACCTTTATCATCATTTCACAAATGAGGAAACTGAGTCACAGAGAGACCAAACAATTTGCTCCAAGTTGCACACCTACTGATGTTAAAACCAGGATTAGAATCTACAGAGTCTGGCCCAAAAAATATATGCATATACATTTAACTACTTTCTGTTTTCTCTCTTGAAGGGGAAAAAAAACAACAACACACAAAACACCCAGAGATGTAAAGACACTGGGCTAGTTAATAACACACCAAGACTAAACTAAGATTTCTTAATCATGAGTAATTGTACTAAACGTTGATTGATACTCATGACTATTGACCAGAATCTATGACACTAGTTTTCCATGCTAGCGTCATTTATTCATTACTTTTCTATAATGATATTGGATCCCCCTAGGTCAAGCCTAATTTGGAGTTAAATATATGTACTGCTGATTAAAGGAAAAATATGTTTATTTTTATCATAATCATTATTTTCTGACATTTGTTGTTTTCTGTGTGCCTGGCAATATGCTAGATAATTCACTTATATTTTCTCATTTAATTTCACAACGTCACTATGTTGTAATATTATATCTATTTTACATATGTGGAAACTTAAGGACAGAAGATGAGAAACTTAGGCAAGATTACAAAGCAATAAAATTGCAGTGCTGGCCATCACACCCTGCTCTTTCAAAGTTCAAAATCCTTTTGTCACCACGTAACTTGACTCTTTTTATAAATATTACCAATAAATATTCATTTTGATTTTGAATATGTACCAATTCAGTTAGTTAAAACACAGTGTACACTCATTTGTGGGACTTTAATCTGACCTTTTAAATGAAATTGCTCTTTAAAAAAAAACACAAACAAACTTGTCAATACCAAGCAAAACCATGACATTCCCTCGTGTGATATGCATTATTGGGTGCACATTATCATTTCTGACTTGCTATGCATATTTTCTCCTTATTAAAAAATGTATGCACAGCTAATGTTTACTCAAGAGATGAATTATTTTGCAAGTGAAAAATTATAATTGTTATACTCAGTCACATTTCAACCTTACATCACCAGAAGGGAGTCTTTTGCTGGAAACTCTTTGCAACAATGTTTTTTTAAAGCTCTCCAGACAGCTTTAATGATTATGAAATATTTAGGTATTTTTTAAATGTTGGAGACCAAATAGAATAATACATGAAAGCAATAAATAAATAAGCAGACAAATCACATCTAAAGACCAACAGATAGTGGGGCCTTCATAAAAGGATTGACCACAGAGGTTTTAAAATATGTTTGATAGTTCTTATTTGTGGTTAAGAGTCTTAAACAAGTGAACTTCTCTGCCCTGGGAAGAGTACAGAGGAAATAGTGAGGAAGGGTAACAGCAAACTAGTGAGACATTGTAGCACAGTTACAAATATTGAGCTTTCCTTAACGTATGCATAGTGCAACTACTCAACCTCTGTCTACCCCACAAACCCCAACTTATCGGTAGGTGTACCTTACCCCAGAGGAAATCATGTTCTTCCGACAATCAGGCATGTTCTGCCTCATTGCTGTTTGCAGCCTGGAGAAGTGCCTGCAAGAACTGTAAGAAGCATCTTAAAGGGATTTTATGAAACCAGTGACCAGGATGGAGTTGGGTAACATTGACACAATGCTCTTTGACGGTAGACATGTCCAACTCTGTTGAGATTAAGGATGTATAACAAGGGGTCCTTTAGATTTTCAATTTCGTTCTCACTTTCTTTTTTCTTGTGGTAATGCTTGTATATTTTTCAAAACATTCACATTTGCATTTATACATTTGTGATTTTTTTCCAGTAAGTAATTTTCTGCACTATAATCATCTCTACTTTAAAAAAAATTCTGTCTAATTTTTGAGATGCAATTTTTATTGATTACTAATTCATGTGACAAATATGCTACCTTCATCTTCATATTAATATGGTCATTGAAAATGACATAGAAGAAAGGGCATTTAAGCCTACAGAGAATTAATTAGCATGTAATTCTCAGTATATCTTCTAGTGTTAATTAGCAGTTAAACCATCTTCTTGTGCATGACCTGATGATTTCAATAGTGTTCTATTTTGGAGACCCTAGGGGAACTAAACTTGAAAGGATATTCAGTCTTCCTTTTTTTTTTTTTTTTTGAAAATGAAATATAGAATCACAGCTCCAATTCTCCTGTGCTTTGTTTAACTGCTATATATTTTTCTCATGTTCCTTTCTTAGATCTGTATCACAGGCATTGTCTTCCCTTTCTAAAAAAATAGTAACCAAACCATTACTAATTGTTAAGAGTGAAATAATCACATTTAAAGCCTTCTTTAAAGTTAAAAATGTTTCTTATTTGCAATTCTTAGAGGAATGTTTAATATGATTACTACGTAAATGTGTATATGACCTAGTCTTACTGTTTTCTGTTTCCTCATATTTTGACACTTGTGGTTTGGGTGGCATACAACTCTTTGAAGCAAAGAAATTCATTGAGAAATCTGACAAGTCATCAATGAAAAATAAATTCTGAATGTCCTTTTATTTTTTTCAGAAAAAAATGTTTCTTTAGTTAATACAGTGATTGTGTACCTGAAAATTCTGTGTATATTATGTCTGTATAGAAATAAAAGGACTCATTGGAACAGGTGCTATAGAAGAAAAAAAGTTTAGCACATTTATATTTATTCGTCATAATAGAAGACAAACAATGTAAGAGTGAATAACTTACTCAGATCATTCACATTTATCTTTGAAATGCATAATTAAATGTGTACATATCTGAAATGTCAGAAATTCAGGATTCTTTTAAAAATGAAAAAAAAAAAAAAGGAATTCTCTCTGTTTGAAAAAGTCCAATGTGCCAGCCAGGCCTGCTGGCCCAGAGCTTCCAGGGCATGTGCCCTCACTTACCTTCCTCCTCCGGGTTCATGCCTTGCCCTCCCATGCTGGAACCAAACCCTGGTTTCTGCATCTGTTTTGTGGCTATACCTTTGGTTCACAACTTTCTTAGACTGGTTATAAGACCATGGAAGTCAAAATATATTCTTTTTAAAAGATTTTCATGGCTTTTTGATTTATAATCATATTAAGAAGGGTTTGCTTATTAAATTATTCTCTTCACCAAAAAGAGCAACTTATATGTGGGCATTCCACAGAGCATTTTCACACACATTATCTCATTTGGTTCTCACAGAAACTCAGAGCAGGTATAATTATATCATTTTATAAATGAAGAGTCTTGGGGATAGTCAATGATTTCCCAAGCTAGTAAAGCTGGATAGATGGTGATGAAATCAAGAATAACACTTGGGTTTTCAATTTCTATAATCAATTCTTTTCCCACTTTATTATACTTCAGGATATAGACCTCAAACCTTGTTTTTTTTTTTTTTTCCTTGGCTGTCCTTGGGCTGGAAGACTTGGGAGTCAGTGAGGCAATAAAGAAGGGGAGAAAATGAAGAAGAGTAGAAAGAAAGCTGATCTGCAAGGTAGTTTCCTACCCCATGACATTCCTGCATCCCAGGGAACAAGCTGGGTTTGTACCTTTCCAAGACCATTTCTCACGTTAGTCCTTAATGGTAGAGCTTTGGGAGACATGTGGGTACCATGGCTACAGGTTGAGTTTGAGGCCAGGGCCATGAGGACATTGTGTTCTCATTAAACACTTACAAACTGAGATGTTTCTATCTCCACATTAGAATTGGAGTAGAAATGGTCTCCTAACTTGTCTGAGACTGAAGCCTCATTTTAAATATCTACAACCACTAAAAGTCTAATCCTTGATTACTTATGTTGCATACTTAAATTTATATTTTTGTAGGTAAGGCCCTAGAAAATATAAAAATTGCAATATTTGAATAATCAGCTTCATCACTTTGAGCCAGTTGGGAACTTGACTTAAATGTACTGCAAATTCTTTATACATCTAGCTTAGTGTTTTTAGAGATCTCACAGGGACAGCATTAAAGCTCAGAGCAGAGGCTCTGTCTTCAGACGACTAGATTCAAATCCATGTTCTGCCAGTTATTAAATTCTTGACTTTCAGCGAAACAATTGATGTCTCTGTGCCTTGGTCTGTTTTAAAGATTAAGTGAGGTAGTGCACTTGTAATTAATCAATACACACTAGCTATTACTTTTACTAAAACATATTTAAAAAGAATAAAGAAGTGCTTAGCATCTTATGTCATCTCTTAGAATGGTATTCTCAAAAAGTACTGTGCTACTTACTCTTTATTAATTAAATTGGTGACACCACAGTTTAGTTTAGATGTATATATTATATTTTTGTTTTTATATGTACAAAATGGGCATGTATATGGGCAAAGCTACATTTCCATAATATTTCTCAAAATCTTTGAAAATAGGAAAAACAAAATTTCATCAATTTGCTAATACATTTGGCTATATAATACGAAGTGATTGATTTTACTTTTTAAAATGTTTTTAGTATGTATAATTGATAAATTTTCTCTTCACCTGATGACTGAATTAACTGCTTGATGCTGACGTTTTATACACTGACCCAGAATTAGGCATTTTTGGAAATTGTTCATTGTTCAATCTCTTCAAGTACCATTAACATATTTTCCTGCCGGTGGTTTGAAAATACTCATGCAGCTTTCAAAAATTCCTAATTTATTTCTAGGTAGGAGATCATATATTGGAAAACTCTGACTCAGTGTGAAATATTTACAGTAAAAATTATTTTACCCTAATAAATGTACTTAAAATGTGTTGGTACAGAAAGGGTTTTTTTCCCCCTTCTTCTAGCTTTATTTCTATTATAGCTTTTTGTTCAACCTCTCACCTTGAACACTTATGCAGGGAGTTTTACAAAGAGCTGTGATGTACTGGAAATAGCTACCTGGCTGTCAAAGTTATCACTTCAATTGCAAAAGCTAAGCCTGAGTTTTACAGAGGTGGTCCTCTCATATCCTTTTCCTACTCCTTCCCCTTGAGAAAATCATTCTAAAAATGTTTAGTAATTATTTCTTTCTTTCAGCTCAGAATCACTCTGATTTGGTCCCTGGAGAAGAAAAAACATGCTATAGGACATACGATAATACAATCTTAATACCAGGGGCTGAAATAATTCAATCTGATCCATAGTTTCCAAATCAAACATTGTATACATCTAGAGAACACTAGAGATGACAGCTTTTATATCTCCCTGTCTTCCTCCTCTGTCTATTGCCTTTGAATTATTTTAACCAACTTTTGATTCCTTTCAACTCCAAAGTTCCAGTGAGATCTATTTCTTACATGCTAGTAGTATAATAGAGTCTAATGAAGTGGCGTAGAACTCTGCATGAGTCATAAATTTAAATGGGTTGGCTTCTTTATGAAGTCATGATAGGGACAGTGGTGTTAAGGAGGAAGTTCTTAAAACATAAACTTCCGTTCAGTGGTTTCTGAAATGTGTTGTTCATTAACGTTGAAAATAATGTTTCTTATTTCTTGCTGTACTTGGTAACAAGGCAGAGTGTAGTATACAGTTTGATATGTATAAGTTAAAAGTAATCTTATTCTTATTATAGGTGCCCAAAGGAGGTGGTCTGCAATTGTTGAGGTAGCCTTAGGGCTTTCTCCTGAGATTCCTCAAAGAGTCTGATGATATGTCTTTATTGAGATAATGAATATTGGGAGAAATCTTTCTTTGATTTTATGATTCAGTATCTTTAGAGTTTTATTCAAGAGGTCTCTTTAAAATGATAGACTTGTTATTTTATACATGATAGTATTTCTCTTTCATTCATTGCTGCACATTCAACATTGTCTGCTTAAGCAGTATGCGATGGGAACTTTGTTAAGTACTGGGGGGAATAGCATGAAATGGAAAAAAAACAAAAACCTGCTTTCAAGGTATTTTACCTATCACTATTAACTTGCAAGCAAGATACAGACTGTAATCTCTTTCATTTTTCTGTTTCATGCCATATAATCATGTGATAACATTTAGTTTCTCACTTTTAGTAGTCACATTAAGAAAATGAAAACAAATTTACATTCTGGGAAGGACTGATTCTCTTCATGTAATCCAAATGCATATGCTTTGAGTTATCTTGGTAATTACTCTTTCACCCCAATTTTAAAACACAAATTGTCCATTCCAGTTACTTTTTTAAGCTTGTATTAACACATTTTTATTGTGGTAAAATACACATAACAGGTAATTTACTATTTTAAACCCTTGAAAAGGTACAATTTAGTGCCATTTAGTATCCACAATGCTGTGTAGCCATCACTACTATCTAGTCCAACAGTGTCTCCAATACCCACGCCCACTAAGCGGTCACTCCCCATTCTCTATTGCCCCCACCTTCTGACTACAATTAATCTGCTTTCTTCTCAATAGATTTGCCTATTCTGTATATTTCATGTAAACATATTCATACACTATTTGGACTTTCATGTCTGGCTTCTTTCACTTAGCAGAATGTCTTCAAGCTTCATCCACGTGGTAACATATGTCAGTATCCATTCCTTTTTATGGCTGAATATACTCCATCATATGGATTTACCTCATTTGGTTTATTCATTTGTTATTTGATGGATATTTGTGTTGTTTTCACCAGTTACTTTATAATGGATAATACAATGTACTTAAGTAAAATTTAATTGACTACTGTTGCTTCCTTCAAGTAGTATATAAATTATCAAAATTCATTTGAAACAATATGGGAATGTTTCTATGTATCTTGGACCATTCTATCTGCTTCTGAGGCTTGTGATCTAACATGGTATATGAAATGTAGACCTGGTCTTTAAAAATGGGTATTGCTATGTCTCCCTCCTCCCTACAATAGTCTATATTGCTTAAGTAGTGGGTTATTGAAAGGCATTTTTGTAGGCAATTAAAATTTAGCAATAATGGAAAAGCTATTTCTCATCAAATTACCAATATGGCTGTTCACCTTACAGCATTGGAAATAGGATGAAAAAAGATTGAATTACGTTTTGTAATTTCAAAATATCCTAAAGTGAAAGTTGCAATCTTTATTTATTTATTTATTTTTTTGATTCTGAAGATTCCACAGCCTGTGGAAATCAAGTAGGCAGCTTCAGAAAGGAAGCAACAACTTACCCCCAGCCTTGTGTATTACATGTTTTGAAAATGAAGGTCAAGGCTCTGAGGGTCCTCCATTTTCTTTCAGAAAAAAAACATGAGGTGATCTTTAACTCCACTTGAGCAGCCACTAGAGGCAAGGGGATGAAACCTCGGTTTCAAGTCTCAGCTGAAGAGAAACCAGGCAGAGCCATTATTAATATCTGACAAGCTAAGAACTCTGCCTCAGTACGGTTAGAAACCTCAGCGACGGGCACTGGTAGTTTATAATTTATAAGGATAGAAATGAATAGGAACTCTTTTTTGGGAAGAAACTAAAGCCATGATGCATTTTCCACAAATGCTTAGTTGCACTTAAGTGCCCCCTGGGGCACTCCATTAATGAGGATCAGAAATTACAAAAAAAAGAAAAAAAGGAAAAAAAATGAAACAGAAATAGGTATGTAAAAATGTTGAATTAACATGTTTTCCTATTTTCAAACCTGAAAAAGCACATAATGTCCTTTCAGCATATTTGAGAAGCATATACCTAAAGTTAAAACTGTTACTTACAAAGCCATAATATTATGTGAAAACATATGGTAAACTGTCTGTCTTGGTGATTACAAACCCTGGTTTTAATAGCACCCTAGGGATATCATAAAAATTTGAAAATTATTTTTAATTAAAAATGCATAGTAACTTCAATGTAACATGTTCTCTGTAGACCAGAATTCCCCCTAAAATAGATTTACCTTAGCTTAGCCTTTGTCTAGCTGGGCTTCATACCAAAAGGAGTTCATGTTAGATGCATTTATCTATGGAAACAATTTGAAGAATTGGAATTGGAGCCCATATTAAATCATTTATTCTCATGCTCTTTAGGACTGAGAATGCTACAAAATCAAGTAGCACACAATAAGCTATATCAAGTCTGATATCCTTGGGGATAATTGGGGCAGGTATCATATATTTAATGTATATCTTTTTTTTAATGTGTGTCTCATTCATAATATTAGAAATTTGATCTATTCTAGGGAAGGGGAGGAAATTGTAAATCACATCAATTGTGTGTGTATGTGTGAGTGTACATTTGAATATCCTGTTTAAAACCAGAATACCAGAATTTCATCCTTCCCTTGCATAACAAAAACTGAGTCCTTAAAAGAGGAGACATTCTTCAGCTTTCCAAGTCAATTTTAATTTTAGATATGCTTCTAAGTTACAAAAAGAAAGTGTACATTTTTGTTTGGCTTGATCCACTTCTATGAGATACAAAATAAAGTTCTTCAGTCTTTCAACGGATATGCTAATTACCAATAGAAAGAACAATAAAATTTTTAAAAAATGAAACTGAGATATACCTGATGAATGAAGAAAATCAGCCCTTCTTATATTTCTCAACCTAACCCTGTATTAAAAGAGTAAACAAGAAATGGCCTGAGCATTTCTAAACTTGGCTGTTCTAGGAAGTAATTGGGAGAAACTATTACTTGTGCCCTCTCACGGTGTATATGCCTGAAGGTCTCATCAGGAGCCTGAAGAGAACAGAGTACCATGGGCGCTCGTCACTCTTTCCCCACTTTGATGTAAAGATCCATCAGCCTCTGAAGCAGCAGCCAATGAATCCTGGGCAATGTGTTTTCAAATCAAATCTTATGGACATTTTATTTATATTTTCAAACAGAGCAGTGATTCTTAACCTTTCGTATGATTTTTCCTTAATTGATAGTAAAGATTTCTTACTCCCAGTGAACAGAAGAGAAGGGCTACAAGAGACAAGTGTTCAATTAACCCTACAAAAATGTGCTGCCTACTTACATTCACAAAGTGTATGAAAAGTTAGAATGATACCAGGGCATAAAGGCACTGATCACACAGAGCCATCATTCTCTGGCAGTTTACTCCCAGTCATTGTACAAAAGTGGTTTTACTTCTGTTTCATGGAGTCTCAAATATATCTACTCCTTCTGCATTGAGAGAAACAGTCTCCTACTCCAAGGGCACTTTCATTTTATTATTCACTCAACCACCTATCCATCCTCCAGTCACTGTGCTTTACTGACACTGCTTGACATTGGGGATGAAAGTAAAACATTGTCTCTCACTCCAAAGTGCTCATGGGAGAGTAGGAGGTTACAGACAAGTAAAGAAATAAGAAAAATAAATTATTATAGAGCCTATCATAAAACATATATATATGCATCATAGTGGAAAACAAAAAAGGGGATATTCATTTCTACCTAAGGGTGAATAAAAAGACAAAGAAATGAAGAATAATGCTTAAGGGGTATTTGGCAATTTAAACTAAGAATTACATTAGTAAACAGAAGAATGAATAAGTAAAAGTGGGCACATCAAGGAGAAAATACCTTAAAAGAAAAAGAAAACTCTAATGGAGAAGAGAAAGATTTGTAGGGAATTTCTTAAGTTTATTAAAATAATTGAATATGAATATTTTGATAGGATGTCCTTTAGAATTATTAAATATTTAGAAGGATATTGATGACTGATCAGTTATGGAATAGAGTCTCATTGAAGTTTATGTGAAGATTTTGACTTCTCCAAACACAATTCTGGAATGATACTCTGGACTCAATAACTTCTTTAGCAGATGTATTATTTTAGTCTATTTGTTATTCTGTAGTAATAACTATTTAATCATCACCAAATGGAATAACATTTGAATACAAGTTAAAATACACACATACTTTAAACCCATTAGATGAGCATGCATATTTTTTTAAATGGCTTGTTGGATATTTCATAAAAATTTAATTAGCATTTTAGAGTCAGCAAAATCATGCTTCCTGCATTAAATAAACTAATTCAGAATACTGGAAGAAACCATTGATGATAATTGGAAGAAGATACGACTTCTTTAAAGTACAGCTTTCATGTGGAATGATATGAAAGGTAGAGAATGTCCCCTGCTGCATTATTTTTTACATTTCTATACAAATTAAAACAGCAGAGCAAGTTATTAAATGTCAATTTTTATGTCAATTACACCAAGGTATTAGGTAATATGTGTTTTCTATTTTAAGAACTTTTTCCAAGGACTGATCTTTCAGACGTTACAAAATTATGGAAACTCCTCCGAATTTAGTCAGACTCCATGGGTTGTTAGTTATTGTGGGTAAAGTCCTGGAGTACCAGGGATGAAAAGCTTTAATCTTGAAACTTAATTGGTATGAGTAAAATTGTCAGTAAATTATATAGTCCATATTTTTGTTTTTAGTCCTATTTTCTTTTTTTCCACAATACCCATACCTTTGGGCTCAATTATGTACAAACAACTATACTATTAAATATAGAAACTAAGGGACCTGACCTAGAGAAATAATAGCACACTTAACGGAAATTAAACCACATATAAGTTGTAAATTTTTAGCAGTTTTTAGCAACAGGTAAAAATACAATATAACTCTACAAACTGAAGATCTAAGGGCTGAGATGGTGATGAGTCAGAATAGAATTATCAGGGTGAAGTACGTTTGATTTCCAAATGTTTGAAGAGTTGTTGAATTCTGTAGCTTAACATAATTATACCTACCTCCTCTGATAGTTTTGTATATTGTCAACTTAGTTAAATCTGAGTACATTTCCTAGTTTTCCTTTTAAATTAAGTTTAGCCACAGGTGAGATTTGCAAACTAGTGGTGAAACAATACCCATTATTCTCTGAAGGTCAGTGTAGGGGCCAGTGCCATTGTAACTCACATACATTGTCATTGATCTTCTGTTTTATAGAAGATGGTGTGGGTCAGCAGCTAGAATTGCGCTGACCTCAGATCCCATTGGATCTACTCCTTAGTTTCTTCAACTGTGGACCAGATGTAGAGCTTCATTTTCTTTTGCACATCATTGCCTCATCAAGATGGGAGGTCATGAAAGATAGAGGAGGATCCCAATTTGTGTTCGTCGTTTACTATTGTCCTCTCCCCTGCTTCATGCCTAGCTTTTCTTGATTGCTGTCCCCCTGATCCATAGTAAATTTATGCTCTCATCAGGTACAGAATCAACAGCTTTCCATAGCACCCACAATTGCATATGTTGTATTCCCTCTAACTTGTCCTTTCTTATATCACTGTGTGTGTTCTTCTTCCCTGACTGAACCTTAAATTATAGAGCAATCCATACCAGAAGGGATCTATGGGAACATAATCTTATGAAAATGTTCTTTGAAATGATTCTAGGCTATTTTGAATTGGTTATTTGATCTAATTATATTTTAAGATATTGATGATCCTGTGGACAGTGGTAATGTAAACACAATTAAACCATGACAAAATGGCTACTGAAAAATCACCTGTAGACATCTGTATCAAATGTCAATGGGAAAAAATGGTTTGGGGTGACCATACAATTTTTGCCACAGGATATTTTTTAAAATAAAGAGTATAAAAGTTTTAGTTGGTTGCTTCTAAATATTCCAGTGGACTTGAAAAAAGTACCTAATGAGATCAGAGGCTTAACTTTCCAGTCAAGGATAAGAAAAGAGAATGCTTCTAAGTCTGCCCTAAAATAAACCTTTATCTCCTGAGACTTTTGAAAACTAAGCCCAAAATCTAAAACTGTTTTTGGCTAAATTAAAATCAAATAAATTTATAACTTCACAGGATCTCTTTTATTAAAATTAGGACATTCATCAGGAAGGAGTTGTTATCTGAAAAGATGGATGGAATTATATGGAATAGATTCTAATGAGCCTGGGGAACTTGGTTCCCAAATACTTCTGAGCCTCTTTTACCTATACAGTCTTTCCTCCTATGTTTGGAAAAGTTAGACTCTTCCTACCTAAGAAACTGTAATGGACTCTCTTGAAGTAGTTGAATTGCAACAGTCTGCTAATTCTCTCTAAAACATACCGCATAACCTCTTACTGCTTCATGGCCTATAATCAGACCTATCCCCAGACGGTAAGGCAAAAAATGTGGCCTAATTTCTTGTTCTGATTGTTTGTTATTGGTGTATAAAAAAATTGATTTCTGAATATTAATTTTGTATCCTGCTATAATACTTAATGAATTCATCTATTAGTTCCGATAGTTTTGTGGTGGAATCTTTAGCTGTCTCTTTATATAGTATCATGTCATCTGTAAATAATGACAGTTTTACTTCGTCCTTTGCAATTGAATGTCTTTTATTTATTTTTGCTTTCTGATTACTGTGGCTAGGGCTTCCAATACTATGTTGAATGCAAGTGGTAAAAGTGGATATCCTTGTCTTATGTCTGATCTTAACGAAAAAGCTTTCAGTATTTTGCTATCCAGTATAATGTGAGCTGTGGGTTTGCCGTTTGCAACAACATGGACACACCAAGTGTATTATGCTACGTGAAGCAAGTCAGACAGAGAGAGACCAACACCATATAATTTTACATATACGTGGAATCTAAAACAACAAAATACATGAACAAACAAAACAGAAGCAAACTCATAGAGACAGAGAACAAATTGATGGTTGCCAAATGGGAGGGGCAGGTAAGGGGAAGAGTAAAAAATGTGAAAAAGATTAAGAAATGCAAATTGCCAATTACCATAATAGTCCCGGGGATGTAAAATACAACATAGGGAATATAGTTGATAACTATGGATGGTATCTGGTGGGTACGAGGCTTGTCGTGGGGATCACTTCAGAAGGTATGTAAATGTTTAACCACTATGTTGTACACCAGAAACTAATATAATATTGGATATCAATTGTAATTTAAGAATTGGGGAAAAAATTTGGTCTCTGTAAAAGTGAAAATAATACTGAAGGGATTGCAAGTTTTGCCAATTTGTATTGTCTTAAATCTGGTGAACATATATGAAAATGGATCCTTATGGATGTTGGATTAGGTTAAAAGGAATATAATGTAGGACTTAGTTAAATTTGTTGATGAAGATACTCCAGAGAAGAGATTTTCGATTCAATTTGAAATCTCACATGACTGAGAGTGGCAGATAGGTTAAGAAACTCATCCAAAGTTACAAAATAAATACGTAATGCACCCAGGATCTGTGTCCAAGAAGTCTGGCTCCCAAGTCCTTGTTCTTAAGGACGATATGTTAGAGACAAGAGGCTGTGGCTTCAGACACATTAGAGATAATAAATTTTAAAAGGCAGTTGTAATAAATGAGAGAATAAAGAAGGCCCAGGATTTAGTTAATAAACCTTAAATTATTGTTATATTTTTTCTGAAATCTTCACAGCCCTTTCCCTCTATTCCATTTATATGTAGACAGATGGTTGTCCTTTCTAAAGAACAAATTATATTTATTAATGTCAAGAAGAAATACTTCCTAAATCCTCATCAGATCTTGCTAAAGAAGGGATCTGCAGCAAACCAATAATATAAATCTTCTGATGAATGACTAGAAAGCAGATGTAATGTTAAGTCAAGAGACAGAGATAGAGAAAGAAAAAAAAAGAGAGAATGAGCAAGCATAAACTCCTTTCTTAAATGTCTATGCACTTGTAATGCATTTTATATTTTCACAGTGACACTGATGTATATATGTGTATGTATATGTATACATTATGCTGTTATTCTGCCCTATCCTTAAACTAAACTTTGAGAGATAGAAAAAGCGGGAAAGCTTATAAAAATAATTCTCCAAACATCCAAACCCAGACCAGTATATAATGTGTTCCAAGAGTGAGAGCTTCTACCTTTTCCTACTTTCTAGGTAGAAATGCTGAGTAGAACACACGAGATGATAGAAATATATTGCTGTAAGATTCTTCATCTAAACTGACCTAATTAGGAGTCACAATACTTAGGCTGTACCTGGACGTTCTAGTGAGTGTACAGGTGAAGTTGACTGTTATACATAAAAGCAAAGTTATTTCCTTTTACGAACTATTTTGTGACATCACCCTTGTCTAAATTCTTTCTTGGATCATCTTCTAAGGAAGAGATAAATAGACACATGTGGTTGAACTCTAATTATGTTTTGCTTTATTCGAACAGGGTTTTCTTCATTATTATATAAGTTTTCTATTGCTAAAAACAAATTATAACCAACTTGGCGGGTTAATATAACAAACATGCTACATATGAAAATTCACAGGTACCATACTCAAAGTGAAAAACTGAGAGTTTTTCCTCTAAGACCAGAAATAGGACAAGGATGTCACTTGCCACCTCTACTCAACATAGTATTGGAAGTACTAGCCAGAATAATGAGTCAAGAAAACGAAATGGGATTATATGAAACGGAAAAGCTTCTGCACAGCAAAAGAAACTATTGACAAAATAATGAGGCAACCAACTGAATGGGAGAAGATTTTCGCAAACAGTTCCTCTGATAAGGGGCTAATATCCAAAATATACAAGGAACTCATGAAACTCAACAACAAAAAAACAAACAACCCAATTGAAAAATGGACAGAGGACCTGAAGAGACATTTCTCCAAAGAGGATATACAAATGGCAAATAGACATATGAAAAAATGCTCAACATCGCTAATCATCAGAGAAATGCAAATGAAAACCACAATGAGATATCACCTCACCCCAGTCAGAATGGCTTTCATCAACAAAACAAATAGTAACAAGTGTTGGAGAGGCTGTGGAGAAAAAGGAACTCTCATACACTGTTGGTGGGAATGCAGACTGGTGCAGCCGCTATGGAAGGCAGTGTGGAGGTTCCTCAAGAAATTACGAATAGAATTACCATATGACCCAGCAATCGCTCTCCTGGGTATCTACCCCAAAAATATAAAAGCATTTCTCTATAGAGACACGTGTACTCCAATGTTCATTGCAGCTTTGTTTACGGTGGCCAAGACATGGAAACAACCAAAATGTCCTTCGATAGATGAATGGATAAAGAAGTTGTGGTACATATACACAATGGAATACTATTCGGCATTAAGGAAAGATGATATAGGAGCATTTGTGACAACATGGATGGATCTCGAGAGAATAATGCTAAGTGAAATAAGTCAGACAGAAAAAGCAGAGAACCCTATGATTTCACTGATATGTGGTATATAAACCAAAAAGAACAAGACAAACAAATGAGAAACAAAAACTCATAGACACAGACAATAATTTAGTGGTTACCAGAGGGTAAGGGGGTGGGGGGTGGGTGATGAGGGTAAAGGGGATCAAATATATGGTGATGGAAGGAGAACTGACTCTGGGTGGTGAACACGCAATGGGATTTATAGACGATGTAATACAGAATTGTACACCTGAAATCTATGTAAATTTACTAACAATTGTCACCCCAATAAAATTAATTAAAAAAAAAAAGAAAACGAAATAAAAGGCATCTAAAATAAAAAAAAAAAAGAAATAAGTAAAATGATCTCTGTTTGCAGATAACATGATCTTACATGTAGAAAACCCAGAAGCCACAAGAAACTGTTAGAACTGATAAATTAAGCAAGTTGCAGGATAATAAATGACCACACAAAATTAGTTGTATTTCTACCTATCAATGATGGACAATCTGAAAAGTAAAGAAAGAAAAGTATTTTATTTACAAAGTACCAAAAAGAATAAAATACTTAAGAATGAGCTTAACCAAGAAGGCAAAAGACTTACTTACATTGATAACTATAAAACATTGCTGAAAGAAATTAAAGAAGATACAGATAAATGGAAAGATATCCTGAGCTCATAAATTGAAAGACTTAATATTGTTGAGATATTGTTACTCCTCAAAGCTACCTACACATTCAATGCAATACCTAGCAAAACCCCAATGATGTTTTTTGAAGAAATAGAAAAACTCATCCTAAGATCCATATGGAATCTCAAGCAAAAAGCCAAAACAATTTTGAAAAAGAACAAAGGTGGAGGTCTCATACTTCCTAATTTCAAGAGCATCTGCTTCTGGTTCCTGTCTCTTTCAAAGGCTTGCCTGATTAAGTCAAGTCCGTTCAGGGTAGTCTCCCCTTTGATAATTCAAATTCAATTTATTAGGAACTTAATTATATCTGCAAAATCTCTTTTGCCATAAAACATAATTTAATCTTGTGAGTGATAGCCCATAAGATTCAGAGGTCCTGCCCACACTCAAGGAGAGGTCATTACATAGGGCATGTATAGTGGGGCGTGTATCTTGGCAGCCATCTTAGAATTTTGCCTGTCCTACTTATGAACATTACTGTAAGAGGGAGATCCACTTGTAATCCTAAAAGCCACAATTCACAATAAAAATATAGCACATAAGTATGTCTGCGCCAAAAAATGAAAAATAAAACTATAAGGAAAAATTTTAAGAGATTCAAGAAGACATAGACAGAAGCATATTAATAAAAAAAATCAATGCACATTTAAAAGAATGATAACACTTTCTATTGGAAAGTCTGTGGGAAACCACATATTCTCATATAATTTTTGTTTGCCATGCAAATTTATACAAACTTTGTGGAGAATAATCTGAAAGTCTATACTAATATCAATCAAACCATTAAAAATAAATAAATGGGAATAAGAAAGCTTGTCCTTACAACAGAATGGCAACTGATAAATGTATATGGATACACGGTTAGTGGTTTAGTGTTTGTGGGGGGAGAAAAGGGGAGGAGAAGGAAGGGAAGAAAAAGAGATGGAAGGAGGGATACAGAGAACACAAACCTGGGTCATATTAAACAACCTTTAGTGTGGCTAATGAATTTGAAAGTCATGAGAAAGGGGCAACTTTTAGGAGACTATTGCAAAGAATTACCCATAAAAAGTTTTTTTTTCTTTTTTAAAAAATTTGAACTAGAAATGTTCAGTAAAAGTTTGGAGGATAGAACAATAAGGCTGAATATTTTCAAATTACTAACAAGAAAATGTGGACGGTACTGATGAATATTTGGAATAGGAGAGCGGAGTGGAAATGATTGGAAAAGGCAGAGTTCTAGTAACAATAATTTTGTAACATTATTTAGTGAGACCAAGGTTTATCTTTTACCAGTTCTCCAAATAGGGAGATATGAAACAATACAAATTTCTAGGGATGTTTTGGAAGGAATTCATCTCTGGGAAGAATTTTTATCAATGAAAAAGGGATCCAACATAAATTTTTTTTAAACTTTCTACAGTTGAAATTTGTAGGACAAAGCTCTTGTTCTATTTAATAAACTCTTTAAATCCAGGCTTTATTATACATAAAAGTAGTCTTTTCTCTAAAAAAAAAAAAGCAAATAAAGTATACTTTATTTTTTTATATATGGTTATTTTATTCAAACCCCTCTTTAATCATCTGACAGATTACTGCAGTAGAAGATGATTTATCTTTTACATCTGTATAAATATGTTTTATATAGCTATAAGATTTAATCACATATTTTTATACCTGTGTAACTATGAAAAATCACATACATCAGTGAGTGGTTTTCATCTTAAAGTACAATGATAACTTGTTTGTTTTGTCCCATTAGTGAATCTATGTTTGAACATTGGTTATATTCAAGCAGAACTGTTTAAAAGTTATGGGAATATCAATGTAGCAGATAATTAAATGTGTACAGAATCTATTAATTTGTATAATTAAGATAGAACATTATTGGAGTTTATTATGAAATTATAATATCCTGTAATCATCCTGAAGGGGACTGCTTGTCATGTCGTATTGCTTAATTATAACCAAGTAGTTCATATAACTTGCAGTTGCGGTGATTAAAACCATTAGTATAGACTTAGGCCGAGTTCTAAAAGCCGTAATAAAAATATTAAGAAAGCTAAATGTGAGCATAAGAACTAGATTTTAACAAGCAGTATTTCTTTGGAAATGGACTGAATTTATTCTATTGCACTGTTCTCAATTAGCAAGAGATAGCAGTGCTCCATCCCACTTAGTAGTTGTTAGTGTACAATATTGAAAGCTACTTTTATATACTCAGGAACTGCTAAATCTAAATGGAAATATGAGAGGAAACATGTCGATAAATTTATAAATATAAATGGCTCTTACTGGCTATATACACTGTATGCCTCAGTGTCCTGATGTGCAACATGGTGATAAACCACAAAAGGTTTCATCATGAAGATAAATTGCATATATGAATATATATAATTATTTGCATAATTATATATTAAATGCGATATCTCTCTATATAGGACATAATAAGCAGTGAGTGTAAGCTATTACTATTATTGTTATTACTATTACTACTATTGTTACTGATTTATTACCCTACTCTTTTCTTTTGTACATTTTATTTAACTACCCGCTTAGAGCCCAGAAAATGACTTTTTATTGCCTTACTGATTTAAGCATCAGTAATGCATTCCTTCCTTTTACAAGTATAATGACTAATAAACTATGGAACTTGAAAGATCCTTGAAGGTGCATCTATAAATGGTGTGTGACCTAAATGATTACTAAAATAATTGTTCTTCATTTGTGTTGTGGTTCATTTTATACAAAGAATAGGAAACTTCACATATGCCACCATTTGTCTTCACAGAGACTCAATCTTAAGTTATCACATGATGTTTAAAATTTATCCTATTTTCATATTTTCAGGAAATTAGATTCTATGAATACCAACAATTTCCTCCTCTCTCTCCTGTATCATCAATGTTACCTCCTATTGGTGATTTTGTCAAGGGTGGTATCGCTTGGAGTGGTGGGAGTAAAGCCATGACTGGAGTGGGTTCAAGAGAGAAGGGGAAAAAAAAACATTGGAATTCAGCATGTATGAGCATAAATTTTGAGAAAATTTGTTCCAAAGTGAAGAAGAGAATTGGGGAGATAAAGAAATGCATAGTATAAACAATGAGGTTTTGTTTGTGTGTTTTCTAATAAGTTTGTCTACACAGTCAGCCTGTAAGAGATAAATCATTTGATATGGAAGTGTCTGGAAGGGTCTACAGAAGAAACTGTGTGTCAGAGTAATCCACAGGAATGAACAGAAGAGGGGATTTATATGCCCAGCTCTTTCCCATATCCCACTGGTCAAAATATGCACCAAGAGTTTCTCATTCTCCCAGCATTTGGGGATTGTACCAACCAGGGCCTTCAGCTATTGCTCAGGAAGCCAGATCCATGTGCTGTGATGTGGTTTCATCCAAGACTAAAAAGTAGCAAATTGGAGGTAGGACATTAGTAAGAAGAACAGGTTCAAAGGACTCTCAAAAGTCCCTCACACACAGCATGACTAACTCTCCTTCCCTCTATTTTTCCCCCCTTACCACATACTGATTTGTTTGTTGTCTATTAACCCCTCCTAGAATATGGACTCCACCAGCCAGGGATAGGGATCCATGATATTATTTGTCTTTGGTTTTTTCACTGCTCTACGTTCAGTTCCTGTTATTTATTAGGTGCTCAGGAAATATTTGTTGAAAGAATAAAGCACTCTAGGAGATTCATTCAAACTTATCCATATTAGAGAGGATGTTGAAAGAATATTTGTTGAAAGAATGAAGCACTCTAGGAGATTCATTCAAACTTATCCATATTAGAAAGGATGTATCAAAGCAGCAAATCACACACAGATGTACGAGAGCCAGACCAACTAAACACTACATCTCTGCCCCAACTCAGATCTTCAAATTCGATATCCACTTACCAATTCTGACAGTATTTAGGATTCACACATCATAAGTCCTTGGAAAAGAAAAATAATAAAAAATAAATAAGTTTATTCCTTCTTGTTTGGGTCTGAAAGATCTGAAAGGTATCGTGAGTATGTATTGTTATTTGGGGGCTTAGAGACAGCACCGAACTTAGAGGTGATTTTCACTTTTGTAAGACTCTGAAACAGTGAATAAATGCTTATAATGCAACCAAATGTGGCAAAAGCAATCTCTTTGTGAGTATTTCAGTACCTGAAATAAAACATTTCCTCTGGTTTTTGCCCAGGTGAATTGATCAGAACTGAAAGTCCATGTTTGTTTTCTGGTTATGGCTTGACTTTGAACTTTAACTGTATAAAGATATTTGTCACTAGTATGTTTGAGGCAGCCATGGTGGGAAATATCTACCCATTTTGGTTTGAGGTTGCACATTGCAGAGAAGAGTATTTTATTTCATTTAACAATGTACAGTGGCAACAGGAACTATGGGAATTCTTCCAAATTGATTATTTTCATAGGCCTCTGAATCCCAACTTGGAAACCAATGGGAAGATATATTTACTTTAATGAGAACATGTTTTCCTGTAGTGAATTTTTATAGCAAGGAAATGGAGATGTCATTGCTAACGGGGGAAAAAGAAAGGACCTCTGAGGTCTCAGCTCATCCAGCTCTCTTGATCTGCGATGCCATTAACTGCTAAATTAATGCAAATAGAGCTTAATGAAATGTTTCTCATACTGTGATCATAAAATATCCTTGCAAAATACCACTCTGCACTTAATAAATATGAGAGCCAAACCAGAATACCCCACATATTGATTTTTTAAAATATGAATATTTCCCACAGACTCCTCAAACACTCAGGAGATCAACACAAGCCTCAAAGGTCAGTCTAATTATAAGATAAATTTGGATTGATTTAACATCATCTCTGTCAGATGGAGAGCAACAAATTCAATGATGATAATTTTGGTTACAGTGAGACCATATGACAGGATGCCAGATGGAAGCTATGCTAGAAACAGTGTTCACCCTGTGACAGAGATCACGGGGCCCTCACTGAAGTCGTTTTCTTCCCACTCCTTTTGAGCAGTTTCTGTGGGCACACACATAACCGGCGATACTCAGTGTAAGCTTCACAGACCAGTGAAGTACTGACATTTAGAGCAAGCATTTACAAACTTTCATAGCAGTTTGGCATGTTTACACCATCTAAATGCAAGGTATTTTTTCTACTAATTAATTTTCTATGATTTTACAAAAATATTGCGATGCATTGGGTTGGAGACTAAAACAGTAACCATGATTCTTAATCAAAGATGACTAAAGAAATGCTGTCCTAGGGTTTATAGTTGCTTTCGGGGCAAACTGGAGAGCACTTGCTAAGTGTGAGCCGGAGATGGTTTGCCTGAAATGTAGTATGGGGTGTGAAGGAGGAGAATAGAAAAATCTAATCTCACCTCCGAAAAGCGTAATTTGGAATTAGATGCGTACAGCTCTTAAGATCAAGCCGGAATGTTGAATAATGATATTTGAAGAATAGGCTGTTAGATGTTAGAATGCTTTTGATTTCACAAATATTTTCTTGGTTGAATGTTTGGAATTAAGAGAGTAGAAAGTAGTGTACATTGGGTTGAAGGAAGAAGAAAGTTATAGATTTTAATAATGTAAATATTCGCAGAACATAAAAACTAGATCACCTTCTCGGGGTGTAATGAGTGATATTAGCCAGCTGTTCAATTCATCAGCCCATAAAAAATAAGTAGATTTGGGATTTCTGAAGCTCTAACAAAGTGTTTGAGGCTATGAAAAAGTATTATAAATGAAAAAAATCTAACAAATTTAGTTATAATCCCCACAGTGGGAATGATTTGCATAGAATATAAAAAGGGAATTTTGAATATTCAGGCATGCACTATGTTAAAAGGTCCTGATGAAAAGATACTGAATCTACCAGTATCTCTGTTTGTTTACCATGTAAACCCTTTTTATCCTTCAAATTTTAGATCAAATGCTACCTTCTAGAGAAACCTTCCTGTAATATCATAGGGAGATTTCCTGCCCTTTTTAGTATACCTCCATTTTATGACTTATCATATTATAATCATTTATATGCTTTTTTTCTTTAATTAAGGCTATAACCTGATTTCAGGCGGGCAGATTTTCTCTCTTCTTATTTTTGTAGTTCTATTTCTACAATATGGGAATCTTCTTGAACTTGGTAACTGTTAAATAATTAACAAAAACATTCTGGGCTCTGTAGAGCAGAAGTGGTACATGGGCTTAGGTAAATGGTAGTAATAATAGTGATGATGATGATAGATAGATGATAGATAGATAGATAGATAGATAGATAGATAGATAGATAGCATACTGATCACTATGTGCTAAACATTGTTTTAAGCATACTACTGGCATCAATTCATTTAATCTTCTCACATGAGAGTGACAGAAACTCAGAATAACTATAGCTTAAACAAAAGAGATTATTTCTCTCACATAAAAAAAGCCAAAGATGAACTCCTGTAATGAAAAGGTTGTAGAATGAAGAGATTGAGTCAGTCCACCCATAGATAACAGATAAAATCTTGAGAAATATATATTGTTAAAAAAAACAACATGAGAAAGTGTTCAAAAGCACACAGAAGCCAGAACAGGGTTTACTCCTGAAACACTTAAACTAGAAAAGCTACATAGTGCAAGTTTGCTGATTTCTCGCCCAAGTACAATAAAACATGAAAATAGAAATGTATAAAATTATTTTTAAATAAATCCAGATATGAGGAGATTAGGGGCTAATACAATATTGCTGCCCTCACTGGGGACTTGGGTTACTTCAGTCTTTATACTTGACAATTCTCAACGTGCTTTCTTGTCATGAAATAAATTTTCTCAACCTCTAGTCCTCTTGTCTATGTTTCAGAACATAGGAAAGAGCAGAGGAAGACTAGCTTTCTTCCTCCCTTTAAGGACGTGTCTTAAAATTGCTTACAGCCCTTCTTATTCTATACTATTGGCCAACATATGATTACATGGGAATAATGAGTGGCACTACAGATGGGAATTGCATTGTTTACTCTGGATATCCGTGTACTTGGCTAAAAATTTGAAATTCATTGCTAAGGATGAGGAAACTACTATATTGAAGGAGTAGACAATCTCATTATCGTAGCTGTATTCCTTCAGACTTTTCTGCACATAGAAGTTCATTTACCAATTTAGACTAAAGTAAGAGAAATTTCTTCATGTACATCCTCCCTTCTGTAAAGTAGTACTTACTATCACATGTATGGTAGTTGTTAAATATCTTGCATGTTTAGACTACTGGATGTAAAGGCAGAAATTGTATCTTACTCATTTTTTTTTATCATTAGTATTTGTCAATATTCAGATAGTGGTTATTTAGTAAATGTTGTTGATGGTTTTCTGACCAAATGAAATATTTGAATGAACAAAATTGAGGAAAGTTTTTGTCCTAGGAATGGCCACCATGTACAGTCCTATCGCAGTCCCTGGAAAGCCTCCCTCACTGAAATTTTTCTATAACAGGAAGACCTATTGACAGGTACGCACTGATAGACAGTCCACATACATACACTTACTGGGTCAATAAAACAGAATTTTCTGATCTAAAGTTTAAGTAAGAAATTCAATGTAAACAATGTTTACATAAGAGAGCTTTGCAACATTCTCCAAAGCACAGGCACATCCCCAGAATTTTACACTCAAAAACATGCAGTTGTTGCTGGTAATATCTGAATTATCAATTCCCTCTTCAAATCTTTGGAAGTACAGCCAAGTTGGAGTAGTTCTGCATGTAGTGTTAAGGTTGATTAACATAGTAGTGCTGACATAAAGAAGAAAGAAATCTTATCATTTGCAGCAACATGGATGGATCTAGAGAACATTATGTTAAGTGAAATAAGTCAGAAAGAGAAAGACAAGTACCATATGATCTCACTTATATATGGAATCTAAAGAAAAGACTATGTGAATGAACTAATCAGAAACAGTTTTGGGGACACAAAGAAAAAACCGAGTGTTGTTAGATGGGTGTGTGGGGGGGGTTGGGGATAAGGGGAAAGGTGAAGGGATTTGGAAGCAGCTGGTAACCACAAGATGGCCTCAGGGTTTTTTTGAAAATTAATTTGGGGAAGGTATTCAATAATGTTGTAAAGATTTTGTTGGGTATCCGATGGACATGCGTCCTATTTGGGAGACCACCTCAGGGATACTGTGGATACCTGATCATGGCATTGTACACCAGAAGCTAAACATTAATGAATGCCAACTATAATTTTATATATATAATGTGATGGTTCAGTGTGAGGTCGAAGGGATAGTGGATGGGTGGAGGGGGGTTCACAGTGTGAGGGATATAAATGATGAACGTCTAAGTATTACCTTGCCTTGTACACCTGAAACTAATAAATAAATAAAAAAAAAAAAACATAGTAGTGCTGAGATTATTATATATGTCTCGGTTAGATGTGCCATTTTAAGCTTAGTGTTAAATGTGTGCATACACACTCACACACACACACACACACAGAATATATAGTTTTTATGACCTTTGTCTCCTCAGGATAACAGAACTTAACACAAGGATGTTCTTAGAATTGTTGCCATAGAGGTAAAAGAGTTATCTCTGGGACTTAAGCTAAAACACTCACAGATCAGTCATAGACTATACTGCATGTGTCATTTATTTTACTGTAACATAGAAATAGTTTTAAAAGTCACACACACACACACACACCCCTACCCTGGAGGGAGGCATCTGGATTTCTTTGCAATGGGAATCATTAGAAAACAGGCAAAGCAACAAAAGCAGGAGAGGTTGACGCTGTAGAACACAGAGTGAGTCAAAAAAAGGGAGAGACACTAACCATCAGAGAAATGCAAATAAAAACCACAATGAGATACCACCTCACTCCAGTCAAAATGGCTATTATCAATAAATCAACAAACAACAAATGCTGGCGCGGATGTGGAGAAAAGGGAACACTAGTGCACTGTTGGTGGGATTGCAGATTAGTGCAGCCACTATGGAAAACAGTATGGAGGTATCTCAGGAATCTGAAAATGGAACTACCCTATGATCCAGTAATTCCACTCCTAGGCATCTACCCGGAGAAATCCAAAACTCCAATTCAAAAATCTGTATGCACTCCTATGTTTATTGCAGCACTTTACACAATAGCCAAGATATGGAAACAACCGAAATGCCCATCGGTAGATGACTGGATTAAGAAGCTGTGGTACATTTATACAATGGAGTATTACGCAGCCATAAAGAAGAAAGAAATCTTATCATTTGCAGCAACATGGATGGACCTAGAGAACATTATGTTAAGTGAAATAAGTCAGAAAGAGAAAGACAAGTACCATATGATCTCACTTATATATGGAATCTAAAGAAAAGACTATGTGAATGAACTAATCAGAGACAGTTTTGGGGACGCAGAGAAAAAACCGAGAGTGGTTAGATGGGTGTGTGGGAGGGGGTTGGGGATAAGGGGAAAGGTGAAGGGATTTGGAAGCAGCTGGTAACCACAAGACGGCCTCAGGGTTTTTTTGAAAATTAATTTGGGGAAGGTATTCAATAATGTTGTAAAGATTTTGTTGGGTATCCGATGGACATGCGTCCTATTTGGGAGACCACCTCAGGGATACTGTGGATACCTGATCATGGCATTGTACACCAGAAGCTAAACATTAATGAATGCCAACTATAATTTTATATATATAATGTGATGGTTCAGTGTGAGGTCGGAGGGATAGTGGATGGGGGGGGGTTCACAGTGTGAGGGATGTGGATGATGAACGTCTAAGTATTGCCTTGTTTTGTACACCTGAAACTAATAAATAAATTAATTAATTAAAAAAAAAAAGGGAGAGAGCATTGTGGTTTAGGATTTGGAGGCATCTGAGTGACATAGTAATTTTGCCTGCCATGTGCCATACATTTATACTATTTTATTCTCTTATTTCTTATTGAGAATCTTTTTTATTCAGAAAAATTGAAAACTTTCTAGAATTCGAAAAGTAGACATGGGAAAGAAGCACATGGCTGGCTTCAGTTGCTGGCAGGGGTCTACTGGTCAGATGACCTAACTAGTGCTGGTCGTGCGATTCGTGATTGACTGGATTCAGATTCCATTTCTGAGACAGCCGAAACTGTGTTTAAGTCCTGGTTTGGTGATCTGGGGCTTAGCATAAGCAACTCCATTTGGAGGCCTATCTTGTTTTTAACAGTATTGATGTATTTTATACTCTCTTAGATTAAAGGGCATGATTCCCTGATATCAAGCAGGGAGTCAGATATGTATTAAGTTTTCCTTACTCTGATTTTAACTGTCTGAGGAGTTAATTTACTTTTGAAAATTTATTGTGGTCTTGGATTTTGATAGTAGATGAGATTAGATATAGACACAATTCCAAGATGTTGTAACTAACAAGCTTTTTAAAATTAGTCTTGGACGTAGTAAATTTGACAGCTAATCTATTCCCTTAGGAAAAATTTTTATTAATGATAATTAAATCAAGTGTGGTTAATTCTGCAGTTAACAAGAAATTGTTATTCCAAACTTATGAATTGATTTTTTTTGTTGTTGTTGTTAACAATTCCCAAGACAGTATGCATTGCCTTTGCTTCTGTACGGGGAAGATAGTACATTTTTCAGGTAAAACAAATATACGCATCATTTTGGGATATACAAAAATCTGATGCATGAAGAAGATAAAACTCTGTAAACTGGAGCACCCATGGAATTATTTAATCACATAGCCATCTCCCTGAGAAGACAGGATTTAGCTATCATCAAAGTCAGTAGGTACATGAGGGATCATATTATTTATGTTAGCTCAAGTGGAGGAGCTGCCTCACTGAGAAGGTTAAGTTCAAGTCTGTCATCATTTGTGTCCATTTGGTGGCCCATTAAGTATTATCTTCCAGATGAGGCAGCCAGTATTTTAGTGAGTGTCTTTAATAGATGCCAGATAAACAATCATAGAATAGGATTATACTCAGTAATTGCTCAGGAAATGACTAGGACGGTAGCATTTCAAATAAAAATGCTATAAACAGTCAACATAATAATAGATTTCCCAACATTTAACAATGTGTATATTGATAAAACAATAATAGATTCCTGTGTGAGGTTCTTCCTCTGAAGAAGGCGCCTCTCTTTCATCAATAGGATTTAATTCAAACTAACTCAACCTTCATGCTTTTTTAATAGCTGCAGAAGGACACAATAAGTGTAATGGGAATAATGTGAATTCTGACAGACCGTTTTGAAATCTGGCTCCACTGCTTATTACCTCTATATCTTGGATATTTGGTTTACTTCTTTGAACTTCAGTTTTCTCAAGAAAAGTAGAATAATAATTATTTAATAATAAACCCCCAGTTTCAGGGAATATTATGTAAGGAGATTAACATAAAAAGGTGAACACCTTACCTGACTCAGAGAAGCTTCTTGACCCTTAGAGGTAATTGACCCAGTATAAATTACCTATTCCATGACCTTTCCAAAAAAGTTCAACATTGAAAAAAAAAATCATTAAAAAATCATGTCTAGCACTCTACTTTCAAATTAAGGAAACTGAGGCCTTTTAATGTTTAACAAATTAACCATCAAATTCCCATAGATACTAAGGTCACTTATCCTTCAGTTCAGGGCCATTTGTCCTGAAATACATTGTGTTCTTACATTCAACTCAAATATTCTCTTTAATGAATAAGGTCAAAAAATAACCATCTTGTAGAGAATAATTTCCATGTGTATTTGCAAACCAAATGAGAAATTGGTTTTATATAACTCTAGAAAATTTCATACAGCAATATATAATGTAAGTACTTTCATTTACATTTTGCTATTATTATATTATTATTGCCACACTTAGGCATGGATTTTGGAGTCAAAACCTAGTGTCATATCTGCCATTGATGGAACTTAGGGCACACATTTATCATCAGGAGCCTGTTTTTCTTTGTGTGTGTGTGTGTGGTTTTTTTTTTTTTTAAATGTAAAATGGGGCAAATAACCCATCTTTATAGGGTTCTTATGAGAATTGAATGATATATTTATATATAACTCTACATAGTGTTTGGCATATAACAATACTCACTTGCATGCATAATTTTATTGGGCACTCAAAACAGTCTTCAGATATTACTTTATCACTGAAACATCTGTAAAAACAGGCAAATAGGGACAAAAAATGACAATTCTTATATTTCCAAAATAAAATTTAGATTGTGTCCTAGTCTCGCCACAATTTTCTGCATAGTTACATTACTATCACTAAATATAAAATGAGCATTTCAGTTCGGTATTCTGTGCCTCTAATTGAGGAATTCTTGGTTTTGAAGGCTAAAGGATCTATGTGGATCACGTAATGATCTCATGAGTATTCCCATCTTGAGTGAGATGCAAATTAAAGAGTAAATGAGAAGGAGAATTAATAATGGCTAATATGTAGGCTTAGCTGGCATAGGGCACACTATGTACCATTCCGTTTTAAGTGCTTTATTTCTATTAAATTATTTACGTATCTAGTACTCCAAATAATCCTCTGAGGGAAATTTTATTAATGTGATAATAAATTTACATATATAGAAATGATTCCTCAAAGAATTTGAAAACCTGGCCAAGACTATACAGCTGGTAGGAAGCACAATTAGGATTCAAACCCAAAGTGTCTGATTCCAGAAATGGCTGTGCTGGTCACTACATTATGTTGTCTTTCCAATGAGAATGCATTCTTGTACCAATTACTTATAATACTTTATAATAATTTATAATATTACTTATAATAATAGCAAAACATGCATCTATGTTAATTAAAATTACTGAACATAGGATCTTTCAAATGATCAAATCTGATTCTATTAAATTTCTCTCTAGTTGTCTTGTTTTTTTAAACCAAAAGTCACCACCTTTGCTGATTTTTCCTGCTACTTTTATAATAATAGACAAAGATGTTTTCTGAAACATTTTTGCAGAAATTGTTTTCTGGAATGAAACATACCAGGTAACGTCTTCATTCTTGCATTTGTTCTCAGAGAGAGAGAGAGAGAGAAAAGCTCTTGTGGCCTAGAAGCCTCAGGAAGAGACCAGGCATATTCTCAAAGGCCATTTACTCAAGTCTAGATACCCTCTGGCAAGAACACAGACCTCTTAACTTCAAACCCTCTCCTCTTAAACACCCTGGAGGTGGTAGGAAGGAATGATCTGGGGCCTGGAGGAAAGATAATTTAGGTTGTTCATTTTGTGCTGGAAGCATTTCTTTAGAGTTGAGCTGAAAAATGAAATGAGGTTGCAAGCAGAATGTAGTCTCTGGATATAGACTTTGATGATAATGTTAATAATTTAAATGTTGCAAGGGACCGCGTGTGGCATTAAATAACACAGGTCCTTTTTGGCCTACATTTTTTTTTTTCTTTTTGTAGATTATTTGTTAGGGAGAGAACACGATTTAGTAGGAAAAACTAAACTTGTGAACCTGTAATGGATATCATTCCAAACATTTGACTAGGACCATGTTTCTAGTTTTTGTGTGTTTTTTTCTTGAGTTATACAATTGTTTTATGTGAAATACTACACTATTCTAATGCATTTTGTAATAGATAATGAAAAATACCATATTTTGATTCTTCTCCTGTTCTTCCCAGCACATCTTGAGGTGTACAATATGTGTTGGATATTTAATGGGTTATTTTTTTTTAAAGGCAACATGTCCAAAAGAGAACTTGTACTTCCTCTTCTATTCAGTCTCTTCCCCAGTCTTCCTCATCACAGTTAAAGGCACCACTATTCACTCAGTAATTCTTGCCCCCAAACTATGGAGTCATCTTTATTCCGCTCTGCTTCTCCAATGCCACTTCTAATCCATCCATAAGTTTTTGCCACCTCTATAATGTCTTTGACCGTTTCTTACCACCATCTCCATTTTTCCATAGTCTACATTATTAAACTGCCTTCTGGCTTATTATACCAGGTTTCTATGGACCCCCTGCTTTCACTTTTACTTCTCTACATGGCACCAAATGTAATCTTTTATAAAGAAACTTAATTAGATCACCTTACCCAGCTTAAATGTCTCCGTTGGCTTCAATTACAATTAGAATTCCTTAAGTTTTAACAATAATTGTTGGGGTTTTTTTGTTTGTTTGTTTTGCTTTTTGTTTGGGGCCTACTATCTCTCCCACCATCTCTCTTACTTGTCTATTTTATTCTCGTTACATTTCAGATGCCCAGGCCTTCCTTCTTCTTCTCAAACAGGTTAAGTTTTTTGTTTTTTTTTCCTTTCCATTTCAGGGCCAGTACACTAACCATTGCTTCTGCTAGGGCATACTTTTTCTCAGATTTTTACATGATTCACTGTCTCCACGCAGCAGCCTAACAGTTTGTTTCCTTGTACTTGCCCCCAAAGAAAGGAGAGTCTGTAAGATGGATCCTTTCAGAGACCTTTTTGTTTGCACCTTATGCCTCCCTGTTTGGTCCCAGAAAGATGGCTGTTCAGCCAATGACAGGTATGACTTTCTGCATGGAAAGCAACCTAAAACAGGCAGAGCCGAGTGGGGATCAACAGGAGAACCCACGGGGATCCTAAAGGTGGGCACAGTCCCCCACCTTCCTCAGGCTAGGGAAAGCCTCAGCCTCTGTGGCTGCATTCCTTCCCAGAACCTGCTAGGGAAGTGATTCAATGATGTGCTCTCCATCTATTCATATGCATATAGGTTTTGTCCCTTGGGGAAGTTGAGACTTACAGCCCAGCTGCCTGCAGGCAAGGGTGCTTGGCATGAATCGGTTTCCTATTTTGATGTATGGAATTCACAGATCTTGAGATTTTTGTCTTCTTTACTTACCCACCTAACAAATAAAAGCTAATGTGCAGGCCTGATTAGGCGCCCCAGCCCAGTCCTTTGGCCCGGCTTAACTCTATTCATGGCTACTGTCTTTTCTTAATCCTACCCAGACCTCCTCGCTCCCCACAACCCTCATTGTGCTGGACTTGACAATTCATTCCTTTTAATCATCCATGTCTCTGCCTAAATGTAGATTTTTCCGAGATGACATCCCTGAGAGGGACCATAACGCTATACATTGACTCACTCTCTCACATCCAAAGTTATATTAATTTTAACTTTCTTATTTTTCTGTGGCAGATTGTGTTTCCCAAAAATGACCCTAATAATATCTTCCATCTCACATGTTCTGCTGTAAATACCACTTCCCATCCAAAGCAGTCTAATTTTCCCTCCTTGTATCTGGATCGACTTGTGATTGCTTCCACCAATACAATAAGATACAAGTAATGCCATATGACTTCTGAAACTAGGTTAGACAAAGCCATCAACTCCTACTCAGTTCTTGTTGCAGGTGCACTGTCTGAACACTTCCTCTCAGAATTCAACTGCAGAGCTGTGAGCTATGCCACATGGAGAGGCCATCGGTAGGTCCCAGCTAAGTTCAGCGTTCCCCGTCATCCCAGCCCAGGAGACAGACACGAGATGGAAGTCTCTGGATGATTCCAGCCTCTGCCTTCTGAGTCTGCTCAGATAAGCCTTCAGACATTGTGGAGCAGAGACAAGCCATGCACTCTGTGTCCTGTCAGATTTCTACTTACAGAATCTGCGAGGATATTCTTTCTCACACTGTGTCATCACTAAGAAAATAGAGTTATTGAAGGGGATCACCCTCATGATTGCTCCATAAATTGACCTGCCAGTTTTCATCTATGCCTGTCTTTCTTGCCTTCTTTTTCATTCCCAGAAAGGTGCTCTGCTCTCATCATAGTCATCCTTTTATAGTGTGGGCCCTCTTTGCTACTTGTCAAGGACTTTCTCCCTTCCTTCACCCCTTCTCTTTCTGTCATTATAAGCCTTTTTCTCTCTACTCGATCATTTCTATCAACAGACAAGCATATTCTCTTATTTCCTCTCTTGAGAAAAGGAGAACATTTCTTCTTTGACTGAAATCTTCCTCTGGCCTTCCTGTGTATTCACTGCTCTTCAGAGTGAAGCTTTGCAATGCATGACCTTCATTTGCTGGATCCATTTCACACAGTTCAACCCACTTCAATTAGGTTGGAACTACTCTTATCAAAATCCCTAACTTCATTTATTATGCCATATACTTTTTATCTTGCTTGACCCCAGCTGAATTCAATTTAGTTTGTACATGAATGGGACTACTCTCTTGGGTTTCCAGGTGTGTGAGGCACTTGCCTTGCTTTTCAACCTCAAGTCACCTGGGATGCCCATCCTTTAAATTTGCTATTTCTCAGGCTCTGACACTCTTTGGTTTTAAGTCATATCTGTATATTAATAACATACAAATTTAGTTTCTATCTCAGTACTCTCTTCTGATATCCAGATTTCTATCCAACCATCAACCTGACATCTCCACTTGGATACATTATTAGACTTTGTGATAAGCAGAAAAATGCCCCCCACCCCCAAAGATGTCCACATCTTAATTCATGCATGTTGCCTTACGTGAACCTGTGTGTTACCTTACATAGCAAAAGAGATTTTGCAAATACTATTAAGCTAAGAATAATCAGTGGGCCCCATGTAATCACAAGGGTCCTTACAATAAGGAAGCAAGAGGATCAAAGTTAGAGAGAAGTCAATGTGATGTCGAAGATTACCTTAATTTTTTAGATATTTTCTTTCAATTCTTTACTTTCAATAAGCTGTTACTTATCTGTAACTAAGTAAGTCATTCTGTTGGGTTTTTGTTCTAGAATCTGCAGTAAGAAAATAAGTATAGGTGTCCCTGGAGTCCCTGATGATTTACCTCTGTTGTCTATTATTTCTTCTAATTGGTAGTTCATGTATTTTGTGGGCATGTTTTTTTTTTTTCTTACTTTGGTTTTCTAGTTATGTTTAATCACATCTGCATACTATATTTACAAAAATATTGGAGAAATACATTTAGAAATGTTATGTTTGCCCCTGCCAGGTACTTGGGGACAATAGCAATCTGTGACCACCTTATAGAATTTCAGGAATTGAGTTCTGGAGCAGAGATGCAGCTCCCTGCAAAGGATTATCTACCTTTGGTTAGCTTTATTCTGAGACCGACTCTCTTGCGGATCTCAATCCAAATAAAGAGGGGTTCAACAGGATCTCACTTTGTCAGTCCTAGATTCCGCCATCTGTTCTTCCAGATACTTTAGGTTGTCAAATCGTCACTTAGCCTTTCTTTCTTTAAGCTGTCTTTTCAAGAGTTAATAGATGTTTTTTTGGGGAAAAGCCCGAAAGCTGGACATACTTCCACAGGCCTTTTCTCTACTGCAATCTGATCCACTTACTCTTCATTATCATGTTAGTTGTCTGAGACCTACAGACAGATTATATTTATTGATTTTTAAGTTGTTTTCACTGGCAGAGTCAGAAAAAATTACCCAACCCACCATTTACAAAAGCATAATCTGTTAGTATGTTTTTAAAAAATAATTTAAATTAAAATTTAGATTCCACTACCTTCTGACAAGAATTTAAGAGCAATTGAAGTGAAATGATTTGGGGAGAGTGATTTACACAAATTAATTTTGGAGCAAGTGCATCAGAAATATATTCTTGAATTGGTTCATCATAAACATGTTCCAAATATAGTCAGACATCTGTCTCCAGTAAGAAGAATAGGTAAAGAAGAAAACAAAATAAATAAAGCAACTTAATATTAAAAAACAAAGCGAGGAAAGACTTGGAATATAAAAGAATCATGCAAGTAAGCCTTAGGATATGAGAATTATATCTGAGAACAGAGTCTCCTCGGCATAAACTTATAATGGTCACAAACATGTTAAGGCCTCAAGTTGGCCTAAACATTAGCAAAAATGGCCTGATATGCAGGTACTTTGCAAGAGATGTAATTGGAGGAAAAGGACAGAGAGGAGGGCAGTAGCCAGGAAGCTGGTGACTTGTTCTGAAGCTAGTTGGTTCAGTTCTAGTTATGCTGGAGCTCAGACAATATCTAAAGACAAAGTAAAATGAGTCAGCCCTCAAGAAAGAGGAAAGGCAAGAATTTGATCCTCATATTTGCAAACTAGGTAAAGAAATTATGATTAAATTATGAATTGGGAAGGAAATCCAACTATAGGTATAGGAAAAGCATATGTGACAGAAAGGAAGAGAGTACATTTTTATAAATAAGCAAATTACTACTTGGGTGTGATGGTCCAGAATCCCTGGATAACATACTGAAAAGCAGCATGACTATTTTGAAGTCCTACCTAATTTGGTGGATGATATTCTCAATATTCTTTCAGGATTTGTTAGGATTGGCTCAGGTACTGGGTGGTACTATGTCTGCAGATTATAGCCTTCTTACCTCGAGCAACTGAGAGTGGAGGGGCGGGGTAGTATATGCCATGTCTTCACTCCATAAATTAAAAAGAAATAAAGATTAAACAACCCAAGACTATAAGGATTTACTTTAGATATGAGGTTTGTCCTTCCACCTAATTTCTCTATACTGTTTTAAAATTTCATATGTACTTTTCAACACCTATAATTACATATTTGATCCTTATCTTTCATGAATTATGTACAACAAATGCTTTCTGTGATATCAGAGTCACGAAAAATAGAATCTTGGCTAACTTAACTCTCTTTTTTTTAATGAGGAAATGGTAGAAAAACCATCCTTCAACAAGAGAATAGACATTTCAAACATAGATTTATTTCAATCTGACAAGGGATGTTGGCTATTTCTTTCTAAAAGCTCCACTGAAAGATTTATAACTAATATATTTGAAACACAAGTCACAGTCATGTGACTCCCTGCTCAAAGCATAGTGGTGTAGAGTGAATATTAATGATCAGTTTTACTAGGACACATAAAACTCATACAACCTCATGACAGAAATCTTTACTCTTCCCTTATATATATGCCAGTATAAAATAAATTTCTACTGTCCCTTCAAAACGAAAAGTGAAATTAAATAGCCTTACATTTGTTAGTTGGAAGTTCACATCTAATACTTGCTTCCAGGTGTTTAAGCCCTGTTTGGTTCAAGCTTTTAATCACCAAATTTCCCATATTCTTGTTTACCTTTCCCTCTTATGTTAGGTATCCTTTTTAGCAGTTTTTTAGATTCCCAGGGTAAATTTACTTTTGTCTTGAAGATATTCAGTCAGAAAGTACTTCAATTTTGCCTTCTTTTGTGGGTTCTTTTAAATCAAATGCTTGCTTTCTTCTCTGACCCAAGAATGCTAAATCGTGTCTACTATTTGGAGACTCAGATATTTGGCAAGGACAGAAGAGAGAACGTCAAATTTGGCTTCATATTAATGTTTTTTCTAACTCATTTCTTTCAGAGGTACTTTTAGATTCATTTACCTTCTCTCTGAAACTTGGAATTAATTCCTGTTAATTGAGATCTATAGACAATGGAATAAAATGGTAACTAACGTTTGATGAAAATCTGCCATATTAAGTGCCAGGCCTGGACAAGAATTCTTAGTAAGTCTTTATAACACTCTCACGAAATAGGTACAACTATCTTCAGTCTTACATATAAAGAAACTGATATACCCCCTTCTGATTTGTACCACTTAGAAGAAAACATACTTTTTTTCCCTTAATCTTATTGGGTATGAATTTTTTTTCTTTAAAAAGGAACAAAAAGCAGAAACAATAAAGGGAAAGATTGATAAATTCAGCTACAATAATCTAAATATTACTAAAATAAACAGAGTCACTACAAATTAAGTAAAAAAGATAAATCAGAGCTGAGAATATATTTATATCATCTAAAATATATAAGGGCTTACTACTGAGAACATTCAAGAAGCTTTTAGAACTAATAATAGAAGGATAGTCAATCATTCCAATAGAATGATGGACAAAGGATTTGATCAGGCAATATACAGAGGAATATATGGTCAGCAAACATGAAAATATGCTCACTTTTACTAGTAATTAAGAAAATGTAATAAACAAAATAAGAAATACCATTTCATGCACATCAGAATGGTAAAATTAACTTACATTTGATAACTCAGTATGTTGGCAAGTGACCTTTGAAGCACAATTTGGAACTATCTTTTAAAGTTGAAGATGAATATACCAAAGGATGTAGAAAATCCACTTCTAAGCATTCATTATTGGAAAATTTTATCACATATGTAGAAGATTAACCTGGATATTTGCTGGAGAACTTTTTTTTTTTTCCCACAAAAAGTTAGAAACAACATAAAAGTTCATTAGTAGCAGAACAGATAAACATTTATTCATAAAAAGTATTTACAATAGTTAAACATGAATTAACTAGTTCTACATATTTAAATGTGATGGAGCAATTAAAAAGAGCAATTTTAAGGGAAATTTTGCAACTTAATATCGTTTATATAATTTTCGATCAGAAAGTGAACTATGCACATATACTTTGTGAATGCAGAAACAGGCAGAAAAAGTATAAGAGCATGCCTGACAGTAAATTAGATTAGTTATGCCAGCTGATTAACAAACACCATAGTTCATTCACTCATCAACCCTATAAAACCCCAAACTGGCACTCTTAGTTGGCTACCATTCTCCCCAAGGTGATGACCCAGAGAAGATGATGACCCTGTCATTGCTTTAAGTTGGTAATTGGTAATTTTAACATTAGATACTTATATTCCATTTACTATATGACAGACTCTTTTCTAAGCAATCTTTTATATGAGGTCGGACGGTTAAGTTTGTGAACTTATCCTAGAAAAAGTGCTACATACCTCATTGCTGAATATCACTACGGTCACCTTCGAAGTACTCCCCCTGGGAAACTATGCACTGATGCCAGCATCTAGCCCACCCTTCAAAGCAATTTTGGAACTTTTTTTTCTGGAATGGCCATTAGAACTGTTACCATTTTACCCTTGATGTCCTGAATGTCATCCAAATGTCTTCCTTTCTATATTTCCTTTGTCTTCAGGTAAAGAAAGAAGTCATTGGGGGACAGATCAGGTGAGTAAGGAGGGTGTCCCAATACAGTTATTTGTTTACTGGCTAAAGACAGTGAGTGCTATGTGAGCTGGGCATTGTTGTGATATAAAAGCCATGAATTGCTGGTGAAAATTTCAGGTTGTCTAACTTTTTCATGCAGCCTTTTCAGCACTTCCAAATAGTAAACTTGGAAAAAAATATAGTAAACTTGGTTTACTGTTTGTCCAGTTGATACAAATTCATAATGAATAATCCCTCTGATATCAAGGAAGGTTAGCAACATTGTTGCAAGAAGTTCACAAGCTTAATTGTCTGACATTGTATGCTTTAACTCATTTATTCCTCCCAACATCTTTAGGAGGCAAGTACTAGCATTATCAAGGCCATTTTCTAGATTAGAAAACATAATCACAGAGAGATTAAATAATTTGCTGAAGTTTATATAGCTAGTACATTTCAGGCCTGGGTTTTTTTTTTTTTAATGCAAGCAGTCTACCTACAAAGTCTGTGTTCAACTATCAAGATAATCTGCTTACTGCCAATATATGCCAATATAGTTACTACTCACTGTGATTCGCATTCTAACATAACATAGAATGGATAAGAATAATGTATAAACATAGCATGGATAAGAAAATACAATCCAAAATCACACGTTAGCCTTTTTTAATAAGATTTATTGAAATTATGCCTTCTTAATAGCAATAAAGATATGAAAAGCATAGGGATAAACTGGGCAAATGGTCAAAAAGAAAGAGAGGAGACAGAGAACAGAAAGAAAAATACTGGATAACCAAACACTGTTAAATTTGACTTTGCGTTCAGTTTAATTTAAAGGAAGGATAGACTTGTTGATAGTTTGGTTGTGCATCAAAGTTTAATATTATTAGTTATTCAAGTTAAATCAAATGCAAGATAAAAGTTTTATTCATTATTCTGCTTTGGTTAGTCCTTTTTTTCTCTTAAGAGGGACATTTGAAAGGCTTAGGATTTGCTGAGAAGATGCTGAAACATTGAATGAAATGCAGAGAAGAAAAATGTCTACTACATAATTAGAGCTTGGGAGACTCAAGTTGCTTTGGATTTTGCCTCAGCAATCCTTTACCGTTACCTTTTTTTCCTTTCCTGTGACTGATTAGTTTTGCAGTCTGTGGTTTGTTTTCACTCATTACTTTCCATATATTTCTGAGAGTCAATTAAGTTTTGCACAAGCTTGTAAAATAACCTGTTGTTTCTCATACCTTACTCTCTTTCTCTTCAGAAAGACCATGGGAAAGATTTTGCAGTTGTTTTGCCTGTTCTTTAATGTGTACATCATATCTGGCTTTTGATAGATTCAAGACGCCTATCATACTTCTCAATTAGAGGAACACTTGCCTAGAATCTTCCTCTAACTCTGGCCTCAACAGAGAGTCATTGATTTGGGGATTACAGCATTTTGATGTGTTTTTTAATAAGAAAGAAGAGTACTTCCAGGAATTATACGTACATATAATTGACATGTGATTTTTTAAAAAGCTATACTAAAAGAAAAAAAAAAGTTTCCCCACATTTACTTTGACTCAATTATCTCCAGGTAAAGTATCTGTAACATGTAAAAACCTTTAGATATTTTTTACCATGATATGTTGAGTGTTTTTCTCCCATCTGTACAAGGGGTATCATGACTGTATTTTTAACCACTACTTTTGCAGAAGATAAATATGTTACCTAATAAATCATTTCTCGAGGCACTTAGCCATCACATATAAACATTCTTCAGGCAAGATTGAAAACTTCTCTACTTCCACCTTTAATTCAAGCTTTATTGCTTATTTACTTAATGTGATGGTTCAAAGAGAGAAAAAGAGATTTTTAGCTTCCTTGAGAAGAAAAGAGCTTTATTTCACATTTGTGTAGACAGAAGTGTGTGCGGGACATGGCGTTCTCTACAGGCTGTCAGGGAGACGACAGACATGCCAGTGCCTCGGAAGGGCCAGCCGAGTGGTTACCAGGTAAGTGGTCTATTTGGGCACAAGTTTAAGAAACAAAGTTATGAATTGGTAGCAGATAGAAGCTGGCAAGCAGGAAAAGCAGAACTAATTTATATTGGCATTTCAGGTAAGCCAAATTCCACAAGACCATTAGTATTCTTTCTTGGCCGTTGGGGCGGTGCTGTCAGGGTGAAATTTTACTTAGGCTAATAATATTGATTTTGGGGGGTGTTCTTTATGTAGGAGAGAAAGGACAGATTAATTCTGTCATGGCTATATTCACAGACCACAGAATTTGGCTATGAGGTTGATTTCTATTTCGTTTGTTTGACTTTAACATTATCACCATTCAAAAAAATGCCTTTTGTATTCACCTAGTTTCAATTTTGCCTCATCTTCATATTTTCCATCAGGGCTGTTTTCTAATTTATGATTAAGTATAGATTAATTTGATCACTACTTTAGCAAATGTTGATTGAGTACTCAATGAGGATATAAAAATAAAATAAGATTCAGCCTTTAAGGAATGTATGATCTACTCAATGAGAAAAGGTGACAATTGTTCAATGTAAATTATGGTAAAGTGCTGTGAATATTTCAAAGAGCAACTGTCTACTTCCAGCCTGGTCATTGAAAGAGGGAGGCAGTGAGCTGCACCCCAAAGGTTGGTAAGACGTAGAGAAGATTAGTCACTGCTGTTTCCTCTGGGTCCAGGCAGCCAGACTACTAGAGTCCCACAGATCATGGTGCCAATCCGTGCCACTACCTGATACAGCTGAAACACTCCGCTTCTCCTGGGGTTCAGGAAAATCATGTCGAGTACCACACTTACACATCCACTCCGCCATTTCTGCTGTTCTCAAAAAGTTGCTTAACATTTTCCCAGTTTATCTGGGAGAGTAGTTGCACGAGTCAACCCAGCACTCAAATATGTCCTTGAGGATATAGACAGGTGTCTAACTCATAGTTCTTTTCTTCCTTTCTCCTCTCTGCTCCCAGCGTAGACGGCACCTGTTTATTATAGCAATACCTTACATTTATGTTCTGATACCTCCTGGCTCTAAATTTAGGAAAACCTAAGTTTTTGAAACTGAAATCTATTTCTTCACTTTCCTGAAGCAATAAATGAACCTGATCACATAATGGAAGGGAGAACATGGAACTATGAGGAGAACAATGGTTAATATTTCATAAAATTATCCCTCTACACATTTTTATGTGGGATGAGGGAGATTGAGGAAGGAGGTTGAGAATTTCCCTGGGTTGCTGATATAAATTTCTCTATTGTTACACTGGGTCGGCAAGGGAAATAAAAGTATAAGCAAAATACTCTGAAAGCATCTAAGTGTGGATAGTGCTGGCAGGGAAAAGAGAAGCGGTGCCTCTGGAATGACTTCCCAGAGGTTACGTTTAACCTTATCACCCCACTCTCCATATGGGGAAACTGAGGCTGGGAGAATGACTTCCTTAAATACGTCATAGTTTGAGTTTTTCCATCTTAATATAAAGATTGCTTAACATTGTTGAGACAGTGCTGGAATCTGATGGTAGCTAATAAAAAACCAAATATTTTCCAAGTTAACACTACATGTTGTCCTAGACAGAGATTTAGGGGCTGTCTGTGGTGAAATATAAGTAGACTAACATTAGTTAGTCAGTGCCAGCCTAATTGTTTTTTCCCCAAATCCCCATTGGCTGTTTTGGAAAGAGGATCTTATTCAAATGCCACACATTATTTATCCAAACAAAGATCATAACTCTTTGCCAAGCAGAGATGAAAACTCTATTGTTTCCAGAGGCTCAAAAGGAAAGCTTTCCATGAGAAATTTCACTCTCTAATTACAGGTAATTTTACTATAATTTTGTTTAGATCATTGTGGTGTCAGATAAAGTTTCAATATTTGCTAAAATCAGTTTGAATGCACTGGCATACTCAATGTCTCTGTAATGCATTTCCTTTTTCAAATCAGTGTTTGCTATTCAGAGCTTATCTACAATAGTCACAGTCTTTATTCTACAAAGCCATTAAAGTAAAGGCATTTCAAAGGGAAGGCAGCTATAATAGCAGGGACCTAGATTTTACTATTAGCATAATTCACAATTATTTTCCAGTTCCCCCCCAAAAAAAAAAGACATTTTACAGTCACTACAGCATTTCTACCTCCATATTGTAATGTACCTAACTCATTATAACACTTACCAGGAAGGTTGTGGTCTGTTTATTTATATCTTTGCTTCCCTCATCAGACTGAGAACTTCACTTGAATCATATTCTTTTTTAATCCCACCAAGTGCCACATACTGTGTTGACCACATTGATGGGTCCCAAGAAAGATGTTTTAAGATAAAATAATAATGTATACACAAATTAAAGTAAAGGAAGTCATGCGTTTGTGTACTTAAAATAAAGCTCTGATTTCCTGGTGTCTGTAAAATCATCTAAGTTTAAAACTTTGCTGCATAGAAATTGGCACAACTGTGCTGATAAACTTTGAGTTTTTTAAGCAAGAGGAGAAAAATAATCTTGTTTCTTGTAAGAAAGTGACATATTTTCTGTGAATTAACTGTTTGTAGAAAGTTAAAGATATTGAGATCTTTATATATAGGTGAATTTTCTAGTGTTTATTTGATAATTTTGAAAATAACTTTTTTAAATACAAGGATTTAGCTGAAAAGTTTATTACAATGGTGATTTGAAAATAATATTCTGCTCCAATTTTCATTGACTCAATGAACTCTTTTGAATTTTTACTGCACTGTGTATCTATAACTGTGCTAAGTACTTATGATAAAAAGATAAATGCTCCCTGCCTTCAAAGATCTCATTGTCTAGTTTATGACCTTGACATACAATGAATATAAAAGATAAATGGGTGGGTATTGAAATAGAAATATAAATTAGATTCTATGTGAAAACAAAAGTATAGTGAAGATTGTGGGAGTAAAGGATGTAGGATCAAAAAAGACATCACAAAAAGCTAAAATTTAACCTCATCATCTGCTCCCCAGAGAATTTAACACTCCAACTTGTCTTTATAGTTAGTAAATTGTAGTCAATATTTGCATCCAGGTAAGTTTGGCTCTAAAACCCATTCTCTATACTCTTGTCCTACTGCTCCCGACCCCACAATATAATGGCTCTTTCAAAGCTAATTTCATTTCACATGTAGTTCAGACTGTGCATGATTATTTCTTTAAGTGATATGCTTTTTGTGTGTTATTTCTTATATTTTCTCTGTTTTAGCACTGAGTTAGCAACTTCTTGAGCACAGGGCACTATATCCCTGATGAAAATGACGAAACATGATGGAGAAGGATAAGCACATATTTCCTAATAAAAGAAAAAGGATTTTAGCCATATAAATGTTATAAAGCCCAGATGAATATAGGTGTTTTATTTATAATATATAGCTTTACTACATTATAAAAGAAGCCATGTGCTATTAAATGGGAATGTTATATGAAGCACTATGCAGTTTACAAGCTGAAATTATTATGTGGTGAGTGAAAAGTTTCTTCTCAAATTTAGTGAAAAATGTTATGAAGTTAAGATTCTCAGGTACATGCATGCTAGCCAATTATTACTTAGAAGGCTAGACCAATACCAAGCAGAAGTAGCACTTCAGAGTTTCATCTTTGAAAACATTGAATGGCAAATTTAAAAATCCCATAGAATTTTGTAAACACTAAGAGATTATTGGTATTGCAAAACCCATTGTCATCACCCCATTCTATCCTCTCCTTACCTTGTGTAAGGAAAAACTTCATTTTTTCAGGCAAAATTTTATTTTGTGATTTCAGAAGTGCTGTATATTTTTATCAGTATATAATACAAATTTTTGAAAATTGGATTCTTACTATCTTCTATTCCAGTAGCCTGCTTTTTATTATATTATGTTATTCTCCAATCACTTGTTACTTGTCACTAAATTGGTAAGAACCTTGAAATTAGAGGAGTTATGATACCTGAAATGATCTGCTAGATAGTTGTGACTATAATAAAGACGTATTTTTAAATGACAGACTCTTTCACAAATGCAAGATTTTATTAAACTGTCATTATCTGAACAAAGTGAGTATTTATTGAATGAATAGCTGTATTTTGCAAAGTAGGTCCTATGCGCTATCTTTCAAAATGGTGTCTTCTAAATCTGTATTTTATTAAATACATTCCCATTTACTTTTTAAAAGCTGAATACTTATCTCTCCTCTTCCCCCAAAAAATCATATGTTGAAACTACCCCCAATGTAATGGCTGATATTAGGAGGTGGGGCCTTTGGGAAGTAATTGGGATTAGAAGAGCCCCTTATGAATGAGATCAGTGTTCTTACAAGTCATGACAGAGTGTACTTCCTTTGCTCTGCTGTCCACCATGTAAGAATACAGGAGATTCTGACAGTCTGCAACCCACAAGAGGATCCTTACCAGAACGTGACCATCCTGGAATCTGATTGGGGACTTTCAGTTTCCAGAACCTGTAAGAAATAAATTTCTGTTGTTTATACGCCACCCAGTTTATAGTATTTTGTTATAGCAGCCCAAGCTGACGAAGACAAAGACATTATTGTTAAAAGGGAAGAAAGTCTTTATAAAGTTCAATGCATTTGAAGCTATTCTTGTTGTACAGCTCAAGTCTTTGTCATCACCTTGACAAATGACACTGTTCCTGTTGCTTGTGATGTCCTTTTCCTCCAGGCAAAATCCTCCTTCCTTGACGCACAGCTCACTCACCCGTTGCCTACAATGTCAAGTCTTCTCTGCTTCTGAAAGCAGATTTAGTTTCGTCTCTATCATGTTTCCTTACAGTCAGTATCGTGGACTATTACAATGAATCTGTTGGATTGAGTCGTGCTGTACTCATTGAGCAATGAAAGCTCGGAAGTCAGAAAACCCTGAGTGCTAATCGCAGCTGCACCAACTATTTGCTGCGCATGCTATTTCATTCTTGGAGTCTCAAGGTCCTCACTGGACAAATGGGTACATATGCCACCCCACCGAGTTGCAGCAGTGAAGCTAAAATAACCTAATATATGCCAGGTCTAGCAGCGGCTGACATGTCGCAAACACTAAGTAAATGTCATTTTCCCTTTGTGTTTCTGTCTCTTTCACAGCTTATAAATGAATTCCCACAGGTCAGGAAAAGCTATTTACTCATCTACAGAACCCCAACATCTAGCACTGTGCCTCACATATGCTCAATGAGTCTTAAGTTCATATAAAAACAAAAGATACTCTTGGCAGATAACTTGGTAATGTTTAAGGAGGATGTAGAGTTTCTCGTGGTAGTGGTATTTTTCTTAAAGGAAGTTGACCTCATTTTCCATTTTATTATTTAAGTAAATGATGTAATAAGGGATTCACTTAACAATAGAAGCTACTATCTTATTTCTGCTTGGTTTCTGCCCACCAGGCATCTCTCCATTGAATGGATCTTTTAAAGATACTTATCCATATTGAGGCCCAAAAGCAGAGCCACCCTTCTTTTTCCCCTGTAGCAATCACTTTTCTAATACCAATTTACTTTCCATTAAAAGGACTGATGGGCATTTTTATCTGGAAAAACAATCTAAATCAGGCCTCAAAGTCATTATTAGCATTTTTTTTATATAAACATCTTACTACTAATGAGAGATGAGCCAGACTACCCTACAAGAGAGAAAGTAACTGTGCTTATCTCCTTAGAGAAAGAGAGACCAGTTCAGAAGTGAAGTATTTAAAGGATATTCACTTATTTTTTTTATTCATAAAATTTTAGAACTGGGAGAAAATGTAAAGATCATGTATCTCAGATCCTTCATTTTCCAGAGAAAGAAAAGTCTAGAAATGTTCAAAGACTTGCCCGTGGTTATACAATTGGCTGTTAAAGGGAACCCTGAAACAGCAGTGTCTGGAGTCTCAGTTTAGTTATTCATCTACTGAAACTGTTTTGACTTCTCCAAAGTTTTCATTATGGACTTAGTAGTGGAACTTTGGTAAAATATTATTATAGTAAAATTATATACACAGACATATATGTGTGTACATTACATATATATATGTATATATATATATATATATTATATATATATATACATATACATATATATAGTTTTATATGTATATAAAATGCACACACATATATGTCTGTGTATATAATTTTGTGTTCCAAATATAGTTATTTCTTTCTCCCTCAGAAAACCTCCCTTCCTAATTATATATACATGCAGCTATGCTATAAATATATCTGTATTTGCTATGTATTCTGCACACACTGCCAGGTAGCAGGGTTGAAGCTCAAGCACTATTTTTGGAAAGCTAGTATGACATAAGCAATTGGTCTTAGACATCCCATAGTTATGAGAAAAGAGATAATTCATATGCTGACAATTAGTTGCATTGAATAAGTTAAAGAGAGAATGCATTTGTGCTCAATTGTTCTTGCTGTTTATACTTTATAGGAAGAGATACTTGCTTTTAAAAATAATGTTACTCTTAAATTTTAGAGAAGAAACACCTGATATTAACAAACGGTGCAATTTGCTTTTAGGGGAGTGCTAATCCTATAACCAGCTCCCTTTTTTCTCAACCTAAAACCAAACTGTCCTTTTAGGGTCATATTTTGGCTGCCTGCCTGTGTCTCAGATCATTTTATGCTCTAAAACTGGGCTAATCAAAGTGTCCAAATACCAGCAGCATAGATATCATCAGGAGTCTGCTAGAAAGGCAGAATCTTGGGGACCCAGTTCAGCACTCCTAACACAGCAATTGCATCTTTTTAAGATTCCAGGGCATCTGTAGGCATCCTAATATTTGGGAAGCACTGCTCTAAGAGACAGCATACATTCTTCTTCTCTATAGCATTCTCAATCTCCTCAGCCAGATAAAAGGAACTAGTATTTTAACTGAGTCATTCCTAAGGTTTTGAGGGGACCCAACATGCCAATAGCAGAAGACTCACTTCAGGAAAACAAACCAAATGGTGTTATCGGATTTCCTCCCTGTGCTCCCTTATGTCCCTACAGTTGGTTCAGAGCAGGCCACTAATGGTGAGTTACAGACATGTGGGCACATATATGTGTGGCATTCAACTTTTTATTTCTCTCAGTCCTCTTCCTGCTTTTCATCTGGCGCATGGAGAAGGTTAAAAGTGGTTGTCGCATGCTCTGCTTTCTCTTTAGACTTTAAAAGTAGTAGTTACCAGTTTTTGCCTCTACGGATAAAGCAATTCCTTACACCACCATTATATTATTCATCTGGAGGTTCTCACCTTCCTATATGAAGCAAAGTGCAGTAGGCTTAGTGGGCAGATGAGTAGGGTGGTTGGTAGCATGGATTAAGGGTGAGGAAAATCCCATTAAGACAAATATTTATATTTTGTCTGTAATGCTCATATTTTGCCTCTAAAGTGTGCAGTCTTTATTATATTATGTTACAATGAAAGCATCCTTAGTGTATGTCAAATTTCAGACAGAAAATGCGCACCTTTCTTTGTAGTCATAGGCTAGTGTTCTCTAGTGCCCTAAAATATGTAGACTGTAATCTATCAATATTAACAAATTGGAAGGGGTGATGGTTATCACAAGAGCTATGAGATACTCTAAGAATCTTAACTCCCTTTGGAAAAAAGCTTAAAGTGACCAATTTTTATCCTTTCTAGATAATTTTTGTGAGAGCTGATCAACTCTGTCTTTGGACCCACCACTCATTGGTTTTGTGACAGATAGCAAAGTATCTAAATGTTGTTTTCAAGATTTCCTTTATCTGGATAACATAATAACACGTTCCCTCTTAAATTTTATGCACATGCATTTTAGTGTTTGAGATATATATATATATATATATATATATATATATATATATATATATTTATCAAACATACACACATACACACATATATATGATTAAAGACATCCAAAATAAGGGTAAATTATATATCACAATTAAAAATTATAACTTAATATAATTAAAACCTTACTACAAATTAGATCTGTTTATCCTAATTTTTAAACTCTGCATGTGACGCTGACATTGCGCATTTTGACACTTCAGAGAGCTTTTATTCATTGTGAGAATCTTTCCTGCTTTTTGTAGAAATGTAGGCTGAGAAGATGCTGGTGATTTAAGTGCTTTTCAAATAGAGTTAAAACCCAAGTTGGTTTTAATTCGATCAGTTCTAAGCCATTCCTCCACATTAGAGTATCTTTTTTTGGGGAAAAAAATCATAACCAAGTTTCTTGTGTTTTCACACCCTTAAAATATGATAAGATTTTGTAATTCCTTCTATTTAAATCATATGCTATGTATACAATTAGCAGCTTTTTTTAGGGGCTTATTCACATACATGGATATAGTTCTGGTGCCAAGTTATTGCAGAGAGAGATTGTGAAATACTCATGTTTAACTTCACTAGTGACTGGAAATCTCTACGGCAACCACAAAGGGAGCGCTTTATTTCTAGTTAATACAGAATCATCTTGGTGTCTTCCTTATGCTAAAGCCTTAGCATCTTAGCAGGAGCAGAAATATATTTAGTGAAAATAACTGTGAGTTCCTCTGCTAGATTTGAAGTGTCTTATGTAAAATGGAAATGCCTTTTTCTTTGTTTATTTATTTAAAATCCAAATATCATATATAAAAGGCCCAACACAAAGCACAGACTTCATAAGTCTTTGATTCAGTAATTGATGAATAATCGAGTCCTGTGCTGCAGCCCAAAGAAATAACGTCAGAGGAGAAAACCAGGATTAGTTCTAAAGAGGGTATATTGCCATTAGCATGCCTTCAAACTTGAATCTGCATCAAGCGACCTGAAATAATTGATTAATTCCCATGATTTGATGATACTGCCTTTGTGGTTGCTGATATATGTTTTTTTTAAACAGCAGCAAGCAAATCCATTGGTTAGCATCTATTTTTATCTAAATCAGCTTCCCCCAGTGTCATGTACCAGCAGAAAGTACTCAAGAATTGATTTATGCAAAATTTGAGGTTAATTCCGTTGTTGCAATCTTTAAATAAAGATGATCCCAAAATATCTGGGTACTGGATTTCTACCAAGACAATGCAAATACTCTAAATTAGCATTGAGAAGTATATACTTAATATATTGTTTACTTGTTGCAAAAAAAATGTTACTTACCTCTCTGGGATAGGCACATTTATAAGTGACAATTGAAAAAAGTTTTAAATTCTCTATTTTGTTACCAGGAAACTCACACAAATATATGCATGTGTGTATATAATACATGATTATATAATCATGTTATACTTTCACCAGTCATACTATATACGCTAAAAATAGAACTTTTCAACCTTGGCTTCACATTGGAATCACCTGACAAGTTTAAAAAATATCGATGACTGGATCCCAAGTGACGAAACACGGATTTGAAAAGTCTAGGATGCGTCCTGAACATCTGAATTTTTAAAACCTCCCAGAGAATTCTAATATGCCGCCAAGATTGAGAACCATTGCTCCAAGACCACTTTGAACAAAGTCCTACATTAGGAGTAGGAGCTATATTAAATAGTTTTAGGGGTAGAGCCACATAGAAAGACTTTTGGATTCATAGGAATCCCAAATTAAAGACACACATTTAAGTACCTGTTTTATTTCTAGGAAGGTTAACAAAAAACAAGGAGATATAGTCGTGTCCCTTTGGGCATTAAAAATTTAACTGAAATGCCAAACATGAATGTGGCTGTTTAAATAACGTGAGACCACTTATTTTCAGAATCAAATAACCTCGTCAGTTTTCCTAACACTGCTTGATGTTTGTCATATAGTGAATGATAACAAGTATGTGTTGGTGAGAAGTAAGGGTTTACTTGACCCAGACATTCTCCACACACTAGCTCCCCAGAGGATGGTGACCCCCTGCAGAGCAGTTTGAGCCCTGAAATCTGCTCCAAGGAAACAACAGGACACAATGTCAAAATGCCTCATCTCTTAACTGCCTACGGTAGTACACCCAATCCTCTCACCTTTTTCCACCCATGAGCTAACAAGCTCTCCAGATATGGATTTCATGAGCCCAGCCAAAATTCCAGAGGTTCAAAGGATAATCCAGTCACTGGGCTTTAAGATGAGGTCTAAATATGTAACTCATTGACTCACATATCGGCGAATACAGTATATAAAATTATGTACATCGGGTACTGCTCTGTAAGAGTTTCCATCTACTGGTGGAGCTGGGGTTGCTCAGAGACCACCAAAGACAGAGCTACACAAAGAGGAACTGTTCTTTTTCTAACTGGCATGAACTGGGCACTACTTTGAGTGAGACAATTCTGACCTAGCCATGCTTATGCTGGGCTTTATCTTCCTGTTTCTTTTTATTCTCAGGTTCTGCCCACTAGGAGCTTTAGCATTAATTCAACAAATATTTATCAAGCGCCTATTATGTGACAGGCACAGAAGTTGTATTACTTATTTGCTCTTGCTTGCACTATAATATTATATACACTTTTAGAGCTGGAAGGGGAATAGAAAACCATAGAGTTTCATTTGTCCCAACTTACCTGCACATTATAGTTATGCACTTTACATAGCAAAATATAGGGAAAAATCAAGAAAGTCTTAGAAAAAAACAACACATTATTTCTTTATTCATTCCATTTATATTTTTTCATTTGTTCTTCAACAAAAAAAGCTATTCTGGACTTAATTGTGTCATAAATACTTGCAATATATATTTGCCGGAACACGAAAGTTGTGGAAACACTAACATTAAACATTAGAAGCAAAGGATTCCAAACATGACATAAGACCCCTAATCTTTAAACGGCTTTTCCAAGGTCTATTGATCATAATTAATTTCCTTTTCATAATTTTTCTGACAGAAGTGCCTTAGTAAATCAATTAAACCCTTGAAGCTCATTTGGTGTCTCATTTGGCTTCATTTGGGGAATTCTGCTTATTACATAGACTTCCTTTCTGAGCTCCTCCCTGAAAACTGTTCTTGGTTACCTTTTTTAAATTATGGGGGGAATTGTTACTGTTGTTTTTTACTAAGCAGGTTGGAATCACCAAAAATGCTCAGTTTCTATTATTGAAATCAAACCTTGTCAAAAAAGATTTAGCAGTACATGCTGGTTATACTGATACAGGGCAATTGTAAATTAGTGTTTGACTAGGGAATAGTCTGTATGTCACAGGGGTATTATTTCTGAATAATAGAAGTAAATGTACCTTGAAGCTAATTTGAATTCTCCCTCACCCCTGTCATCACTCTGGAGACGTTCGGGAATGGCTCTTAGCAAAATAAAACTGCTTGGGAGCCTAAGAATAACTAGAGAAGTGAGTAGCTGATGAAGACTAATGATTTATATACATAGTGAAATTACCTACCTGGAGCTAATAAGATAGAAAGTGAAAATGGAATATGACTGTTATCATTACTTTATTATTGAACATTTATATTTTTCAACTTGAGCATAAGAGTGCATAAAACCAAACTAGCTGAACAAAATGCCCATTCTCTCTACCACTAAGGGTAAAGGAAATTAGCTTTTTCTTTCCTTGCTAAATATTTAGCTATTTTATGGAAGCTCTGAAACTATGTAACATTTTTATCTCAACCACCCTAACTGGGTAGGGGATATATTGTAAATCATGTCGTCAACGTTTTTTTAGCATCTTCTGTAAGATAGCCATTTGAAATTGTGTAGACAGATTAGATAATTGGTTGTTTGGGGTTTGGTCAAAAGTTTCTAAATTTAAAAAAAAAAAAAATCTCTGTTAGTGAAAATATAATGTGAATTCATAGATGATGATGTAAGCAAGTGGGTACAGATCCCATGAATGTGGGGAGAGAATGCAAATGCTTGGAATTCAATATATACAAGGTATGTAGGACTAGAAGCGAGACTTGTTTTGTAGTAAGGCTAGAGATCCCAGAGCTCCCCTTGCACTGGCATATGAGGTGGGGAGGACAGCTCTTACTCTGCTCCTTCAAGCACAAAAGAGAGGATACTACATAAAGCCATGGTGTTATTCATAAATATCAGATCAATAAATTGGTGGTCTCTGAAAGTCAGATGGACAAAAAACTGAGAAGGACCATAGTTGATTGGAAATAACAGGAGGTTAGCTAACAGAATACCTAGGAGTCTTGCTTCACTCAGCCCCAGACTTTCTGTGTGATTTAATGACTTTCTGTCACAGGTCCTCCAAATGTAATCTGGAAAAGAAGACAAACAATGCATCCCTCACAGATTTTATCTAACTATTTGGAGGAAAAAAAATATGTATATATTGTCTATGCATGAAAAGCTTCCCCATTATTGTGGGACTTTTAACTTTATTTTTCCTTTTCTCACGTTACTCTGATAGCAACAAGGTTTCATAAGGGGAAAAACTAGTCCATTACATACATTGTTGTTTTTAGTTTGGTGTTAGAGGGAAATCCGTAGCTTATGAAATTTACATGAAAACTTACTTTCTCATTTTTGAAGTGAATCTCAGATATTGTATAGTTTAAAGGAAAGCTGCTTTACATTTTTTAAGAAATTAGTATCTTGTCATAAGGATAAACATTAATTGTCTTTTACCTTTTCACTGATGTGCTGTGAAAAGAGGGATAACCACTGATACGGCTCATGTTAAGGTCCCCTATAAATTCACAAATATTCAATCCAATAGCCACCTGCTTACTCTGATTATTCAATTATCATCCTATTTTATTTATTATTTATTTTTTATTAGTTTCATGTGTACAAAACAACATAGCAATTACACATTTATATACCTCACAAAGTAATGACCCCAATAAGCTGATTACCCATCTGACACTACACAGTTACTAGAATATTATTGGCTATATTCCCTATGCTGTAGTATTCCCTGTGACTATTTTTACATTAGATTTAGGTGTACAGCATAGTGGTTAGACATTTATATAATTTATGAGGTGATCCCCCAATAAGTCTAGTACCCAACACTATACATAGTTTTTACAATATTATTGACTATATTTCCCATACTGTACTTTATATCCCCGTGACTATTTTGTAACTACCAATTTGTACTTTGTCATCCCTTCACCTTTCTCACCCAGCGCTCAACACCCCTCCCATCCAGTTTGTTCTCTGTATTTACGGGTTTGTTTCTGTTTTGTTTGTTCCACTTATTATTTTTTCTTTATATTCCACATATAAGTGAGATCATATGGTATTTGTCTTTCTCAGTCTGACTTACTTCAGTTAGCATAAAACCTCTAGGTCCATCCATGTTGTCACAAATGGTAATATTTCATTCTTTTCTATGGCTGAGTAATATTCCATTGTATATATGTACAACAATTTCTTTATCCAATCTATTTATGAGCATTTCAACTGTTTCCAAATCTTGGTTATTGTAAATAGTGCTGTAGTGAACATAGGAGTGCATATATCTTTTCAAATTAGAGGTTTGGATTTCTTTGGATAAATACCCAGGAGTGGAATTCCTGGGTCTTAAGGTAGTTTCATTTTTAATTTTTTGAGAAACCTCCATACTGTGTTCCATAGTGGCTGCACCAATTTGCAATCCCACCAGCAGTGCACAAGGGTTCCTTTTTCTCCATATTATAGCCAGCACTTGTTCTTTGCTGATTTATTAATGATGACCATTCTGATAGGTGTGAGGCGATATCTCATTTTGTTTTAATTTGCGTTTCTCTGATGATTAGTGATGTTGAGCCTTCTTTCATATGTCTGTTGGCCATCTGTATGTCCTCCTTAGAGAAATGCCTACCCAGAATCTCTAACCATTTATTAATTGGATTATTTGTTGTTTTACTGTTGATTTACATGAGGTTTTTTATATATATAGATTTTGGATATTAACTTCTTATCAGACGTATCCTTGGCAAATATTTTCTCCCACTCAGTAGGATGTCTTTCCGTTTTGTGATGGTTTTCTTTTCTGTGCAAAAATATTTTAGTTTGATGTAGTCCCACTTGTTTATTTTTTCTTTTGTTTCCCTTGTCCAGGGAGATATATTAATAAAAATATTACTAAGGGTAATATCTAAGGGTTTACTGCCTATGTTTTCTTCTAAGAGTTTTATGATTTCAGGTCTTACATTTAACTCTTTAATCCATTTTGAGTTTATTCTTGTATGTGGAGTAAGAACGTGGTCTGGTTTCTTTTCTACTTTTTTGTATATCTCCTGTTTTCCCAGCACCATTTATTTAATAGACTGTTTTTACTCCACTGTATATTCTTGCTTCCTTTGTCATATATTAAATGACCATACAGGCATGGATTTATTTCTGAGCTCTTTATTCTGTTCCACTGATCTGTGTCTGTTTTTATGCCAATACCATGCTGTTTTGATTACTATGGCCTTGTAGTATAGTTTGATATCATGTTGCATGATACCTCCAGCTTTCTTCTTCTTTTTCAAGATTGTCGTGGCTATTTGGGTCCTTTTATGGTTCCATAGAAATTTTAGGATTATTTGTTCTAGTTCTGTGAAAAATGCCATTGGTATTTTGATAGGAATTGCATTGACTATAGATTGCTTTGGGTAGTATGGACATTTTCACTATATTAATCCTTCCTATCCATGAGCATGTTATATGTTTCCATTTATTGGTATCTTCTTTAATTTCTCTCTTCAATATTTTATAATTTTCTGAGTACAGTTATTTTACTTTGTTGGTTAAGTTTATTCCTAATTTTTTCGTTTGTTTTTTTAGTTTTTGGTTTTTGATGCAGTTATAAATGGAATTGATTTCTTAATTTCTTTTTCTGATACTTCATTATTGGTGTATAAAAATGCAACCAATTTCTGAAAATCAATTTTGCAATTTGCTACTCTACTAAATTCATTTATCAGTTCTAATAGTTTTTTGGTGGAATTTTTGGAATTCTCTCTCTATGTAGTATCATGTCATCTGCAAATAAAGACAGTTTTACTTCTTCCTTTTCAATTTCAATGATTTTATATTTATTTTACTTGTCTGATTGTTGTGGTTAGAACATCCAATACTATGTTGAATAAAAGTGGTAAAAGTGGACATCTTTCTCATGTTCCTGATTTTAAGAAAAATGCTTTTAGGTTTTCCCCACTGAGTATAACGTTAGCTGTGGATTTGTCATATATAGCCTTTATTATGTTGAGATATGTTCCCTCTATTTCTACTTTGCTGAGAGTTTTTATCATAAATGGATACTGGATTTTTTTTCAAATGCTTTTTCTGCATCTATTGATATGATCATATGATTTTATTTTTCACTTTGTTTATGTGCTGTATCATGTTGATTGATTTGCCGGTATTGAAGCAAACTTGCATCCCAGGAATATATCCCACTTGATTGTAGTGTACAATCTTTTTAATGTATAGCTGAATTTGATTTGCTAATATTTTGCTGAGGATTTTTGCATTTATGTTCATCAGGGATATTGGCTTATAATTTTTGTTGTTGTAATGTCTTTGTCTGATTTTGGAATCAGGGTAATAATGGCCTTGTAGAATGAGCTGGGAGCCTCCCTTCCTCTTGAATTTTTTGGAATAATTGTTTAAAATAGATATTAATTCTTTTCTCAGTGAAGCCATCTGGTCCAGGACTTTTGTTTGTTGGGAGCTTGTTTTACTGATTCAATGTCAGTACTAGTAATCAGTCGGTTCAGATTTCTGTTTCTTTTTGACTCAGTCTTAAAAGATTGTATGCTTCTAGGAATTTATCCATTTCTTTCAGATAGCCCAATTTGTTGCATAAAATTGCTTGTAGTATGTTGTCGCACAACAGCCTAGCCAAATGTCCCTCCATGGCTTTCCTTAAGGAAAGAAGTGTCTGTAAGACTTCCTTTCTAGGACTCTGTTCCATCCTGTGTTTACACCTTATGTCTCTCTGTCTGGTCCCCAAAAGATGGTTTGCAGCCAAAGATGGGTAAGATATCTCACGGGAGATACAACCTAAGCCAGGTGGAACCAAGTGGGGACCCCAAATGAGTTGCCTTGGACAGGCATGGGAAGGGGACTTGCCTACCTGTCCCCCTGCTTGGGAAAGTCTGTTGCCGGCTCTGGCTTTCCCCTTGCACCTGGTTCCACTTCTCTCAACAGAGTTGTTACAATGTGAAAGACTTGATCCTGAAAAAGTACATACTTTAGGTAAAAACATCCTGGGACCTTGTGCTTCCGCTGTTTTGGAATAAACATTTTTCTGTTAGGACGTCTGAGCCTCACAGACCGTGTAAGAAACAATGTTGCTTTCTTGTAGTTGTAGACCTCTCAATAAAAACCTCCAGCCAGCTTTATTCTGGGCTCCAGCCCTCTGAGACTGAGAGACCCCTGGCCTTTGGAGAGATTTAACTGCATTAAGTCTCTGGTTGTTTCTTGCTTAAAAACTTAACCCAAACCGCCCCTTCTTGCCTCCTCACTGCCCTTGTTGCGCTGAACGTGACAGTAGTATTTTCATAATTTTCTTTTATTTTCTGTATTTCTGTGGTGTCAGTTGTGACTTTTATTTCTGATTTTATTTGTGTTATCTGTCTGTCTCTTTTTCTTTTTTTGATGAGTCTAGTCAAAGTTTACCAATTTTGTTTATCTTTTCAAAGAAACAGCTCTTGGTTTCATTGATGTTTTGTATTCTCTTTCAGCCACTATTTTGTTTATTTCCACGCTGATCTTTATTATTTCCTTTCTTCTACTCACTTTGGGCTTTATTTGCTGTCCTTTTTCCAGTTCCATTATGTGTAAAGTTAGTTTGTTTATTTGAGATTCTTGTTTCTTGAGGTGGGCCTGCATTGCTATGAATTTCCTTCTGAAGACTGCTCTGTATTCTGTAGATTTGGGGTCATTGTGTTTTCATTTTCATTTGTCTAGTGGTATCTTTTCATCTCTTCCTTGATCTCATTGTTAACTTATCCATTATTTAATCACATGTTATTTAGCCTTTATGTGTTTTTGTGTTTTTCAGTTCTTTTCACGTAACTGATTTCTCATTTTATACCATTTATGTTGTTGTGGTCAGACACATGATATGATTTCAATCTTAAATGTATTGAGACTTGTTTTGTCGACTTTTGTGTGGTCCGTCCTGGAAAATGTTCCACGTGCACTTGAAAAGAATATATATTCTGCTGCTTTGGGGTGAAGTGCTCTAAAAATATCAGTTACATTCATCTGGTCCAGTGTGTCACTTAAGGCTGCTGTTTCCATGTTGATTTTCTATCTGGAAGACCTGTTCATTGATGCCGATGGGTGTTAAATTCCCCTACTATAACTGTGTGACTGTCAATCTTTCACTTTGTATCAGCCAGTATTTGTGTTATATATTTAGGTGCTTCTATGTTGGGTGAATAGATGTTTACTAGAGTTATGTCCTCTTGTTGGATTGATCCCTTTATCATTATGTAATGTTCTTCCTTGCTTCTTCTTATTATAGTCTTCGATTTAAATGCTATTTGTCTGATATATGTATTGCTATTACAGCTTTTTTTTTCTTTCCCATTTGTGTGAAATAACTTTTTCCACCCCTTTACTTTAAGTCTGTTTGTCTTTCAATCTGAGGTGGGTCTCCTGTAGGTGACATATGTAAGGGACTTGTTTTCTTATCCATTAAGCTACCCTGTGTCTTTTGATTGCAGCATTTAATTCATTTACATTAAACGTGATTACTGATAGTTGCAAAGTTATTGCCATTTTATTATTCATATCTTTGTTCTTCTTTTGTTTGTTTGTTCCCCCAACCCCCTTCTTAAAGTAGTCCCTTCAACATTTCCTGTAATACTGGCTTGGTGGTAATGAATTCATTTAGCTTTTTCTTGTCTGTATTTTTCCTTCAATTTTAAATGATAGTTTTGCTGAGTAGTGTAGTCTTGGTTGTAGGCCCTTGCTTTTCATAACTTTCAATATTTTCTGCCACTGCCTTCTGGCCTGCAAAGTTTCTCTTGAGAAATCAGCTGATAGTCCCTGGTAAGTAACTAGTTGTCCTTCTCTTGCTGCTTTTAAGATTATCTCTTTTTCTTTAAACTTTTCCATTTTAATTATGATGTGTCTTTTTGTGGGCCTGTTTGAGTTCATCTTGTTAGGGACTCTCTGTATTTCCTGAGCTTATATGTCAATTTCCTTTGCTAGGTTATTATTTTTTCAAATAAGTTTTTAATCCCTTACTCCCTCTCTTCTCCTTGTGGTACTCCTATGTGTATGTTTTGTGAATGTTGTTAAGCTTGATGTTGTCCCACGAATCCCTTAAACTATCTTCATTGTTTTTTATTCTTTTTTTCTTTTTGTTGTTTTGATTGGATGTATTCTGCTGCCTTGTTTTCTAAATTGCTTATTCAGTCCTCTGCTTCGTCTAACTAGCTGTTGATTCCTTCTAGTGTATTCTTCATTTCAGTTATTGTGCTCTTTATTTCTGAGTGGTTCTTTTTTTATGATTTCTGCATCCTTCTTTATTTAAGTTCTCAAAAGTTCCTTAAGCATTCTTATAACTAGTATTTTAAACTGTCTCTGGTAGGTTGGTTGCCTCTATTTCATTTAGTTCTATTTCTGGAGGTTTCTCCTGTTCTTTTATTTAGGAGATGTTTCTTTGTTTCCTCATTCTGGCTGCCTCTCTGTTTGCTTCTACATATTAGGTGGATCTCCTATGTGTCTGGTCTTTGCTGAGTGGCATTATATAGTAGGTGTCCTGTGTGGTCCAGTGGTGCATTCTCCCTGATCAGCTGGGCATGTGTTCCAGGAGTGTTCCTTGTGTGTGTTGTGTGTGTTCTCCTGTTGTAATTGAGCCTTAATTGCTTTTGGCACATCAGTGGTTGGGATTGACTCCAGGCTGACTGACTGTGAGGATTTGTTATGTCCACAGCATATGACCTGCTATGCGGGCCTGACCCCTAAGAGGGGAATTTGCCCAAGTGGTCTTTGTGCCTGTTGAGACCATGCTTTGGGTGTGCTGCTTGTGGGACTAATCAAGTAGTGCTCTGGTGTGGTCTGGGCTTGACTCTGGGTGTGTTATTTCTGGTCTCTATTGGGATTGGCTCCCATGTACACCAATCTCAACCATGTTTGTGACCAGCTTGAGGCTACCTAGTAGTATCTGCAAAGCTGTATGCAATTGGTTGCTACCTGTGGTAGACCTGGAGGTGTGGATGATGGCCTTGCTGTGAACCAAGGCCAGCTGCCACTAGTATCAAGCCTTGGACAGCTTAGCAAAAGCCCCCCAGGCCTGTTGGCACCTACCAGCTGCCTGTGAGGCTCAGCCACTAAAAGAGTCTCCTTAAGGTGCATCAGCCAGGCTGAGTGACCCAGTGTTGACAGTGCCCCAGCAATGCCTCTCAATGTAGGTGGGGCAGGGTCTCAGGGAGTCACGGGGTGTGGCAGGTGGTCTTTACAAATGTAGTACAGATTCATTTCTTGTGCCAGTGCTGAGCCTGTGGCCACTCTGCAAAATGCCCAGAGAAAACTGCAGCCAGCCATCTCTTGCCTTGGGTCTACAGATCTGAGAGAGATGCTCAAAAAAGCCTGCAGCACAAACTAGGGCTGACTTCCCACCACTGAAAATTTCCCAGGCTGCAGCAGGCTGTCAACTCTTGTACAAATCTCCTGTAGCTTGCAGAGCAGGGCTGGCCACTCAGGATTTGGGAATGCCATGGGTGATGCCGTATTAGTTGGAGGAGTGTAGTGAGGGGTGGGTAAGTGGGTTGCCAAGGTGGTACACCGGCATGTGGATTTTACCAGACCAATGGGGTCTCAGATCTGGCCCTTTGGATGTGGGTTTAAGGCAGGAAAGATGACGCCTTCCTGTAGGTTACACATGAGGTAGGCACCATACAGGGATAATGGCAGCTGTCCCTCTAACCCTTACCCTGAAGCCAAACAACTCAGAATTTCCCTGTATGTCTTTGCTGCCTCTCAAGTTGTCACCCTCCACCAAGCCCAGAGTGAGTGCTTGCAAGTGAATGAGTCTGTGTGCAGGCTCTTTAAGAGGACATCTGGGTTTCTAGCCACCATCCATCTCACCAGGATGGATGGACAGAATCCTCGCTGATTTTCACTGCTGGATGTTGTGGAGACTCCTCTTCTTGGCATAGGACCCCTGAGTTGTGGAGCCTGGTGTTGGGCTGGGACCCCTCTTTCAGGGGGACCTCTGCCACCGAGGTGTCTCTCCAGGTGCTTAACAACTGCCTGTGGGTTTGAGGTCAGCCTGCTTCATGTCTCTGCCCTTCCTACTAGTCACAATGTGGCCTCTTCTTTATATCTTTAGTTATAGTGGTACTGTTCAGCTAGTTTTCAGCTGCTTCTCGAGGTTGATTGGTCTATAATTTATTTGTTATTTTTAATGTGATTGTGAGACATGGTAGATATAGCATTTACCCATTTGCCCATCTTGGATCTTTTCCCATCCTATTTTCACTAAGATTTGTAAAGATGGTTAAGAAAAATTTAAAGTCTTTTGAGCAAACCCAAATGATCAATTGCATAATTTTTCTACACATTTCAAATGGCTTCAGTATTGTGTAAGTGTGGGACCAGAGACCAGATTGTAGGGATGTGAGGAATGAACCAGCAGGAGAAACCAGAGAATGGAGGGAGACAGAGATAGTTTTTCAGAAAATTTAGTTAGCAAAGGAGATTAGTCATAAGGAAAGATGTAGGGGCCGTGTTTGTTTTTCTTTAGTTTCTCTGTTTAACTGAGCTTGTAGATATTTGAGAGGTGGACTTATCCATGGCTTTTAATGGAGATTTTAGGAAGAGAGGTCATATCTCTCATTGGAAACAGCCATTTAAAGTTGAAGACTGCTCAGGCTTTCTCAGGTTTATATTGTGTTGGCCAGAGACCATAGAAGCTGGTGATTTTATTACTTTATCCATTTGTTTTGTCATTGAAGAGAGGAAAAATTTATAAGTTTAGACACTCAAGTGATGCCTTAAATGTAGTTCTTTACAAAAGATCATGACAGCCTTTTTAATTTTTTTTTTCACTTACAGTGAGATTCAGACATGATCCTTGAGGGTGAATTGCTGGAAACCATTCTCCATGTGGACATTTTAAAATATGTATTTCATATTAGAAGCCTAAAAATCATTCTTCAGTGACTTAAAAAATTTCCTTTAGAAAATGACTCTTGCATGCATTTTTTTCATAAGACATCTGACATAAAGAAAACCATCAGTGACTTTTTATTTTTTTAAGCAAATATATTTTTAAGGGAAACCTTAAATTGGTAAGAATTGTCTGTTTTCCTTTTGGAATCATTATGTTAATGCAGGTGCAAAAATAACCATGCATTCATTTTCTAATCCATTTTATTTCCATTGCACTTCGGTACTTCCCATCTAACACCAAATAAAGTACTTCCTTAAAAAAATGATTTCTAAGGTTGCTTATCTTGACATTTTAAAAAATATAAACTGAATCTATGCATGAGAAGATCAAAAGGTGATTTTTACTTCCTTGTTTGTACTTCAGTTTTTTATTCTAAAAAATGGGGATAACAATATCACCTGCTGTGTAAAATTATTGTGATACATTATGAATATCAAATACATGTTATTATAATATGCTATTATTCTAGATATGCTATCTATATTCTATAGACTGTACTATATATTAATATAATTAATATATACTAGTATACAATTATTCTTTTCCCAAATGATACATAGTCCATTTTCTCTCCCACCTGTCCCTTTCAAGTGTGTTGTAATGTACAAATATGTCTTTACTGTAGCTTGTGTTGTATTATGGTATAACATTACTATCTCTAGTAGTCTACTTTCAAATAAATACTACATAGAGTGAATCCACATAGACCTCAAATTCTCAAATTTCCCTTAGTTGAATCCATAAACTTAGCTTAGATGATTACTTCAGTACTTTTCTTTGTTTCCAAATTCTTGTTCTGTAAGAGTCAATGAAATCAGAGTGGAGAGGTGTTTTTTTTTTTTTTTTTTTTTTTTTTTTTTTTTTTTTTTTTTTTTTATGAAGTCAGAACAAAAATTTTCCTAAAGTAATTATTGAAATACATTACAAGTGAAAGATGCCAAAAGGAAAAGTGTTTAACAAAATAAGTTTTTTGAAAATATAAATGATGTGAAAGTTACCATATGTTGATAAAATATGACATATAGTGGAGGTAAAAAGACATTCTACAATCACTTTATAGTTTAAAGTGACACATTTGGATACCCCAAAAGCCTGAAGGAATTAACATTATTTCCAAAGTGTGACTGTTCCCTGGTCCACATTACTTACTTTGTCCATTGGGACAAAGTGCTAATAAAGAAAAAAAAAAGGCAATGATACAATTGGTAAAGAAGAACTCTCTTTCTCTCCAAAGACAGTCTTTATAAAGGAGATTTTTTAAAATGAGCTCCACTGTATTTACTCTTATAAGCTAGAGTGGAAGGATAGTGTGATGAAATACAGCCCCCTCAATAAAACTATGCCCCAAGCTCTTTTGCTCTCAACCATATGTCCACAGCTACAGCCTCAAAGCATAAGGCTTTTCTATTACTTGACTACACATTTATAACAGATTACCCTCACAAAGGTCAAGGAAATAAAATATATCTCAGCTTTGTACCCTGGAAACCTCAGCATTGGCATTAAGATTCTGAGTTTGCATTTAATGTCTCTTCTGGATGTCTGAATTGAGCTAGCCAAGGGTGTTTTCATGAACTTGAACCAGAGTCTTCTCTTGGTGGGAATGCAGGATACAAGCCTCACTTCTTATGGCACTCAGGTAAATATGTATGTATGTATGCATATAACTTATGGTTTGGTGTCAATCTGAGATTTTATCGTATTATTTTTACTTGTTTCTTTCTGAATTGTCGTCGTTGTTGTTAAACCATGAGAAATGTTTAGCTGTTACAAATTCCTGTCAAACTGTTAATAATGAATCCTGGTTTAATATGTTTATTTTATTGACTGCTGACATTAAGGAATAAGGGATAAAGTGCCAGGGTGTGACATGCTAGATGCCACTAAAACCATGTTTTTTCATAACTTCTGATACAACTTTTCTAAGTTTTGATCATAATGACATCAATTTTATTATTATAAATAGTTCACAAATACATACTTATTTGTTTCTAGGTAACGTTTTTTGTCATGCAGGGCGGTCTGCGGGGTCTCTGCTACCGCTCCCCACATAAAAACGCAGGATAGGGTAAGGCCAAAAAGGAACACTCACAGAGCCATAGGTAGGAGAGTCATACCACTATATTCTCGCTGGCGGCTGGGTTGGAGACACAGGAAACATGGGACACACTGTCCGCAATCTGCCATCCTAACTGCAATCCGTGCTTGCCAGTCACCGTCTTCTTGCTAGCCCCCATTGTCTGTTAGCATAGCCATGGCAGTTATATTAGTGGCCAATGGCTCACTGGTTACAGTTGACGGCCAACTAGCCACAGCTGATGGCCATCCAATCACAGTGATGGCCATTTACTACCTGAGCCAGCACCCTTTAGCATGAGGCTGAGAGCCTGGAAACTGCACTCCTGGCTCTGTCCCCACATTTTTCTATACACTTTTCTAGAGAAAAAGAATATTTGAATTATGTCATAGAAATGGCAGCATGTGAGCCTCTTGAAATCTCTCCTGGAATTTACAACAAATTGAACAGCCATAATTCCACAAAGGAGTCCCTGCACAGCAGACAGGCAAGACTAAGAGATGCATAACTGAAATCATCTAAAGGTGGGCAAATTGAGTGAGCAGAGGTGGAGGGAAAGGAGGAAGTGCAGAGACACAGGTCACATGGGTGAAGGACACGAACCAGAGGTCCCAGGAACTGCATTCTGGAGCTACCACAAACAAAGAGAGGGAAGAATTCAGACTACCAATGCTCCCCTTATGGCTCACAGTCCTGCCTGAGGGATCAGCATATAACATGGCTGAACCCAATACTCACAGCAGAGATCTTGAAGCAAAAACTGAGGGAAGAAGGGTGAAAGTAGAGATTTAAGCCCTCACTGCCAAGCAGAGGATGGAAGGCACAGGCACGGAGACTAGCAGACCCCTCTTTATCCTCCCAGAGCTCTCTCTGCCTCCACCTTCCCTGCGCTAGAAGCAGAACAGTAGCAGTGTAAGATCAGAAAACAGGACATTTACAGTTCTGAGAACTACGGCCTGCAGCCACAGACTCATGGCCCAACTAGTTGTGGGGAAGGGAGGGAGTCTTTAGTACAGGACTGGCTGTGTTGGTGGTCAACTCTATTGCTCAGAGCCACCTCTCACAACCCATCCTGCCCCTACCCCCACGTATCTAGGTGGATCCCTGAAGAGGTAAACAGCTGCTGAAAAACACAGTCTATGGAACTTGTACAGGAAGACCTTTGGAACTTCAGAAGCTCTCCACATCCCCCCACAGAGGTGGAATCCTGAGACTTAAGTGAACTGCTCACAGAGGAGAAGCCCACCTTTCAGGGAACCCCCACCCATTCATTGTGTGAGAAGCTGGAACAGTGCAGGGAAAGTAAACCCTACAGCATGATAGAGAATAAAAGACTGCAGTCAGAGAGAAAATAAAATATTCTACCAACACCTATTGGAAAGCAAAAGAAAACCTCTTCCTATAAACCTGTTGTAGCACCCACTCCTGTAGATGTGTAGGCAGAGAAATAATAATTCACTAATTGCTATAAATAACCAAGGTAACACAGCAGTTCAGAAAGAAAATGAAAAGACTCCAGAAAATGAACTTAAAGACATGGAAATATGTGACTTAAATGACAGAGAATTCAAGATTGCAGTTCTGAAAAAACTCAACAAGATGAAAGAAAACACAGACAGGTAGTTTAATGAACTCAGAAACACAGTCAAAAAAGAAAATGAACATTTTACTAAAGAGATTGAAATTTTAGAAAATAACCAAATAGAACTTCTGGAGATTAACAACTCAATAAAACAAAAGAAGAATGAAATTCCAGCTTAGGTAATAGAACTGGCCAGATGGAGGAAAGAATCTGTGATATCAAAGATAGAAATCTGGAAATGACACAGATTGAAGAAAAGAGAGACTTGAGAGTTAAAAGAAATGAAAGAACTCTACAAGAACTTTCTGACTCCATCAGAAAGAGCAATACAAGAATAACGGGCATACAAGAAGGAAAAGAAAGGGAGAAGGGAACAGAGAGTATTTTCAAACAAATAATCGATGAGAACTTCCCAAACTTGTGGAAAGAACTAAATCCTCGAATCCAAAATGCAAATAGAACACCTAATTACCTCAATTTCAACAGGTCTTTTCCAAGGCACATTGTATTGAAGCTGTCAAAAATTAACGACAAAAAAAAAAAAAAAAAAGAATTCTCAAGGCAGCCAGGGAAAAGGTAAGCCCATTAGATTATTGTCAGAGTTTTCAGCAGAAAATCTACAAATCAGAAGGGAGTGGAATCAAATATTCAAACTATTGAAAGAGAGAAATTATGAGCCACGGACAATATATCCAGCAAATATATCATTTAGAAATGAAGGCAGAATAAAGACCTTTCCAGACATACAGAAGCTGAGGGAATTTTCTAACACACAACCTGCAATACAAGAAATACTGAAGGAGGCTATTCGAATGAAGAGTGGTATTGTGAACAGATAGACAGACACAGGAAATGACAACCCCTACACCAAATAGGACACTATACACTTAAACATAACATACAGGATAAAGAAGAAAAAAAATTAAGAAAAAAAGAGAGAAAAAATAACTTGTTACTGCAGTGCAGAAATCAACTCACAGCATAAATAGGGATAATTTTGACAACAAAAACACAAAAGGGGAGAGAATAAAGATCTGAACCAGTATAAGGGACTGGAGAAAGGAAACATGTTGAGGAAAATGGAATACTATAAATATGAAACTTTCTTCTACATAAACTTTATGATAACAACTCAAAAAAATCAAAACTGAAATATATAAGATAAAAAAAAAGCAAAGGACAAAATCGTAGAATACCACCACACTGAAATAATAGACAGCAACAAAAAGGCAACGAAACAATGGAGATACAGTCTTGCCAGAAAACCAGACATAGAATGATGGGAAATTCTCATATATTAATAATTGTCCTAAATCTAAATGGACTGAAGTCACCAGTATAAAGTCACAAAGTAGCAGATTGGATCAAAAAGCTAAACCCAACCGTGTGCTTCATCCAAGAGACACATTTCAGTTTCAAGGACAAATATAGACTCAAAACAAAAGGGTAGAAATTGGCACTCCAAGGAAATGGTATTCAGAGAAAAGCAAAAGTAGTCATACTAGTATCAGATAAAATAAACTTCAGGATGAAAAAGGTAATAAAAAACATACATGGTCATTTCATAATGATAAAGGGGACTCTACAACAAGAAGACATAACAGTCATCAATATTTATGCCCCCAATCATGGAGCACTGAAATATACAAAGCAACTATTAACAGACCTATAGGGGGAAATTTACCAAAACACAATTATAGTAGGGGACCTACATGCATCATTGACAGCTAAGGATAGATCATCCAAACAGAAAACAAATAAAGAAATATCAGTCCTAAGTGACACATCAGATGAAATGGACATAATTGACATTTATAGAGCACTTCATCCTAGAACATCAGACTATGCATTCTTTCTGGTGTACATGGAACATTCTCAAGAATAGACCATATATTAGGACATAAAACTATGCTCAGCAAATTCAACAAGACTGAAATCATCCCAAGATTATCCTCTGATCACAAGGCTTTGAAATTGGATATCAACTGCAAAAACAAAGCAGGAAAAAATAAGTGGAGATTAAACAATATACTTTTAAAGAATGACTGGGTCAAAGAAGAAATAAGAAGAGTGATCAAAAGATACATAAAACAAATGAGAATGGAAATACCTCCTACCAAAATTTGGGGGATATAGTGAAAACAGTTTTAAGAGGGAAATTTATATCATTACAGGCCTATCTCAAGAAACAAGAAAAATCCCCCCAAAATAACCTTACGGTACACCTTATAGAACTAGAAAAAGAAGAACAAATGAAACCCAAAGTCAGCAGAAAGAAGGAACTAATAAAAATCTTAGCAGAACTAAATGAAATAGAGAACAAAAAGACAATAGAAAAAAAATCAATGCAGCAAAGAGCTGGTTCTTTGAAAAGATTAATAAAATTAAAACACCGTTGGCTAGACTCGCTAAGATAAAAAAAAGAAAAGACACAAATAAACAAAATCAGAAATGAAACAGAGGTAGTTACCACAGATGCCACAATAATACAAAGCATCATCCAAGAATACTATGAAGGACTGTATGCCACAAAATTCAAAAACTTAGAAAAAATGGACATGTTCTTAAAAACATATAGCCTTCCTAGGGTGAATCAAAAATAACTGAAAAATCTAAATAGACTGATCAACTGTAAGGATATTAAATCAGTCATCTGAAACCTTCCCCCAAACAAAAATCTGGGACCAGATGGCTTCACTAGTGAATTCTACCAAACATTCAAAGGGGATCTAATACCTGTCCTACTCAACCTCTTCCAAAAAATTGTAGAGGCAATACTCCCTAACTCATTTTATGAGGCCAACATTACCCTGATACCAAAACCTGGCCAGGATAACAGACAAAAAAGAAAATTACAGACCAATATCTCTGATGAATACAGATGCAAAAATCTTAAACAAAATTCTAGCAAATTGAATGCAACAACGCATTAGAAAGATTATACACCATGACCAAGTGGGGTTCATCCCCGGGGCACAAGGATGGTTCAACATCTGCAAATCCATCAATGTGATACATCACATAAACAAAATAAAGAATAATCATATGATTATATCAATAGATGTAGAAAAAGCGTTTGACAAGATATAACATCTATTTAAGATTAAAACACTTAATTAAATATGTGGAAGGAAAATACCTTAACATAATAAAGGCTATATATGACAAACCCTCAGCTAATCTCATAATTAACTGTGAAAACCTGAAATCCTTTGCTCTATGGTCAGGAACACAACAGGGCTGTCCCCTATTATCTCTGCTTTTCAACATAGTGTTGGAAGTCCTCGCTGGGGCAATCAGGCAAGAGAAAGAAATAAAAGGCATCCAACTTGGGAATGAAGAAGTTAAATTGTCATTTTTTGCTGATGACATGATGCTATATGGAGAAAACGTGAAAGACTCCACCAAAAAGCTATTAGAAACAATAAACAAATACAGTAAATTTGCTGATTACAAAATCAACGTACAAAAGTCCATTGCATTTCTATATACTAACAATGAAATCTCAGAAAAAGAAAGAAAAAAAGAAAAACAATATCTTTTGCAATTGCAACAAAAAAATGAAATACCTAGGAATAAACTTAACCAAGAATGTGAAAGACCTATATACTGAAAACAATAAGACATTTTTAAAAGAAACTGAAAAAGACAATGAAATGGAAAGACATTCTGTGTTCATGGATTCCAAGAATCAACATAGTTAAAATGGCCATATTACCCAAAGCAATATACAAATTTAATGCAATCCCCATCAAAATCCCAATGGCATTTTTTAAAGAAATAGAACAAAAAAATCATCAGATTTGTGTGGAACCACAAAAGACCCTGAATATCTAAAGCAATCCTAAGAAAAAAGAACAATGCTGGAGGAGGTATCACACTTCCTGACTTCAGCTTGTGCTATAGCACAAGCTATATTGTTACCCTATAGGGTAACAATAATCAAAACAGCATGGTATTGGCAGAAAAATAGACACACAGACCAATGGAATAGAACTGTGAACCCACAAATAAATCCACATAAATATGGACAGATAATTTTCGACAAAGTAGCCAAAAACATACAATGGCAAAAAGACAGCCTCTTCAATAAATGATGCTAGGAGAATTGGATAGCCACTTGCACAAGGATGAAACTAGACTTCTGTCACCATGTACCAAAATTAACTCAAAATGGATCAAAAACCTAAACATAAGACCTGAAACAATAAACTGCATAGAAGAAAACATAGATACTAAACTTATGGAACATGGGTTCAAAGAGGATTTTATGAATTTGACTTCAAAGGCAAGGGAAGTAAAAACTAAAACACATGAATGGGACTGTATCAAACTTAAAAGCTTCTGCACAGCAAAAGAAACCATCGACAAAATAAAGAGGCAACCAACAGAATGGGAGAAGATTTTTGCAAACAATGACTCCGATAAGGGGCTAATATCTGAAATATATAAGGAACTCATAAAACTCAACAACAAAACAACAAATAATCCCATTAAAAATGGGCAGAGAACCTGAATAGACATTTCTCCAAGGAGGACATACAAATGGTCAATAGACATATGAAAAAATGCTTAACATCACTAAGACATCTTAATCATCTTAATCATCTGAGAAATGCAAATGAAAACCACAATGAGATATAACCTCACCCCAGTTAGAATGGCTATCATCAACAAGACAAATAATAACAAGAGTTGGAGAGGCTGTGGAGAAAAAGGAACCTTCATACACTGTTGGTGGGAATGCAGATTGGTGCAGCCGCTATGGAAGGCAGTGTGGAGGTTCCTCAAAAAATTAAGAATAGAATTACCATATGACCCAGCAATCCCTCTCTTGCGTATCTACCAAAAAAATCTGAAAATATCCGTGAAGACATATGTGCTCTGATGTTCGCTGCAGCTTTATTTACAGTGGCCAAGACATGGAAAACAACAAAAGTGTCCTTAGATAGATGATTTGATAAAGGACATGTGATATATATTCACAACGAAATGCTACTCTGCCATAAGAAAAGATGAAATAGTACCATTTGCAAAAACATGGATGGATCTTGAGATTATTATGCTGAGTGAAATAAGACAGGAAAAGTCGAAAACCATATGATTTCACTGATTTGTGTATATAAAACTGAAAACGACTAAAGAACAAAACAAACAAATGAAGAAACAAAAACTCATAGATACAGACAATAGTTTAGATACAGACAATAGTTCACCAGAGGGTAAGTGGGAAGGGGGTGGTAGATGGTGGTAAAAGGGATCAAATATAGGGTGATGGAAGGAGAACTGACCCTGGGTTGTGAATACACCATGTGATATATAGATGACATATTAGAGATCTGTGCACCTGAAATCTATGTAACTTTATTAACAATTGTCATCCGAATAAACTTTAATTTTAAAGAAAAGAATTATTGGAAAATTAATGACACTATGGGAGAGAAATTATGGAGAGCATTTAAGTTTACCAGTGGAATATTGATAATTCATTCTGCAGTATACATTTGTATTTTACTTATTATTGTTTGAAATGTGTTTCCCAAGTTCATATGTTGAATTTGAAACCCCCAGTACCTCAGAATGTATGCTTGTTTGGAAGAATCCACAAAGAAGTGCCAACAATTTTCAGCAAAGTTCCAGAAGCTAGGGGCGAGGCATGGGCAAGATTCTTCCTCTCAGCTATTAGAAGGTGCACCTCCTGACACCTTGATCTTGGATTTCTAGCTTTCACAATTTTGAGACAATAAATTTGTTTAAGCCACTCAGACTGTGGTACTTTGTTAGAGTAGCCCCAGCAAATTGACACATTACATACTAGCAGAGGCATAGTCAGTTGTTTATAGTAAATAAGTGTTCTCATTAGCCAGTCATTAATTCTGCAAGATGGATACCAAGTTTTACCAGTTATTAAATTTGTGAATACTACCCCTGTTACTTCTATCAAGAACAATATTCATGCAAGATATAAGACTTCAGTTGAGCCTGAATACTGGCCTTCAGTTTCCTAATTTTAAATGAAGATACTAGAATAAATAACCTTTAAGCTGTCATAGAATTCTGAAATTCTCTGGATGTTATAATTCTGGGAATGGAAAGAACATGTTACAGATAAGGAAAACTGGGACTCAAAGAAACTGAGATAGACTAAGGATTGCATGCATGACCTGGAAATATCAGAAGAGAAATTCAATTTAAGACATATGCCTCCAGTGGGTTTTTCAGTTTGCCACTGTGTCCCCAAAATGGTGGTTTGTCATACAAACATTGACCGTGCAGTAGAACACAACATTGATACAAAGTAAAGCTGGGTCTAGTGGATGTGTTTATTGTCAAGAAAGTGTTAATTTTGTATTAGTATTAAAGGATAGGTATTTCCAAGTACCCTGTAATTGTAAGCTTTATTAGAATGTTGCTGTGTAATGGATGTCCTTGAAAGAAAGGAATTGCTCAAGCAAAGCCAGCTGAAAAATCAGTAAACTGTATTTAAGGATTACATGTATGGCTGTAAATAGATTTTTAGAGTTCACATTTTATTTGTGTGTTTTTATAGAAATCAATAGGAAGTCGTCTATAGCATTTAGGTGTTCCCATGATGATTACTGTGACAGCTACTGAATCACTGCTAGGAAATTCAATGTGTTAACAGGTTATATTGGCTAGCTAAACACATCACCTGAATAGAATAGGAAACAACAGTAGAAGGTCAACGTAAAATAAAAATATAAAAATCCTGTTGAATAGAGAATGAAAAGGAGATACAAGCAGTTCCTACATTATGTCTTACTGATTGGGACTCTCCAGTGATACTAATACTTAATTTTATGTTAAAATATAAATGAACAATAATTCAAAATCTGTTCATTGTTTCATATATTCTGCGAGAACAAGAACCAAATACTGCAGAAGAATATGCTGAGGTTTTGGTTCAGTAGTTTCTGTGTTTTTGACGTGGCTTTGTCACCTTGCCGCATATCACTCTCAGTAAATGAAAACTCATAAGAGTTAATTAATCCATTCCTTTAATATCAAGATATGTTTCTTTATTAGGGAAAATCATATTCCATGTAAGATGTCTCCATATTAAATCTTAAAATCCTGGAAGAAACATTACTCAGAGATTGCTATTTTCTTGACTGAAATTTTAGGAGGTATTCACTAAGATGGGTAGAATCTAAACTACAAAGGAATTTATTTTTTAAGTCAATATCTTGGACCCATTTACAGGTAACCTTAGCATGTTTATCTCATTAGGTGACATCAACTAAACCTAAATGACAAAGAGTTCCCATTGGATTCATACTTTGGAACAGTCTTCAAAGAACACTTCCCAGGGATGAAAGTTGTGGTAAAATTAATCTGGAAAAAAATCATAAAATGTTGTGATATATTTTGAATTTCTAACCAGAACATCATAAAACAGTAGAAATATTTTAAAGATTGATTTTAAAATTATCAAGAAAAATTAAAACAAAAATCTAAAAAATTAAAGAAAAATTAAAACTTACGCAAATATAATTGATTGCATGTATGTTTGTTTTAAAGTTTATATGAAAAATATCCTAAAACATTGTGATGAAACATTTATATATGCAGGGTTTTAAAAAGTAAATTGAGAGATTTAGAAGAGACCAATATTGCTAAGTTTATAGCAGAATACTACTTACTTGAATCATGAGTCTCTATTGCTTGTGGAGAATAATAAGGTGGGGCAATGCAATTGTGCTTTTTTAAACAGTAACAGCAGACAGACAGCCAATATAATATGATATATTTATTCAAACACACAAAGATTCCTGGGAATTTTATAATGCAATATAATTAAGTTATCAGAGAAACACGCCCCTTTAAACAATATTTAATTGATGATTTTCTAATTCTTTTATAGAAATATAACCATCTTTTACTTTTGTTTTTGTAAAAAGGGAGTTAACTTGTGTAATTTAAGTATGAAAAGTACTTCTATGTTGTAAAATTAATGGAAGAAGTAGATCACAGAATTTTTATGAAGAACAAATGGAGGGTATAAACATTTCTTCACATGTGATTTTATGTTCTTCCATTAATTATGGTATTTATACTTTTTTCTATTTGAATTACTTATGTTTAAATTATGAATAAAAATCCATCACTAATCAATATGTGGTAATATTAAATTATTGAGTCACTTGCTAGTGTGATTTGTTCTCTTATAATCTTTACTGTCTTAGATTGTTATTTATATATGTTTATATATAGATTTAGGAAACACAGGGCAAAAGGAAAACTGTAGAAAAATTTAGAATTAAAAATGTATTCATATGTATAGAATATCATATAATGGTATTTTATAAATGATGTATCCTTCGGTAATTTTTTAAAGAAGAATTATGAGCTGAATTTCAGTGCATTTTAAAAAATCTCATTATTAGGTGCTATAATCCCACATGCTATGGGTTTTGAATTTCAACATACCTCAAGGGAAAACAAAATGTTTCATCGACAAAATTATTGCATCTTAAGGCAATATTTAGTTATTAATTTTATAAGGATTCTGTTTTGGCTTCTTTTGTTGCCTTAGTGAAGAAAATAACAGAGGGTACAATAATACTGCATAAAAATCCATCCACTGAATTTAAAAACAAACGAAAAAACAGGTTGGCATTTTAAAGGATGTTAGTCTTTGGAAAAGCCTGGACTCCCCACTGAATGAATGCTTTTTAATCAAAGCCTAACGAGAGAAATTCTTTTTTGTCATTTGCAAAATTATGCTGTGAATTATTGTCATTTAAAAAGTTTGCTTCTGATATGAGACTAAAAATTAGCAGAGAATCTTGAAAGATTTTTCTGGAATGTTTATAGAGTATCTGGAAACTTAGGAGCATTTTAGGCAGTATTTATTTATTTATTTATTTATTTATTTATTTATTTATTTATAGTCTATATATAAGTGAGATCCTACAGTATTTGTCTTTTTGTGTCTAACTTATTTCACTTAGCATAATACCCTGTAGGTCCATCCTTTATGTCTCAAATGGCAAGATTTCATTCTTTTTTATTGCTGAGTAATATTCCATTGCACATATGTACCACCTCATCTTTATCCAATCATCTATTATTCATATCTTGGCTGTTGTAAACAATGCTGCAATGTACATAAGGGTGCAGATATCTTTTTGAATCAGTGTTTTGTTTTCTTGGAATAAGTATCCAGAAGTAAAATTGCTAGATCGTATGGCTGCTCTATTTTTAGTTTTTGAGAAATCTCTGTACTGTTTTCCATAGTGGCTGTACCAATTTGCAACTAGGCAGTACTTTAAAATGCTTAAATGCCAATTTTTAAAATTATCTTTTTGCCTATTAAGAGTAAAGGAGCCTACTGATTAATGTTGTTTTTATACGTTTTAACTGTAATTGTATTTGAGGTTTTAATGGTTTGGAATTACATTTATGTAGCGTTTATAATGATTTGGGTAACGCTTAACAATAGTAAAATCAATGACCATAATAATAACAATAGTTTATATTTCTTGAGTGCTTAGTCTGTGCCACATCCTATGCTTAGCAGATGATAAGCACAATTCTACTTTTCCATCGTAACAGATCTCTGACTTGTTTACTACTACATTTTCTTTTTTATTTTACACTGAATAGGAGATTCCCCAAGATCACACACAGTTAAAAATATTTTCATTTGCACCTGTTTTTTTGAAATGTGTAGAACCCAAATATTGAGAAAAGCGGTACATCTGCAATTGAAATGTCTATTTGACTTTAAAGCCTATATTCTGGATTGCTATTCTTTACTGTCTCATAAATTATTAGACTAGTTATCTTATTCTAGTTGGCCTTTTAGGGTCGTATTGAGAAGGTATCAAGGATTTACATTCCTATGTCTATTTCAGTCACTCTCTATGTGGAAAGATATACATAATTTAGGAAACTGAGTTGTTTTTGTTTCAGTGATGCAACTGTAAATAGTTCGTTTTTGGAAACTCTTCAAAGATTTGAATATTGATTTGCCTTGAGAGTGCGGGTGTGTAGCCAAGATGACAGGAGATGCTGCCATACTAATCTCACAGCTATTAAAGGTGGGGTGTGGAATATTAGCTTCTTGAGCAAATTTGCTGCAAGCTCTGCTTTTGACCAATAAAAACTCATTTATTTCACAAACTTTCCTGTTTTCCGTTCCATGGTTCTAAGAAAAATTACTGATGCTCTGTCAATAGAGATGACAAACAGTCCTTAAGTAGTTTTATCATTGCTACTGGCTTCCAGTTTTTATTATTATTATTATTATTATTATTATTGTTGTTGTTGTTGTTGTTATTACCATCATCATCAATATCAGGTAAGATATTTCTTCTCTTTCTTAAATGCAGGCACTATTATCTGGTAGAGACAAAAACTAGAATAGGATTAAAGAGCCTGAAATCCACTCTCAATTTCTTCTCTCTTTTTGTGACATTGCACTGCCTCAGGATACCTGTGTAAGACATCATCCTATTTCTAAAATTCCAGTGTAAATTTATCACAAACTACAGCATCTCCTGATAGTATGAGACAACAGATCAGGTATGTTACTTGAGCTTCCAAATACTGTGGGATTCTCTAATCGTATTAAAATGGCTGATTTACAAATATAAACATTTATTTTAAATCCCAGATGGTTATTTGATCCGCTCCCGATCTAGTTCCTGTTTTGTACCCCAAAATATAGGGTTTGTTTGATTTGGTTTAAATTTTCAAAGGAGGACATTAAACGAAGGTGACATTGTCTGGGGCATTTTCCTCTTGCCAAAGGGAAAGTATATGAACTAGGTGGCAAAGAGGAATTACATAATAGCAGTAATTTTTATCTGGCCTAATATCTCCTGCATTCAAACAAAGAGGAATGAGTTGTGCTCTGAGTGCCTCAGAAGACACATCCCCATAGACATGGATAATAATATAAAAGATCTTTCCACTTGCACTTGTATGTAGAATTATTTAGCATCAGAATATTGGGACAAGTGAGAAAGACAGTAAGTATGGAATATGGTCCGTACTGTGTCCTTGAATTTCACATTCAATATTCCTTTTCAAAAGCTCCCATAAGAGACCATTTCCATATTATTCCTCTTTATACTAAACTTGATAGCCAAATATGACTGAGTCTGATCTTCAAATATAGAAACCCAATCTGGAATTTCAAACACAATACGTAGTATAATACACTTTGGGCAGACTAGATGCAACAAACTTCCAATGAATTAAAACACCTGCTTTCCAGATACCCCATGGAGGACAAGACATACACATGTGGGCAATTCAACAAATTTAACAAGACCTAATGAGCCTTGAAACTGTAATTTAATTCTTAATTTCTGTGAAGTAAATTTAGTAATGACTGATAAGGATCATCATCATCCGTACTTAGAGTCATTAACAGGGAAATGGAAACACCTGTCCTTGTATGTAAGGCACTTAGTTCACGTTATCTAAGATTTGAAGCTGCTGTCCCTTGTACAGGGGCAACAAATAAGGATTCCAGGGTTAAAATTATCTTTAAAACAAAATTCCACACTACAAGGTGTGATGATCTTTAAAATCAAATTCCATAGCTACAAGGTTAAGGCTAACAAATGCTTTCAACTTGTTGTCTCTCCTGGGATGAGCATGTCTGGTATGATCTATATACACTTGGGTGATTAGCTGCGTGCAGGATGGTAGTTACAAACAAGGTTATGTTTTCCTTTGTGCAGTGGCGTTTCAGAAGAGACAATTTCCTTTCAATGGGTTTCCTTTGTTAATATCACAGTGGAGCCTCTGAGCATTCTTTCTCTGATAGTACTGGAGTAGTGGAAGAGTTTTTATGTTGGATTTTAGACAAAGATACTGGTCATATTGAACATTAATGAAGACAATGATTGGATAAGTTGGAGATGAAGCAAACTGTTCCAACAGCTCTGAAGGAAAAAATTTGTCGCAGAAGTCTAATAGGCAGTGTAGATTATTGGAAGGGATAGTTTATTGGAAGATTATTGGAAGCACCAAATATCAAGCCTTGCTTCTGCTACCTCCAAGTCTACTAGCCTAGTGATACCCCTTGAATAGTAAGTGGCAGGAACTAGTTGATATCATTTCTGATTCTTAATTTCTCTGTGACTGCCTTTCCACAGCTATAAATAATGATTTCACTCAACCCTATGTTTCTTGGAAGAAAACAGTGAGATAAATATCTGAAATTACTTCGTAAATGGTCAGATTTATGAGTCTTTTACCATTCTTGCCATAGTCAGTACGTTATTCCTTAGACAAATTTAATACCTTAATGCTTACAATGCATTAAGACAAACTTAATGCTTGCAATGAGGCAGGCAGAAGTGTCAGCTGAGTGTGAGAAGGATATGTTGAGAGTGCACTATCCCAGGCCTTATGTGGAGCTATCCAGGGAGAGTAATTTATTTTTTTGTTCTTGCAAAACAGATGAAAATGAACATATTTTAAATTATTGTTCATGTCAATAATGGTGTTAATATTTGTTATTTTATTTGCATTACAACTCAATGAGCACTTACAAAAGAGGGAATGAGGGAATAAGCGATTACATGAAGAAGATGGGGTTATAGAGCTATAGAGATATAGATACAGGGCACGATATGCCATGAAAGTAAGGAAAGAGAATATGACCATATGAAAGTGGAAGGGTGGAAGCAACAACCACATTATAAGGTCAATCTCACAGTTTTGCAGAGACAATCAGCTAAGATAAATTCAAGTGGTCTGCAGAATATGGATTTTATCTAGAGAATTTTAAATTAATGTGTAGGAATCACCTAAGATGCTAGCTGAAGTGCAGACTTCCAGGCTAAACCATCGAGTCTATTTTAGTAGTAATGTGTTTCCCCGAAAATAAGACCTAACCAGAAAATAAGCCCTAGCATGATTTTTCAGGATGACATCCCCTGAACATAAGCCCTAATGTGTCCTTTGAAGCAAAAAATAATATAAGACCCGGTCTTATTTTGGGGGAAACACAGTACTGTCCTCGACCCAGGAATTGGGTCATGTAGTTTATGGAGTTGGTTTAAAGACCACACTGAAAATTACTGGGTTAGTGTAACTGAATTAAGTGATTAAAAAATCAAAATCAGTAAAATTTTCCTTCTATTCAACTGTTCAATTGAAAGGTTTATTTTATAAGTAAAGTTATATGGCCTTTAGAAATTGACTAGCTACATAATTTTTTTAAATGACGAGACACTTTTAGGTGATGAAGTTTAATTTATTAAATTTTTCTTCTGTGTACTGTATTGCATATCCTAAGACTATTTTGCTTACCCAAAGCCATGAAAGTATTCTCATGTTTTATACTAGAAGCATTAAAATTGTTGCTTTTATGTTTTCATCTATAATGAATCTGAAATTAATTTTTGTGTGTGGTGTGAAGTAGGCATCAAGGTCTCTCCCTCCTATTCCATATGGGTATCTCCTTATTCCAACACCATTTGTTGAAAGTATCTCTTTCCTATTGGATTGTTCTGTTGCATTAAAAAGAAAAATCATTTGATCATATAAGCTTGGGTCTGTTTTGGGGCCTTCTACGAATATTCTGTTACATTGATCTATTTGTTAATACACTAATACCAACCTCTATGGTTACCGTAACTTTCTTATATGTCTTAAAATCAGGTAGTGTGAGTCTCTCAAATTTGTTCTTTACAAAAATTGTTTTGGCTATTATATTTCCTTTGCCTTTCCATATACATTTTAGTTCAACTTATTGATTCTACAAAACATCCTGCTGAAATTTTGACTGAGATGATATCTAATATATAGATCTGAGATAAAATGATATCTAAACATTGACTCATGAATACAATATTTCTTTCTATTAATTTAGGTCTTCTGCAGTTTCTTTCAACAGTGTTTGTGATTTCACCATACTGATCTTGCATGCATTTTGTAAAGTTTGTATCTATGCATTTCATATTTTTAATGCTAGAGTAAAATGTTTTTTTTTGTTGTTGTTTGTTTTGTTTTCAATTCCCAAAGGTTTATTGCTCATACATTGACTTTGCATACTCCAATGTTGCTAAACTTGCTGGTTGGTTCTGGAAGAATTTGCAGACTATTGGGGATTTTCTACATAGAAGATCATGTGATGAGAGAATAGAAACAGTTTTGTTTCTTCCTCTCAAATATGTATGAATTTTTTCTTTTAATTACTTTGCTATACTGGCAAAGGTATACAGTAGGTTGTGAAACAGAAGTGATGGGACCAGATATCTTTATTGTGCCTGATGTTAGGGAAGAGTTATTCAGACTTTCACATTAGATACAAGTGTAGCATTGGGTTGATATCCTTTCCATTCCTGGCTGGTTGAGAGTTTTTACCAGAAGCGGATTCTATTTTTGGCTATTATTGTTTATTTTATATTTACATATGCCCTAAACTCACAATACATTGCTATTCTTTTGGCTTTAGGCAGTTAGCTATAAGCGTAATTAAAAATGATGATCAATCTTTTATATTTACAGTCATTCAAAATTTATCCGGAACTATTCATAGGTTTTTATAGACCCAAGTTTCTCTCTGGTATTATATTGATATGCTTGACAATTTCTTTTAACCTTTCTTGTAGTCCAGGTCCCTTGACAATGCATTCTCTAGTTTTTTGTTTTTTTTTTTAATCTAAAAAGGCTTTATTTTTTAATTTCTCCTTCATTTTGAAACCTGTTTTCACCAGATATAGAATTCTGGATTGACAGTTTTTAATCCATCAACCTTTTTAACCCCCTCCCCATTGTCTTCTAGATTGCAGAATATCTGACATGAAATTTGTATATGTATATATAAGCTTTTTATTACATATATATAATATATGTATATGTATATTACATATATATAACACATATATATAATAATGATATATATATAAGCTTTTTATTTAGTGTTACCTTTCAACAATTTGAATATGGCATATCTGAGTATTTATGATTGTTTGTTATTTTTAAATGTACCTTGCTGAAATTTGTGTGCTGGAATTCCCCACCTACTCATTTATTTTGGCTATCTTTTGTGCTAGAGTCTTTTACATATTATTTATAGCTATTTTCAACTCTGTTTGATCCAACATCTGTGTCATGTCTGAGTTTGGTACTTTGGATTTCTTTTTCTTTGGACAGTAGGTTGTTTCTCCTTGCTTTTTTTTCCCCTTGAGTGTGTTTTTAAATTTTTGACTCAGTGCTAAACTCAGGCAAATAGTATGTATGCCTGAAAATTGTCATACTTATGTTAAGACATTAGTGGGGGAGAAGGGTTGAGTCAATAGAGTTGGGAGTTGAACTGAGTTTGGATTATGATACAGCTTTATGTTATTGTCAGTCCTCTGTAAGAGTGAATTCTTCCATGGTTACCATGTGCTTAAGTAGAAGATTTTTCACAATATTTCTGCTGTAATCTCGCATTTAATCCATTTCTCTGCACTTATGCCTCAGACAGGGCTTCTCACATTATTACCTGCCCATAGTAGTAAACTGCTATCACTTTTAACTCGGTGCTGGAAGTCTGGTTGTTGGATTTTGGGGGTAGTTTCTGTTGTCCTTAACCTTAGGCTACGCCTGTGTACCAGACTTTTGAGTATGGGCCTTTCCCAAAGAACAAGCAGTAGAAGACCTGTAATGGTCTGAACTCAGGATTGTTCCTCCCTTGAGGGGTACAGAATTTGATTTATTTTCCCACTCCCAAGCCACAATGGGTATCCATCTGTTCTTCCGGGCAGTAGTTTTGGCTAGATTTCCTCTAAGAGCTGAATCAATCGTCACTTAAGAGAGAACAATATGAGATAGATTCCTCTTCTCAGGACTGCACCGCTGTCTTGCCCATGGTCTTTCCTGGGAGAGCCTGATAGAGGTCCATGGAGATGTGCCTACACACAGTCCAATTTCCCCTTGTGTCTGTGACTCCTTGGATTTTATATTATCGTGCTAGCCAACACTCAGATTTTAGCAATTAGTTAAATTTGAACCTGAATTCTTTTTACTCATTGTTATATCTGGCTGATCTTCTCCCACATTCTGTTGCAGGTGACTTAGTGCTCAAGCTCTGTCCCTTCTTGGAAGCTCCCCGGACTGTCTTTAAATTTCAGATTATTGGATTTGTGACCTCAGTTCTCTGAAAGGTTCAAGAAAAGCCATGGTTGTGTAGATTATCTGGAGTGACATTCTTTCCAGCTTTCTCCGTCCTAGGCAGAGGAATCTCTATTTTGCTTTTCTACAGCTTTCTTTAATTTCTCAACCTCTTGTTCTGAATAGCTTTCGAATTTTATAAAATGTCTTAATGAGAAAATAGGTCAACTATCAATTTCAATTTTCTGCCCCTCCATTTTCTGGCTGCTCAAGTCTCTAATTTTTTACTTTTACTTTTTTTTCACTTTTTACTAATGAAATTACCCTAAACTCCTGTTTTTTAAAACCAGATATTGATCTCTTTCATGAGTGACTCAGATTATCCCCTTCTTGTCTGGGACCCAAAAGCAGCAAATACTCCAAAGAGAATGGTTTTCCCTACTGTGTGATCTTACCCTTTCAAGTTGGACTTGCCTCTGCAGTTCTAAAATGCCTCATTTTTTTATTCAAATTTTTAATTTATCTGAGGAAGCACTAGTCTGCCACAAACCATTCAATTTCAGTTAGCAGCACATGTCCCTTTTTTCGTGTTTTAATTAAGTTCTATTCTTCCCTTTTCTTTTATCAATCTATGCACTTTATAATGCATATAACACCTTAAACACATTTTTTAATACAATCTGGCAAGTTCATTTTGCATGGTTAGGGTGCATTATATGTAGCTATAAGAAAGAAAAAAAAACACCCCCTAAAAATTATTGGCTCAGACAAGACTTTGTTTTTCTCCCATAGAACAATCTAGATGTAGGGTCCTAGTCTAAAGTGACTATATCCTGCTGCTTAGGTACATCAACGTATTCTGGTTCCCACTATCTTATTCCTCCTTCTGATAGAATATTGTCCCAGTGTTCATGATCAAAAGTGGTTCAGCAGAACCATAGTTTTCACAGCCTGTGTTGTTCTGCTGGTATAGTTTTGGAGTCTGGCGTTGCTTTAGAGGCAGAGAAACCAGAGGTGTTTTTTGTTTTGTGGTTTTTTTTGTTTGTTTGTTTTTGCAGGCAAAGCTATATTTCCTTTGACAAGAAAAATCCCCCAAAACTTAATCAATTTCTGTTTTTTTTTCCCCTTTCTCCAAATCTCTTCTGCAAATAACCACAGTCAAACTTCTCGTCTTGTCATAATTCTTGAAATTTGGAAAGAATGCACTTACCGGTCTCTATGCCATGCACGTCTCTTTCTTCCTTAACTTAATGATGACCAATTTGTGGTAAAATGAAAAAAAAAATCATCTGCAAGCAAAGAAAGTTTCTCTTTACTGGGCTGTTTCCCCTTCCATCTCTATCTGAAAATTATGTCATTCTGGTCTGACTTTATCTTCCCTTGTGGAATTTTACTTAAAGCAATGATCACATATCATCACTGTAACTTTTACTAAGTTCCCTTAGAGTAAATAATAAGCTTGGGGAGAACATGGTCTACTTTCTGTGTTAATAAAGGCAATAGTTTTATCAAGAGCCTTATCACCTTTCCCTGATGCAGTATTTCTTTTCACCACCAACTGCCCAACCTCTGGGGCATTTCTACATATTTTAGGTTTATGTTTGCACTCTACCTCCAGGTGAAATTTTCTGGACCAGTAAGTTACAACATAGTCACACATGTACATTCCTTCCCACACAACCATGAAATTATCATGTTAAAAATGAAATAAGGCAAAAACTATAAGTGTTTTCTCATGCAGAATTTTCACAGGGTAAGGAACTCTAGAACAACCCTATTTTTAGAATAACAATGTCAACTGTAAATAATAAAAATACTTTGTATGCATGAATGGATTTTAGAAGTCAGAAAAAAATAACTCTGGGAGATGCAATATATTTCCAACTCCTGGTGAAACTTTTTTTTTTCTGTCTTATTTGACTGTTCTGAATGTTGAATCATTTATAAGTTAATTCCATGTTAATGCACAAAGAATTAGCTTATTGACACTGTTAAGTCTTCAAAGTCAATACTGAGAATATAGTAAGAAATTTTCAATTAAAACAATGATATTTTAAATTTGATCATTGATTATTTTGTTCTGATAGGCATTAGGTTTAACCTCATCATAAATGTCCACAATTGTATTTACTTAACTTCCAGGCATGATTTGAAATTTAATTATAGCAGCTAGTAGTTTTGTGTGTGTGTTTTTATCCCTATAAACATGCAACTTTATTCAAATTATCAAATTATCACCGACTACTTTATAACGCATCAGTTCCTAGACTAATGAACCACATATCCTTGTCAATTTTAGTAATATTCTGACAGTTTTTGCCTCAGTGCCTTTGAATTATAAGTGTATACAGCTGTATTGCTCACTGCTACAACAGGTCTCTTCCTAGGTCATGATTTCTGATTTTGAATTGTTTAACCAAGCGATGACATTTGTTTATTGTAGTACAAAAAAACCCCAAAATGATCTAGTTTTATGCTCTTCATTAAATCTTAGTTCATTATAAAAGTCAAATATAAATGTTATTTATATATTTAAATGCATGACAAAATATGCACATTTATAAATAAATGGACTTTTTATAGCATGTGAGATAGTCTATACTAGTCTACAGCTCTGTTCCACAGTTGTGAAATCCAAAAAACTATGAAAAGCAAATTTTTATTTATTTATATATTTTTCTTTTACCAGAGATTCTTTTTTAAAGCTTCTAAACATCTCTAGGAGATAAGAGCTATTTCTATTCTAATTTTATTTTATTTTTCATTTTCCATTTGGTAGCAAAATCTGTTCTGGACCGAAGTGGGGCTATTTATTAACTTTATTTATTTAACTCAGTGTGTATATTAATTTTTTGTTAAAAAATATTAATGTACTTGACCCTGGGGTGCTGCTTCAGACTCTGCTGTGGGTGGTAATTAATATCCCATATATACACATTATTGTTTTACTAAAATAAATATATATGCATATACATTATATATATAATATATATGTGTTTTATAATTCATATGTACATGTGATCCAAAGGTAAGGGATTATGTAGCTTTAAAATTAGATTGAACTACGAAAATAGTGTTCACGAAAAGTAGATAATGGCAATTTCATATAGTTCAACCACGTAGCTCAATCTAATATGTTCCTCGATTACTTAAAAATAATTATAAGCAAATTATTTTATTATATATATAGAGAGAGTATAAAAAACTACTATTTGTAAACCTAGGTTAAAGCTATCCTCTAAAAAGATACCTCTAAATTCACAATTAATTATAAACCTGTATTTCCATTTGTAGTCCCAGTTTTCTATCTAAATTCAATCTTGTGCTTCTACTTATGATACAATTTGATCGCTTTTCTTCCAGTCTTTGTAATTTCACTGAACCTATTAATGGCGTCATAGTATCCAGGTTTGAAACCTCAGTCAGACTTGATATCATCATTGCTTGCTACTTAGAGCCTAATTGGTCTTCTTTTAATCTTTCTCACAGCTTATCTGTTGCTTCCATAGACATTAATCTGGTTCAGAAATTTTCAGGCTCATACCTGGACTATTGTAATAGTTGTTCAACTTGACCTTCTTGAATCTCATTCTTTCCTACTCCAATATGCTCTATGCATAGTTACTTGCTTAGCAGTGCTTAACAATTCTTTATTTTCTCTTTAATTTGTGCTGAAATTCTATAACTTTGTAGTTAATGCCTTCAACAGCCTGGTCAGATGTTTATATTTAATCATTATTTCCTTCAGTGTACTAGGAATAGAGTAGACTTCCTCAATCTAACAAGGTACATATGTAACCCACAACTCACATCATACTTAATGGTGAATGACTGAATGTCTTTCCTTAAGATGGAAGAAGAGGTGAGGATATTTGCTGTGACCACTTCCATTTAGGACAATATTAGAAGTTCTAGCCAGTGCAAGAAGGCAAGAAAAGGAAACAAAAGGCATACAGATTAAAAAGAAAGAAAGTAAATCTCTCCCATTAGCAGATAGGCTATGATTATGTAGAAAATCCCGAATTTACAACTAATCGAACAACAGCAACTCCACAAAGGACTCCCTGCACAGCAGACAGGCAAGATGAAGAGACCTACTACTGAATTCACCTAAAGGTGGACGAATCATGTGAGCGGGGGAGGAGGGAGTGCAAAGACGGAGCTGCGAGGGCGTAGGACGCAGACCTAGCTCAGTGCTCCGAGCTCGCTGCATCCCGGAACTACCGCAACTACGGGTGATGGAAGAACTCGGACTGATAGGGCTCCGCTTATGGCCCACAGGGCTGAGGGGGTAGCATGTAACACGGCTGAAACCAACGCTCACGGCAGAGACCTCGGAGAAAAGACTGAAGGAAGAAGGCTGAAAATGGTGGTTAAGCCCTCAGGGTTGAGCAGAGAAAGGAAGCCTTAGGCACTGAGACTAGCCGCCCCCCACCCTCCCAGAGCTCGCCCCGCCACCACCTGCCCAGTGCTAGAAACGGAACAGTAGTGTGTCAGATCAAAAGAACAGAATATTTGCTGTTCTGAGAACTATGGACCACAGACACAGATTCACAGCCCAACTAGTTCCGGTAAAGGGGAGGGAGCTGTGAAAGTGGGACTGGCTGTGGTGGTGGTTGCCGCCATTGCTCTGGGCCACCTCTCACAACTCACCCCGCCCCGGCCCCACCTATCTGGGCAGATCCCTGCAGGAGTAAACAGAACTGCTGAAACATACGGGCTCTGAATCTGGTGCAGAAAGAGCTTTGGAACTTCAAAAGCTCTCTGCATCCCAACAGGGACGTGGCGCCCTATGACCCAGGCAAACTGTTAACAGAGGAGAAGCCCATTTCCCAGAGAATCCCCCCATTGTGTGAGAAGCTTGAATAGTGCAGAGAAAACATAGCACTACTGTGTGAGAGACGAATAAAAAGGCTGCAGTCAGAGAGAAAATAAAACATTCTACCAACAAGTATTGGAAAACAAAAGAAAGACCTCTTCCTATCAACCTGTTGCAGAAGCCACTCCTGTAGATGTCTAGGAAGAGAAATAATAAATCAGTAATTGCCACGAATAACCAAGACAACAAGACAGCTCAGAAAGAAAGTGAAAAGTCTCCAGAAAAGGAACTTAAAGATATGGAAATATGTGACTTAAATGACAGAGAATTCAAGATTGCAGTTCTGAAAAAACTCAATGAGATACAAGAAAACACAGAAAAGCAATTTAATGAACTCAGAAACTCAATCAAAGAACAACATGAGCATTTTATGAAAGAGATTGAAATTTAAAAAAAACAAACAAATGAAATTTCTGGAGATTCAGAACTCAATAGGAGAAATTAAGAATGAAATAACCAGCTTAGGTAGTAGAGTTGACCAGATGGAGGAAAGAATCAGTGACATCGAAGACCGAAACCTGGAATTACACAGATGGAAGAAGAAAGAGACTTGAGACTTAAAAGAAATAAAAGAACTCTACAAGAACTTTCTGATTCTATCAGAAAGAGCAATATAAGAATAATGGGCATGCTAGAAGGAGAAGAAAGAGAGAATGGAACAGAGAATAAATTCAAACAAATTGTTGATGAGAACTTCCCAAACTTGTGGACAGAACTGGATCATTGAATCCAAGAAGCAAATAGAACACCTAATTACCCAACAGGCCTTCTCCAAGGCACATTGTATTGAAGCTGTCTAAAATCAACGACAAAGAAAGAATCCTAAAGGCAGCCAGGGAAAAGAAGACGGTAACCTACAAAGGAAAGTCCATTAGATTATCATCAGATTTATCAGCAGAAACTCTACAAGCCAGGAGGGAGTGGAACCAAATATTCAAACTATTGAAAGAGAGAAATTATGAGCCAAGAATAATATATCCAGCAAAGATATCCTTTAGATATGAAGGAGGAATAAAGACCCTTCCAGACATATGGAAGCAGAGGGAATTTTCTAATACATGACCTGCAGTACAAGAAATACTAAAGGAGGCTATTCGACCACCATCAACAGGGACAATTTGTGGCAACATAAAAAGGGGGAGAGTAAAGGCCTGTACCGGAATATGGGAATGGAGAAAGTAAGCGTGCTGAAGAAAAGGGAATACTCTAAATATCAAACTTTCTTTTCCATAAACTTCAGGGTAACCACTCAAAAAAAAAAAAATCCAGAACTGAAATATATACTGTAATAAAAGAAGAAACAGAGGGAAACATCATAGAATACCACCACACAGAAATAATAGACAACAACAAAAAGGTAAAGAAACAATGGAGACACAGCCTTACCAGAAAACTAAAGATAGAATGACAGGAAATCCTCACGTATCAATAATCACCCTAAATGTAAATGGACTGAACTCACCAATAAAAAGGCACAGAGTAGCAGATTGGATCAAAAAACTAAACCCAACCATATGCTGTCTCCAAGAGACACATCTCAGCTATAAGGACAAGCATAGATTCAAAGCGAAAGGGTGGGAATTGACACTCCAAGCCAATGGTACCCAGAGGAAATCAAGTGTAGCCATAATGATATCAGATGAAACAGATTTCAGGGTGAAAAAGATAATCTCAAGGAATCTAAAAAAAAAAAAAAAGAACCTTCCAGTACTAATAAGTGACATCAGCATAGTTACATTGTAGAAGATCAACATATGAAAATCAATATATTTACATATTAAGTAAAAAAATCATTTACAATTGCACCCCCAAAATAAAATACTTAGGTATGAGTTTAACAAAACAAGGATTTATATGCTGAAAACTACAAAACAATTATGAAATGAGTAACAGAAGATCTAAATAAATGGAGAGACATAGTGTATTCATGGATTGGAAGAATCAACCTAATAAAGATCTTAAATCTACCCAAATTGATCTGTGATCAGTTTGATGTATAATCAATTTTAATGCAATTCCTATCAAAATCCCAGCAAGATTTTTTATAGATATAGACAATCTTTTCTAAAATAAATAGCTAAAACTGTTTTGAAAGAGAAAAATAATGTGAGAGAAATCACTCTCCCCAACTTTAACACTTGTTATGTAGTTACAATAACAAAGACTGTGATATTAGTAGCCGGAATAGACAAATAAATCAACAGACTAGAGAACCCAGAAATAACCCCACACAAATATAGATAACTGAATACTTTTGCCAAGAGTGCAAAAGTGATCAGATGGAGAAAGAATACTCTTTAAGAAATGGTGCTGGACTATTTGGACATCCACAAGCTAAAAAAAACCCTGAAACATTATAGAAAAATAATTGAAAATGAATCATGTATTTCAGTAAAAAATGTAAAACTTAGAAGAAATCATAGGAGAAAATCTTTGGGACCTAGAACTTGCTAAAGAGTCCTTATATGTGAAACAAATAAAAAAAAATCAATTGGGCTTAATAGAAACTGAAACCCTTTTCTCTGTCAAAACCATACTAAGAAGGTGAGAAGACAGGCCACAGACTGGGAGAAAATATTTGCAAACAACATATGTAACAAAGGACTTGTATCTTTCATATATAAAGAATTGCCAAAATGCAATTCTTGTAAGTAAGAAAACAAACAATCTAAATAGAAAATGGGTGAAAGAAATGAACAGACATTTCACCAAAGATGATAAATGGAGAACTTTTAAAAATACACAAGGATGAGGTACAGCCAATTCAGACTGCAGGTTTTCTCTTGAGGTGGTGAGGAGGATGTAAACATCTGTAATTTTTAGTTACTGGAAAAACATTTCTGAATTAAATATGCCATGTTAGTATTTGTAAAAGGTGAATGATGAGTGCTGGCACTTAATGCTATTTCTATACTCTTTTTTAGGCTTGAAATGTTTCATGGAAGTACAATTTTCTGATTTGTTTCTAAATGTACATGTCAAGTATAGGTCTCTTTATACTCTAGATGTTTATCTGAAAAATATGTTGACAAATATTATATAAATGGAATAATTTTAGAAACCTCTGACAGCTTACTATGTAAGGGATCCAAGAGTAAATTCTTTTTTTTTTAAATCATAAATTGTATTATACATAGAATCTGCTTAAAACGATGCGTACAGATTGATGAACTCTAGAGTGGGCACATCAGAGCAGTTACGCAATATCTGTAGTTCTATTTCATGATTTATGTTAGATGTGCTCTTCTTATCATGAAGTAAATAAGAACAATACAGGAAAATATATTTAAATAATGGATATTTTTATTGTAAGAAATAGAATGATTTTATGAATATATTATAGGGATTTTATTATCAATTAAATGAGAATTAGGCTGTTACATTGAGAGTTTGTTATTTTTTTTGAACTTTTTCTACTTGGAATCAACTGTTGCAAAAGAAGAAAATGTTGAAAGGATATAGTAGCAAAAATTTTATTTCATTTACCATTGGAATTCTGACAAGTTGATATTACGATGAGCTAAAATTGCTGGTAATTCTTTGCATAACAGCTGTGCTTACACTCTGTGTAGGAGTTGGAACTAAGGGTGAACGCAGAGATCAGGAGTACCTCTGGATAAGTGGTCAGGAGGAAAAAAGAGTCTAACCGATTAAATAAGCATCTTGTCTTTTTCGTTGTAATTATAGCTGCCTGCTGATCTTAAAAAAAGGATAATCTTCCCATAACTTGCCACAAGTCAAATCTCTATTTTCTCTAGTTAGCTGGCATAAAGACAGCAGCACAGTTTGAGTGAAACTTACGATGTCAGTGCATAGACCTAAACAGAAGACTAGGGAGAAGATGGTTCACAATGTTGGTAGTAGCCATTGCCATCAGATCCTTTAAACCTATCACGATATCGAAGCTTTAAAAAAGCCAAACAAACAAAAGTATAAGATCAGTATCAATGATACGTGAGCATATGGAGCAACTGAAGCTTTCACTCTGCTTTTGGGATTCCAAGTTGATTCAACTGTTTTGGAAAACTGTCAGTATCTATTATAGATGAACATACGCATACCCTACAGCTGCAATTCCACTCTGCTTAGTAGGGTATAGGCACCAAAAACATGCACCAGAATGTTCACCATATCACTGTCTGTAATAGCCCAAAACTTGAAACAACATTAGAATGGATAATCTGAAGTATCTATATATTTCATACAGTGGCGTATTACAGAGCATTAAAAATGAATAAGTATTACTATATGTAACAACATATAATAGTAATTGAAAGAAGCCAGACACAAAAGGGTACGTGTTGTATGTATTAGATTTCTATTGTATACAAATTTACCAGATATTTAGCAGTTTAATACAACATATATTCAGTATCTCAGTTTCCATGGATGGGGAGGCCAGGAATAAGTAGCTGGGTCCTGTGCCCATGGTTTCACCAAGCTGAATCAAGGGGTCCTTTGAAACTGCTATCTCATCTGAGGCTTGAGGTCCTCTTCCAAACTCATTCAAACTGTTGGCAGAATTTGGTTCCTCACAATTAGGATTGAGGTCCGTGCTTCCTTGCTGGTTGCTGGCCAGGGTTTGGTTGGGTCCTGGAGATCATGCTCAGGTTCTCACCACATGGTCCTCTCATAACATGGCAGGTTATTTCAAGTCAAGTAGGAGAACATGTATGTCTTTGAAACTCCCTCAGGAAGGCCCTAATCCCTCTTTTGGGCTCTTGAGTAGGTCGGTTTTATCAATGGTAATCTCCCATTTGGATAACTCAGAGTCAAACACTTAGTAACCTAATCACAGGAATAGAATCCCATTATATTCACAAGTCCCGCCTCTACTCAAAGGGAGGGGAATAAATGGATCATATACACCAGGCAGAGGGAATCTTGGGAGCCATCTTAGAATTCTGCCTATTTGTACCATTAAATTCTATTCACATAAAGTTCAAAAACCAAAAGAGGAAAGAAGACAAAGCAGTGGCCGTTTTTAAGAAGGAATAGTAATGGCTGGAGTAGAGCTTTGGGAAAGCTCTTAGGGGACTAATAACCTTCTGGGTTTTTTTGCCAAAACGGTGGTTACAAGATGTGTTTAATCTTCAAACTGTTTAATTATGATTTGGTATGTATGCTTTTTGGCATGTATGTTATAATTTGATTTAGTTTATTATTTAAAAAATAGTTTCCCTTTCTTCAAGAATATATGTAGGTGGACATATATATTAGCATCCTCAGAAAATAATAGCATTCTCAGTCAAGAGTGAGTGGGGACACATTACTTGTAAGTGAAAAATTATTTCACGATGTAGCTCTGATTTGTCATCTAACAAGGGGAATTCAGTCAAAATATTTTTTGAGTCTACAGTCAAAAACAAAACAAACTTTTCATTTTAAAGAATAAAATGAATACGTTCCTCTTTCAGGAATCTTTCCTTGATATAGTCAGAATAAAATGCATCAAATTCTGCAAAGTAAATTGCTGTGGAACAACCAAGACACAAATTTGGACACAATTTAGTTGATGATTAACTTTCAGCCTCTATGAAAATCCCCCCCCCCCAAAAAAATATAAATAAAAAAGGATGACATCTCTTTTGGTTAAAGTTTATTTTACTGGTAAAAATGGGGAGGAGGATTAGTTAGTAAGTGACACTACCCTATGATCATTTGAGACTTTTCAGTCCAGTATATGGTCAATTACATATTATATCTATAAATGCCATGTCTTTGCCTTTGTGTTTTTTGGAATAGTACAGTTCAATTAAAAAGCAACCTTATCTTAACTTAATCTTGCCAAAATATGACCTATGTTACCTCCAGCCTCATATCCTAATATGTGCTGCCTTGCTCACTCTGCTGAAGACTTACCAGCCTCTCCGCTCTTCCGGGAGCAACTAGCACTGGATTGACCTAATGCCATCAGGATTGCTGTTCCCACTGCCCAGGACACACCCAGATGTCCACATTGCTAACTTTCTGTTTTCCTTCAAATCTTTGCTTAAACATCTTGATGACACCAGCTATAAAAAACCTGTTTAAAACTTTAACCGATTCTCCTACGCCCTCACATTCTAAATCTCCCTTACCTTGCTCCACTTAAAAAAAAAAGAATCTGACAGCTCTTTTCACATTCTAACATACAAAATAATGTACTTATTTGTTAGATTGGTTGTTTACCGTCTGCCTCCTTTCTCTCCTCTTACTCTGACAACATACTACCAGAACATACTTTATGGGGAACCCAGGCAGAGATTTTTGTCTGTTATATTCATGAATGTATTCTAAGCACCTTTGGAATGGCATGAACACAGGCACATCATTGTTTGCCTTTATATGTATTTAGGAGAAATTTAATTACAGACTGTCTCACACACACACACACACACACACACACACACACACACATACGCACGCACTATACATGCGTAGTGACTAACACATGCCCAGCCCAGCAGCAAGTGAAGTAATTGTAGATGGTTCTAATGCTCAAAATATTTGTAGCATTGAATTTTATTAAAATATTTAGAATTATTTAAAAAATAACAGGTAGATCTTAGCATAATTACATCCTGGTATCTTGTAACAAAAAGCACAGTAGATAATTATTTCTTTAAACATTTTCTACAGCTCAGTTGTACTTTTTTTATTTTTCTTAAATTTATTGGGGTGACAATTGTTAGTAAATTTACATAGATTTCAGGTGTACAATTCTGTATTACATCATCTGTAAATCCCATTGTGTGTTCACCACCCAGAGTCAATTCTCCTTCCATCACCATATATTTGATCCCCCTTACCCTCATCACCCATCCCCCACCCCCTTACCCTCTGGTAACCACTAAACTATTGTCTGTGTCTATGAGTTTTTGTTTCTCATTTGTTTGTCTTGTTCTTTTGTTGTTTTTGGTTTATATACCACATATCAGTGGAATCATAGGGTTCTCTGCTTTTTCTGTCTGACTTATTTCACTTAGCATTATACTCTCAAGATCCATCCATGTTGTCACAAATGCTTTAAAAAAAAAAGAAAATCTTTTTTCCCCTGTGACTATTGATAGAAATGTGGCATTCAAGCTGTTTCTTACAGATCTAGTAACAACTTACAGTATCAGGACACATTAGTCCTGAGTTTCACTGTTCTAGTCTTGATTAATAGCTATGCTTAATAAAGTTAAGCTAGGACTTTTATCAATCTCTTAATTAACCAGGACATTTTGATTACACTAAAAGTTGGTTTTGTGTTTTACTAAAATATGTGGAGGTCAGTTAATGTTGAAATTCTAAAGACAATTGTGTGAAGTAATCTTGTTCTAACATTAAAAGCAAAATATATACTTTTTAAATTTTATAATGTTTTCTAATGACTCTATGTGGATGGCCCTGAAAATGATATTAAGAACAGAGAGGATAATATTCAGGATATCATTCTAGGTCTCTTTGCATACCCAGCTAGTTAAATATCATCAAATTATAAGAAATACTGTGTCTGATCACATGGCTTACTGGTGTTCTGTCAATACCTTTATAAAATTTATGTATGCCTTCCAAATTGGTTCCCTACTCCAGATTTCTTAGGAAAAAATACATATCTGATGTTTAATAAAAAATTAATTCTACCTTTCATTTATCACATGCTATACTTGAAAAAACGTATTGAGCACTGAGCTATGTATTTGATATACTGTAATAGACAGGGCACTTAAAGAACATAAGGTAACGCTAGTCACACCCTGAATTAGTTCTTAGGGGAAAGGAAAGAGAAAAATAGGAAACTATTATCAATTTGAAGTGGTGGTAATGATGCTTCTACTCTGAAGAGAGCAAAGTCCTAGAAACTTTCGGTATTTATTACTGAATAAAAGAGTGTTTATTTGTTTCCTTCCAGCAAGGATCTTAATTGGAAAACCATGAAATAATGCCTTTATAATTACTATTACTAATTTTAAGTTAATTTTAGAAGGAGAATTTGGGATCAATGCACTATAAACATAAACCAGTTAGTTTTTCAGACATGGCTTCAGTTGTTTGTTGCTTGATAATATAAACTTTTATTTTAGACTAGTCTTAGATTTAGAGAAAAGTTTCAGAAATAGTTCATAGAGTTCATGTATACTTCATACATGTTGTTAAGACCTTACATGAGCATGATGTGTATAACACAACTCATGACCCAATAGTGATATACTGTTATTAACTGAAGTCCATACTTTTTTTTAGAAATTCTTAGTTTTTATCTAATGTTTTTTTGTTATGGAATCTCATGCAGTATACCATACGAGGTTGGACAATTTGGTTCATGAAAAAGTGCTATCTACCTCATTGCTGAATATCACTATGATCACCTTCAAAGTACTCCCCTTGGGAAGCTATGCACCAACGCCAGCATCTAGTCCACCCTTCAGAGCAATTTTGAAACTATTTTTCTAGAATAGCCATTAGAGCTGTCATACCCTTGATATCCTGAATGTCATCAAAATTTCTTCTTTTCAATATTTCCTTTCTCTTTGGGTAAAGATAGAAGTCATTGAGGGCCAGAACAGCTGAGCAGGGAGGGTGTTCCAATACAGTGATTTGTTTACTGGCTAAAACCTCCCTCACAGACAGTGCCATGTGAGCTGGTACATTGTCGTGATGCAAGAGCCATGAATTTGTGGTAAAAAGTTCAGGTCGTTTTCATCTAACTTTTTCATACAGCCTTTTCGGCACTTCCAAATAGTAAACTTGGTTAACTGTTTGTCCAGTTGGTACTACTTCATAATGAATAATCCCTCTGATATAAAGAAAGGTTAGCAACATAGTTGCAAAGAAGTTCATGAATTTAATTGTCAGACCACATGCTACATTTCCTCATCATGTCTCTTTAGACTCCTTTCAGCTATGACACTTTTTCTGATTTTGCTTGTTTTCTGATGACCTTGAGAGTTTTAAGGAGTACTGGTCAGGTCCTTGTAGGATGTCCTTTAACAGAATTATCTGATATTTTCTCATGATTAGACATGAGTTATGAGTTTGGAGGACAAAGACCACAGAGGTAAAGTGTCATTCTTATCATATTATATGAAGGATACATGTTATCACATCAGTTATCACAATGATACCCATCATCAACTGGTTGGAGTAGAGTTAAGGATTTCCACTGTAAACTTCCTCTTCCCAACTTTCCATATTGTACTTTTAGGACACAAGTCAATATGCACAGCCCAGACTTTGAGATGAAGAGTTATGTTCCATGTCCTTGTGGGGCAGTACCAACATAAATTATTTGGAATTATTGTAAATGAGAAATCTACTTCCTCTTCCCATTTGTTTATTTAGTCATTTATTTTTATCAGCATAGATTTGGGGGTATTTATTTAATATTTTGGGTTATAATGCAATACTGAAGTTTATTTTGTTTTTTTGTTTGTTTGTTTGTTTGTTTGTTTTTTTGCTGCTCAAATTTTCCAATTTTGGCTATTGGAGATATTTCAGTCAGCTCCTGTATCCCTTTGGCACACCTCAATAGTTTTCTTCTTTTCTTTCTGGAACACCTCCTTATTTTTTGAAACTACTTCCAGTATTGTTTTGTATCTTTCTTATTCCAGTCTTAGAATCAACCATTTCTGCAAGAAGCCCTGATTTCTCCTATTGAAGAATAGAATCAGAAGCCAAGATCTGGGCATTGAGTATGCTAGTTTGTACTTAGGTGTAGTTGCTTCTAGCAACAGGTTTTGTCATTATGTGTGTACACTAACCCAAGTATACACACATACCTGTAACTATTTCCATTTTTACTCATCTGAATCTTTATTATGCTAAACATAAATTCACACTAATGTAACCAAGTTTAATCTAGTATCACATGGCTCATTCTAGTTTTCATCGCTTGGTTACATTTAATATTCCATTCCAACAGTGAGAAATCTGGCTCCCACTATCTGCCATCCAGGTACTGATTTATTTGAATGCAACTACGGTGGTTCCAGAATTGCTAACTCATACACCAGTAAGAAACAACTTTGCCAACTAGAAGACAGTGCTTATGTACAGTTCCTGTTGTCTTTAGTCTTACAGTCTCCATGATTTCCAAAGTTACTTAGGTTAACACTTATTTTCCCCTACCCTCTTCAATGAGGTGACGTCCGACAATTATAATACAAGGAGATTATTTTGTCACAGTCTACATTTCATCATGGTGTCCCCGAATATCCTAATTTAGTTTTTTTCTTTTAAATTTGTGTACACTAAGGCTCATTCTTTGTACTATACGTTTTTATGGGTTTTGACAAATGTTTATCATGTATACCACTACAGTATTATATTACATAGATTAGTTTCACAACTCTTAAAAAAACTCCAATACTTCAATTATTCAAAACTCCCCCTTCTGCAAACTCCTACCAACCACTGATGACTATCCTACGTAGTGTTCTTTTCTAGAATGTCATGTAAATGGAATCATACAATATGTAGCATTTTCACATTAGTTTCTTCCACTTAGCAATATTTATTTAAGATTCATCTATGTAATTGTGTGGACTGATACTTCTGTTTTTAATCGCTGAACAATATTTAGTTATATGTATTACAACAGGTTGTTTACCAATTTACCTTATGAAAGATATCTTAGTTGTTTCCTTTTTTTTTTTTTTTGGTGATTATGAGTAAAGCTGCTGTAAGCATTTGTGTGCAGTTTTGTGTGTGGATATGATATTTCAAATAAGTGGGATAAACACCAAGCAGTATGATTGCTGAATTGTATTGTAAGACTGTATGACGTAAGTAAGAAAAACTGCCATACTGTCTTTCAAAGTGGCTGTGCCATTATGCATTCCCACCAGCAATGAATAAGAGTTCTTGTGGCTCCTCATCCTCACTGGCAATTGGTATTTTCAAATTTTTGAATTCTAGCCATCCTTATACATATGTAACATTCTCTCATTGTTTTAGTTTGCATTTCCCTAATGACAAAGATGCTGGGTATTTTTTAATATGTTTATTTGTCATCTGTTTATCTTCCATGGTGAAATCTTTGTTGAGATCTTTTGCCCATATTTTTAATTGAATTTTTGTTTCTTATTGTTAAGTTTTAAGAGATCTTTGTGTGTAATGGCTACAACTCCTTTAACAGATACATGATTTGCAAAAATTTTCTCTAAATTTTTTTTCACAGAGCAAATTTGGAATAGAGTCCAACTTCTCAAAATTCTCTTTCATATATTGTACTTTTAGTGTTGTATCTAAAAATTGATCATAATACTGAAGGTCATTTCAATTTTCTCCTGTTTTTTCTTCTAGAATACTTTTAGGTCTATGGTCCATTTTGAGTTAACTATTTTGACGGGTGTAAGGACTGTGTCTAGGTTCAGTTTTTTGCACATGGATGTCCAATTGTTCTAGCATCTTTTATTGGAAAGATTCACCTTTCTCTGCTGTGCCTTTGTCAACAATCAGTTGACTGACTATATTTGTGTGGATCTATATCGGGCTTCTTTGTTCTGTTCCATTGATCTATACGTCTATTAATTCTCCAGTAAAACTTTGTCTTGGTTAATCTAGTTTTTTATTGTTTCAAAATCAAGTAGTGTGACTCCTCCAACTTTGCTCTTTTTAAATACTGTTGCCTATTCTATATGCTTTGTCTTTCGATATACATTTTCAAATCAGTTTGTTGATATTTATTTTAAACAGCTTGTTTGGATTTTGATTGGGATTACATTGAATGTATTAATAATGTTAAGAAATTTGATATCTTAACAATATTGAGTCTCTCAATCTATGAACATAGAAAATATCTCCATTTATTTAAATGTTCTTTGATTTCTTTCATTAGAGTGTACAGTTTTCTGTATACAGATCCAGCACATTTTGTTAGATTTAAACTTAAGAACTTAATTTTTGATGTTATTTTATTTTAATTTTATATTCTAAATATTATTTCTTAGAACATAAAAAAGCAATTGACTTTTGTATACTGATATTGTATCTAGTGACCAAATGAAAACTATCTCAATAGTTTTCCAAATTCTTTGAGGTGTATACATAGGGGATCACGTCATCTGCAAATAGAAACTGGTTTATTTCTTTCTTTGAATTTATATGCCTTTTTTTCCTTGTCTTACTGTACTAGATAGGACTTACAGTTGATGTTAAATAGGGATGATGAGAGGGGACATATTGTTTAATTCTTGAACTTATGAGGAAAACAGTCTCTCTTTATTAAGTATGATGTTCGCTATAGATATTTTGTATATACATTAGTTTAAGAGAATTTCTTTCTATACACATTTTTTGTCAGTTTTTATCATGAATGAGTGATAAATTTTTGAATGTTTTTTCTGCATCTTCTAATAGGTTTTTCTTTTTTTAAAATTCATTAATGTGATGGATTACAAAAATCTGAGAACATACTTTGCATAATTTCTATCTCTTTAAATGTATTAAAGTGTGTTTTATGGCTCAGATGTGATTATTTTGTGCAGAACACTGATCTTAGATCCTTCTTCCCTGTCTGACTGAGGAGAGGCAATTGGCAACAATCATGAAATAGGTTTCAGAGGAGCTTATCTATAGTTACAGTGCATAAAATAATATCAAGATGAAAGGTATTAGAATCCAAGTGGATTATTTTGAGAGTAAATGCAGATATATTAATTGACATAGGTGTTGATATGAAAGACAAGAATTCTTAAAAAGTCAATATTCTCGAAACAAAGAATAGAAGAGTGAGCAAAAAGAAGATAATGTGGAACAAATAAAGATGGAGAGTAAATATCCATGATGTTTTTTAAAAAGATGTATCTACATGATATTTCATAGATTAGTAAAGTCATTTAAAGATAGCTGTAGGCAAATCCACTTCATAAAATGTTTTCTTTCTCTCCTGATAGTCACACTTGGGATTTCAGTTAACATTACAGTGATCTAGTAGCTACAAAGTTAAAAGCTCATCTCCAAAGAGATGAAGTGTTCTGCAAGGCAGATGGAATTTCAAAGAGAATTGTGATACCTATCTCTGATATTGTTACTGGTTAACTTAATTCATTTCTATGATAAGAGATAGTAAAAGTAATAGATGATTTTTAGTAGATGTAACATTCTTGGTCAGTTTTCTCCCTAATGGATAATTTGGTATTCAATGAGCAACTTGTAACTTCAGTATTACAAAGGTGATTGAAGAGTTTATTAGATGATAACATCCATTAAGAATACTGAATTTTTTATAAAGCTATTCACAGTACTGTACTTAACCGTGTATGCAGATACTTGGAGTTTTGGAATAGCCTTGTCAAACAATGGTAGAAATCTACCTATTCATAGTATAAAGTAGTCACATAATTTCTTTTTTAGGTTCAAAACATTTTATGCATTTTAAATTTTGTTTTGAATGAGTATTTAGTTTTGGGTGCATATGCCATCTTTGATTGAAACAGTTGAGTGGTTTTCCCGCTAAGTGATACGATTTGTGATGTGTGTATAAAAAAATAGAGTAGAAATAGTAACGAATATAACCTCCCCTTACGATTAGGAATTTTAACATTAAATTGGCAGCCAAATTAGAATAAAGCAATTAATAATGTTTTTTTAATTAAATTTATCTTTAGTTACTGCATTTGACATTTCATTTGGCTACTGTGTAATTATCTTTTCATTCTGAAATGTTCTCATATGCTTCCTTTTGTCTAAAAATTGTGTGAATTTCTGACACTTATTCCATTTAGAAATATATTTTTCAACTTCTGTAAAGTTAAAAGTGGAGAAGGTATTCATGAGGTCAAAACTCAAATCTGTTCTTGTAATAGAAAAGTATGTTAGAATACAACATTGTGTTTATGACACATCTGTTGACCTTTAACAGCAGAAAGCCAGGATTGAGACTAATATTATCTTTACTTTGTATTAGAAGAAACTTAGACATAGAAATTACCATCTGTTTAAGGTTTACATAGGTAACCTGTACACATAAAATACCACTGTCTTTGAGCTTCATGGCTAGTAGAGCAGTAACTCATTAGTATTTTTCCTTTGTGACTAATTATATCATTATTTCTAAAAGAGCATCAAGGAATGTATCTCATGTCTGTGATTTCTTCATTAAAATAACTTTTTTTCAATTATAACCTAAGAAAAATTCATATTATTATATCTTCCAACATCTGAATGGCTACCTTACATCTCAGACTATAGTATGCTTTCGAGGCCAATCTTATTTGTCTTTGCATTGGTTCCAAGCTTTCTTTTTGCTTGGTTATTGTTGGATAATGAGAAAAAAATACAGGCTGATTTTATGTGTAAATGATGCAGTATACAAAGAATTTTGCTGTGATCCTAGTAGGTAAATTTGTTGTTGGAAACAAAGCTTAACAAGTTAATAAAAAATGCTAAATGGGGAGGGGAGAATGCTACTCTTAAAGGCACTAATATTTTCATTGGAAGTGGCATTTGTTATCAGTAAAATATCATCAATAATATTATTTTGTATTTAATGTTGTTAATTTTAGATTTTATTTGGTTTGGTTTTATTTAATATGTCAAAATATTTTGGTTTTAAAATGATATAAAAGAGCTAATACGGAACCCAATTTTAGGTTTATATTTTTTAATGTTATAATAAAATAATTTGAGTTACTGAGATATTGATGCTTTTTTTTTTCCTCATAAGGAAGATTTAAATTTGAGAAACTCTGTTATTCAGGAAACATGTGGGACTCACTTGTGTGATGCTTCCTACAGCCATGCAATTATGCTTGTATGAGAGCAGTGATTAAACACAGCAGTTCTAGCACTTACGTTTTATAGCACAACAAAGAGTTTGCTTTTGTTTAGGATTGGAGAAAAACATGCCAAAATGCTATCAGGTCAATAGTTTAGTAATTGAAATCTTGTTTTTATTTTTGCCTTCAAACTGGAAGGAAAAACACTACTTCATTAGGGAATCAAAGTGTCAAATGTGATATCAATTGTTCCTCAGATCTAGAGTGTTATCAGTAAGTTCATTTTGGTCACACGTATTAATTTTATTTTGAAGTGTCTAGTGCATGGATAAAGATTTTGGTTCACATGAAAACTTTGTTTTGGAATAGACATGGAGTAAGTAAGTGAAATGACTAGATCTATATTGTCAAAAATAAATTATTGGACAATTTAGGAGCCACTTTTGCCTTGGGCATAGGGATATGTGGAGCAATAGATTGCAATTTATTTCCAAATTTCAAGAGACATATTAACATCATAGTTTTCTTTCTTTATCTTTGTGACTATATACGTCAACAGTGTTTAAAATGTTAAAGCATTGCTCACGAGGTTGTGCAAGAGAGGACCCAACCCGGAGCAGGGGTGACTGGGTTCTTGTCTCTGCTCAAGAAAGAATTCAACAGTGAGACAGATGCAGGAAAGTGGAAGTGATTTACCAAAAATGAAAGTACACACTTGAGAGGAAGATATGGTTGAACTCAGAGAAGAGTTGCATGGAAAAAGTCTTGACCATGGGCATTTATACGTCCTGGGGCAGGTTTTGGTAACATCCCATTGTAATAACCACAATGTAAATGAGAGTATAATGGCAGTATAATTAGCTGAAGGTAAGGTCCTGGTCATAAGGACCAGCCTAGCTGGAATAAACTGCTTCTTGTTTTTCTCCAGCTGCAGGTACAGGATACATTCACTTTGTTACTGGTGTAACCAGTGAAGCACCTCACAGTTGTACCCTGGAGGGGGTTGTCAATTTCCTAAGCTACATGTCCTGCCTCAGTTAGAAGTATTACAAATTGAACATACATCTCATCTCAATTAGGCCTTTACAGTTTTCAGCAATCCTTGTCTCTATCATAAATGACCTCCTATATCTCTTCGCATATATCTATTTTCAAACCTTTTTTCACCCTTCTATACCAGTGCTTCTCAACCATGGCTCCATTTTAGAATCACCTGGGAACCTTTAAAAAATCCAGACATCCAGGACACCACACAGATCAATGAAATTTATAACTCTGAAAATGGGAAGCAGTCATCTATAGTTTTTAAAACTCTCCTGGTGGTTCCAACATACAGTCAAGGTGGAGAACTACTGACCAAAGCCATCATATTTCCCTCCAGTGGAAGATTATTTTGCTTCTTTTAATAGTGAGAAGCAAGCAGACTCCATAATCATTCACAGTCCTTTGTCAATCCAGAACAATTCTTCGATTTTCATTATTCCCCTCTTCCTTTGCTTCATTCAGAGCGAGGTGTGTGTACCTTCAGAATAGCAAAACTGACTTATTCGTGGTTCTTGATCCCAGTGCTTTATGCCTCTTTGGAGTCCTTAGTACATCAATTAGCTCCTCACTCATTTGCAATTTTCATTTGTCATTTTCTGATGATCTTTTTCTGTCAAATTCTTTCCTACCTAAAATGTAAATAATGATATATGTTTTTTAAAGTCAGTGGAAGGATGGATTGGAAATAAAGTGAGCCAACAGCAAAGTCATTTGACAAGAAACCTTGTGTGTCTTGGTCCTCGTATTAGGATCGAGGATAAAGTGTTTCCCTTGAACATTTTTATCCTGTTTTGCTCTCACACAGTTTGGGGGCTTAAATTTACACTACATACTTTGTACAGAAAAGCACACGCTAAATTAACTAACTAATTAACTAACTACTAACTAACTGACTGACTCAATAAATAAATATCAGGTACTGGGTTGGTAGATCACTGAAACACTTGAGCTACTCCTCTTCCCCCAAGAGAAAAGAAACACAACTTTTTTTGCAGGACACAATCAACTTCAACACTGAAGGATACTCACAGAGAAGTTTAAAGGAGAGTCAGCTCAGAATCAAAATACTGGCAAAGAAACAGACAAGACTAGGAGTTGGTAGTCCTCTTAGATTGTTTTTAAGAAAGGATGTGCTACATTGTATTGTCTTTTCATCAGTAGAAACTACGTTTGTACATCACTGCCAACACTTGGCTCTATCAACTAAGTTCTGCCACTTGAATAGCTATAAAGTTGCCTTTCCCTACTGTTTAATTTGCATTTCTCTTTACCATCGAATGTGAGCATCCCTTCTAAGTGTCTTGACCTTTTGGCTTTCCTCTTCCACATTCTGTCCGTTCACAATTCTTCTACGGGATTCCTGAGTTCTTCTCGTTGACTTACAGGAGTGCCTTCTCAATCATCTTCATCTAGATCATCATCTTCAAAATAACGATTTTGCTCAATTCCCTAATTGTTGTTAGATACAGTGTATGCTGCTTCAAAATATTAAGTTAACTTCTGTATTTTATCATATTTGTAACTGATGTGATTTCTAAAATAACTATTGATTTGTTAAAGTTAAATAATCTTTTATTATGCAAAAGTAGCATATATACCCTGTAAAATGATAGAAAATAATGCAAAGCAAAAATAAGAATTAAAACTTCATATTCCTGCCTTTCTGATCATAACAATGTGAAGAACTTCTCATATATTTTAATATATTATGTATCTTATCTACAAGCATTTGTTTACCAAAACATTATCACACTGTGTATGTTTATTTACAAACTGCTCTTTTCAGTTACCAAAATGTATCTTTCATAGTAAACAGATTTTTATCTCTTTAAAGCCCAATTCCATAAGTAAATTTTCCCCCAAATTTCCTTTATAATTTGTTAGATTTGCTTTTTGAAAACACATTTATGTAGTTATAGTGTTCTTTTAATGTTATTTTGCTTTTAACATCATTGATTTTGTTTTTCATGTCCTTGGTTGTCGAATAGAACCATGTCATTGTCCTCCAAAATGTCCTATCTTGAAGATTTATCTGGTTGTTTTTTCTGTGGTATCAATTAGATTGTCTGTCACCTATGTTTAGATTTAAAAGTTTATAGATTCAAGTTAAGCATATATGGGTAGAATAAATCATAAATGATATTATGCATCACTTTAGGGGACTCAACATGGGTTGACTCTCCATTAATGATGCTAATATTGACCATGGGCTTGATCCCTTCACTGTGATTTGTTTTTCTCTTTTGAGACTTTGTATTTACATTATTTGTATAACTGTTTGCACTCTGATAATCCTAGCATGAGTTAAGAATTTCATTAAGGATTATATAATAGAATGATAATGAATTTCTAATTCTAACATTAATTCTACAATATTCCATTGAAGTCTTTTGTACAATAGAATTTTCCCCAATCAAGTGTCCTTAGTCAGTTACTTTGAAAAAAAGTACCTAAATGAAAGAAAATATATATATATATATACATAAAAAGTACCTAAATGAAAGGAAAAAAAAAAAATATATATATATATATATATATATATATATATATATATATGATACTTTTCTTTTAGTTACAGTATTTTGAAGATGGCTTATCAATGACATTGAATGGTTCAAAATGTTTTTTAGATTTATCATTCTATACTCATTGGTTTTGTTGATTTACTGTGTTTGAAATGACTAACATCATTATTTTCTCCAGTGCAGGCTCCTGTATGCTGCCTCCTTCTCATTTTGATGTGAACCTTAGAATTTTTTTGAAACTTCTTTGCTTTCTTGTACAAAAAGATATCTGAGGTTTACTTTGCACCTTTCCTGACTCAGAACTACAATCAGCCCTTTGTCTGAAGAATTGTGGTTCCTTTTATGAAGAAATTATATTCAAGATCAAAATCTAGATTCTAAGGCACTTACTGCTCCTGGATTGGTATTGATTTTAGGTCACACCAGTGGACATAGCTAGATAATATGTATTTTAAACATTTTTAATTCATTTTATTTCAATTATTTTAACATTGGTGTATATTTGTATATTAAAAAAAATATTGTTTCATTTTACTTACTACACTGAAAATCTTACGCCCTAAAAAAGTATAATTATTGATTTTCTACAAATTATAATATAAGAAATTTCCAAAATGACAATATCAATATTAATACAAACAATAGGCACAAGTACTAACTATAAATGTCCTTTTATTTTTTTCCCAGCCAATGATAGGTGGTTCTGAGTGGCTATTCTGCTTTCATAAATTTTTAAAGAGATAAGTTTATTTAATAGTTGTTGAAGCAGGATGGCATTTATCACATTGTGGGCCTCTTTCTCTTATGATGTCTTTCACAGCACGTATATTTTTGGAATCCTTGTTCTGAAGTAAAAGATTAAACAAACTATCATCCAAGACATATAGTGCTTTCCATAAACAGCATAAATCTCTTGTGTTCTCCCATAAATATCCCTTTGTGACTGGATCTTGGGATATCCCAGAGCAAAATGTTTTTTTGGTAATTGATGCTCCTCAGCTAACATCATTAATCAAGTGAGTTTATGAGAAACAAACCTAAAATGCCCATTGATATTTTCCTCTGACTTGGTAGATGGAAAGCGAACTTTAATAGTAGCACTGCTAGAGTGTTTCAAGATTTCCAAGGGAATTTCACTCCCTTCCCCTTCTGTTCACCTTATCCACCGACCCCAAACCTTAACACCCCTCCTCAAATACTACATTCCAGGATGGGATAAAAATGTCCACTTCAAAAATGTGTTCTTTAAATATATAGGTTATTTCCAAGTAGGATAGGGAAGCAGAGAACAAGGAGTCTTATTGGAGGCAGCCAAATAGCATAGTGGTTTGTGTACAGCCTTGAAATTAGGCTCCCTGACTACAAATCTCATTTCGACCCCTTATTAGCTGTGTAGGCTTTCACTATGTACCCTATGTTTCAATATTTTACATCTATTAAAAAATGGAAATAATGTTTACCCATGTCACAAGATTATTTTAAAGCTCAAATATGATCATTTATATAATATTCTTAGTTTTGTGCCTGGTCTATAATAAAAAGTCTTCAAATTTTAGTTTTTAACAATGGCCATGTACACTTCAGTGTGAATTCAGTTCAGTTCCTTCAGATTTTTGACTGACAGTACTTTGATATGATTAGAAGGTCCAGACATGTGTACTGAAAATGACAAGAAAATTAGCAAAATTTGGGAAAGGGAAGAAAGCAAACCATTGTGCATATAGACAATGCTGAGTAATGACTGATAATTCATTGAATTAATCTTAATCATCTACACTTTTCTTATGTCATATGTGTTTTAAAATGCATAAACTATAATGATTATATAAAATAGACAATCAAGATAACTGAACAGAAATTAAAAGTAAAACACCTCAAAGTTCACTACCTAGGAATGACAATAATAGAAATTTTGGTGAAAATCTTCCAGTCCTATTTATAGAAAAATTCATTTCATGTAAATTAACTTATTATTAAAGTGGATCACACTATTTTTTATTCTGGATTGGATCTATTATTTGAAATACATTAAAGCATTTCCATATGAATAAAAATAAGTGTATATCATAATATTTAATGATCAGAGGACATAAATATTAAGAATATTATATAAATTATTGCTCCAAGCCCCTTTTGTTGGACATTTAGTTTACTTACAATTTTGTATCATATATAACATTAAGCTCCCTGCCAGGCTGCATATTTGGCTTCTTATCAAACATGGTATTAACAAGAAGGAAAGGTGAGGCAACGTGGATTTGTGTGAACTTGGTTTATTTACAAAGTAGAGACAATGCCAATGGGAGAAATGAGAAGCATGTGGACTCTGTATGTTCCATATCTAATTGATCCTTATTATTCAGATTCCATATTTGCACATTTGACTCTTCCTCAAAATTTATTTTTTATCCCCCAAACCTATACTTATGGTGCTTTCACAGTCATTCCTAGACATGCAAAATGGCACAGAATTTGAGCCTCCAATGTTCACATTCTCAGATGAGATCAGACAAAGCAACACACTACCCTTTTGTTTCTTTCTTATACTATGAACAAATAAACATCTTTTTCGCAGTCTTCTTAGTGCCATGATTTTTGCATGTTTGTGCTTTCAGTTGGTGATTTTATTGTTTAAATTGGCCCCAAAGCATAGAGCTGAAGTGCTGCTTCATGTATCTACGTGCAAAGGGCATGCAAATGTGCCTTGTGAAGAAACTATGTGCTAGATAAGCTTCTTTCAGATATGAGTTATAGTACTGTTGGCCATGAGTCTAATGTTCATGAACCAACAAGATATAGTAAATACGATTTCTTTAAAAAGAAAAGCACATACACCACAAGTTTTTTGAAAAACAAAGTATAGTGAATAATTAGAATCAACTGTATTTCAATCCTAGTTATCCCATACATGATTTCCCTCTTTATTTTCTATTTGAAACAATTGACATGCTCTTTAATGTCTGCTTCAAAATACAATTTATGAGATTTTGCCTTGAATGGTCCACGATCACTATTTAACTAATTTGTTTTTATTATAATGTCATTAGTAGGATGATAGAGTGCTATAACCAAAGCAACAGGGATCATGGCTTACCCAAATGAATGGAAAAACATGTCTACACAAAAACCTGCACACAGATATCTATAGGAGTTTTATTCATGATCTCTGAAACTTGAAAGCAGCTGAGAAGTTCTTCCAACGATGAATCAATGGATAAACTGTGGGGTATGCACACAATGGAATATTACTCACTGATACAAATAATTGAGCTATCATGACATGAAAAGACATGGAGGAAACTTAAATGCATATTACTAAGAGAAAGACGCCAACCTGAAAAGTCTGCATGCTGTGTAATTCCAACTACATGACATTCTGGAAAAGGCAAAATTATGGACAGAGGAAAAAGATCAGTGGTTCCCAGAGGTTAAGGAGGAAGGAGAGATGAATAGGTAGAGCACAGAGATTTTTAGAGCAGTGAAAATACTCTGTATTATGCATGCAATTATACATTTGTTCATACTCATCGAATATACAAAACCAAGAACGAACTGCAGACTTTAAGTAATTGAAAAAAAAAAAACTTAATGTGAGTTATGTAAATACTAAAGGTTAGATTTCAACTACAATTACAACTCTATAAGCTCTAAGACAGAATTCATTTGGGGAGAGACATAGTGAATTTGAAAATACTACAAATTCGAGCAGTCTCAAAGAACCACAAGGAAAGAGTAGTGATGAGACCTGGAGATTCAATCTGAGGCTTGATGTCTTATATAAAGTTCCAAAGGGAGATAGTCAAAAGGGAGAGAAACAATATTGAAGAGAGTTGCTGAGATTTGAAATTGTATCTTTAGATCAAAATTGCACTCACATAGAAAGAAGATGAAGATACACTGAAACTGCAAAACAGCAAGAATAAAGAAAAAATATGAAAAGCTGTCAGAGAGAAAGCAGATGATCCATAAAGAAGTCATTCTTAGGCAAAATAATTAGACTTCTCTTCAGCAACAGATATATTATAGAGGACAATAAATTAAATTTTAATCACTCGGAGAGAAATAAATCTCAACTTTGATTTTTATATAAAATAAAACATCATATATGGGCAAAATAAAGATATTTTTTGTCCACATAAAAACTAAAATAATTTACCATTATTTTTGTTCAGCAAAACAAATACTAAAGGTTGGATTTGAACCAAAAGAAAATAATACAAAGACAGGATTTGAAAGGAACTTGAAGTAATTTTATGCCAGAGATTCAGTCTAAAACGTCAAGGAAAAATTGGAATTGGTGGGATCTAAGTAAAGATCATAAAAAACTATTGTATGAGATGTGGAAAGGGCATGGGGGAGATCAGGCAATAAACATACTAGTTAGTACATGGGAATTAGTTATTTTACATACTGATGGCATTGTTCTATAGGTTTCTCTTTTTTCTTTTTTTTTTCCCCCACTTCCAATGTTTTTCAAAACTCCTTGTTTTGGTTCTTAATTTTGCCAATTGAAAATGACCATCTCTTTAGCTATAAATAAAATAAAAACTCTCCTGTATGTTCCAAACTAACTGCACTAAAATTTTATTTGTTAAGATTTAATAAACCCAAGGCCATTAGCAGCCAGTAGTCCCAGAAGCACCTTCTCATCCCAGATGTTATTTACATACTGGGTCATACCATTCTCCCTTAGCATCTTTCCAGGTAGTGTCATTTGAAATTGAAATTCTGTTTCAAAACGTGAGAGTACGTTACTTAAACTGTTACTTAAATATATACATATGTGTAAATAAAGTACTCCTTTCTTCCTTGCAAACTAATTCATAGCGACATTTCCTTCTAATTAGATTATGCTGACTATTTTTTTCAATCCTTTTTTCCCACTCATACTTATTTCAACCTGGCTAAAATTACACTCTGCCCCTGGGCTGTTCAGCCTTTAAATATCAGTGGATACCTATCATTTATAGCTCTCATTTAGCTAAACCACACCCATTGTGGCTTGTTTCAATCTTTGTCCATAAATCAATCCCTTTGCCCTTAGTCAGAAAACTGAATAAAATAGTGAATCAACTGCTTCTAGTCTGATGGCTTTTCTTACTGAGCTCAGAATAGCAACTCAGTACAAAATTGCAGACTGCACCTCAAAAATTTACCACTGGCTCAAAGGACATGATAGCATAACAGCATTGCAGAAAGACCCTCAGTAAGTGACATTTCTGCAAATCCTTGCCTGACCTAATAAGCAAATCAGTTCTTGGTGGGTAAAGGAGTATCAGAAAGAAGAATTTTAGTGAATAATTGTTATGTAGTTTTGTACTAGTTGATAAAATGATCCCTAGAGCTAATAAGAGAAAAGTTTATACCTTCTTTCTTTTCCTTCTTTTTCTTTTTATTTTCTGTGGAGTTTCAGCACTGTAATTCTAATACTAATGAATAGCTTACCTTTTTGCTAAAGTTTATTCAACTTTTTTAAATGAAACACTCTCTGTTTTATTATAGTGAAATGGAAAGCTTTAAGTAATCAGTATATTCAAAACTCTATTAATAATCATATCATATAGCATTTCTTCTTTTACCACCAGAGGATTTCAATGACATACCCTTTAAATGAGCATACCCCACATAAAAATACTCACAAAAATTTTTAGGTATTCAGTTACTTTGTTTTGTATTTAGAATAAAATATTCCTCATTAGGCAGAAGAGAGCCTGGGATGTTTCCTAGTTTGATGTTTAAGGAAAGTGTGGAGATAGCTAGTTATGTTATCTCTAACAGTTAACCTTTCTGTTCCTGATCCCAATTAATCTCTTATATATGTCCCCCCACCTCAAAAAAAAAACAAAAAACAAAAAAACAAACTCCCATCCCAAAGCAATGGTTCTCCCATAAAAGAAGTTTTTCTCTATTTCACCTTCTCCATCTTACCTTCTCCCTTCTCTTCATATTATTTGCATATTTAATCTACTATTTACAGGTAGAGTATATCTATTCTGTTGGGTTGGATTTTTATGTTTTGTTTTTAATAATATTTCATCGATATTCATTTCAACCTGGCTAAAATTACACTCTGCCCCTGAGGGGCTCCTCAGCCTTTAAATATTAGTGGACAGTTGTCATTTACAGTTCTCATTTAGCTAAGCCATACCCACTAGAGTTGTATACAATCTTTGTCCATAGATCAATACCTCTGTACTTAGAAAACTGAATAAAACTGAATAAAATTACTGCTTTCTAGTCTAATATTTTTTGTTTTCTGTTTTTTTAATTAGTTTCAGGTGCACAAAACATAGTAATACTTAGACGTTTATCATTTATATCCCTCACACTGTGTCAACCCCTCTCCCCCTATCCGCTATCCCTCTGACATTGTACACAGCCATTACATTTCCACTGTCTCTATTCCTAATGCTGTATTCCGCTTCTTGTAAATATATATATATATATATAAACTTGTAGTTGGCATTCATTATTGTTCAGCTTCAGGTGTACAGTGCAGTGATCAGGCATCTACATCTTCCCTGAGGTGGTCTCCCTAATGAGACAAGTGTCCATTGGATACCCTACAAAATCTTTACATTATTGATTACATTCCCCAAATTAACTTTCGTAACCCTGTGGCAATCTTGTGGTTACTAACTGCTTTCTAATCCCTTCACCTTCCTCCTTATCCCCACCCCCTCGCCATCTAGCAACCCTCAGTTTTTCCTCTATGTCTCCGAAACTGTTTCTGATTAGTTCATTCACTTATTCTCTTCTTTAGATTACACATATAAGTGAGATCATATGGTATTTGTCTTTCTGTGTCTGATTTATTTCACTTAACATAATGGTCTCTAGGTCTATCCATGTTGTTGCAAATGGTAAGATTTCTTCTTTAGGGCTGCGTAATACTCCACTGTATAAATATACTACAGCTTCTTAATCCAGTCATCGATCTATGGACATTTCGGTTGTTTCCATGTCTTGGCTATTGTGTATAGTGCTGCAATAAACATAGCGGTGCATAAATTTTTTTGAATTAGAGTTTTGGATTTCTCCAGATAGAAACCTAGGAGTGGAATTGCAGGATCATAAGGTAGTTCCATTTTCAGATTTTTGAGATACCTCCATACCATGGAAAACAGTATGGAGGTAATTTTTTTTTTTTCTTTTTCTTTTCTTTCTAGATAAGAACAGCAACTCAGTGCAAAATTGCAGACTGCATCTCAAAAACGTACCACAGTTACACTGGACATGATAGCATAACAGCATTACAAGAAGACCCTTAGTAAAAGAGATCCTTCCTTTCTGAGCTACTGTCCTCAGAACTACTGCTAAGTGTAAGTAAGTGAACCAGAACAGACACAATAAATGTAAAAGGTCGTTGACAGGAAAGGACCAGAGGCATTTCCTCTGCTCTACCCCTTCTAGTCGTGTACCCATTGCTCCCTATTCTGGGAAGGACCTCATCCGCTAGGCCTGATTAGTGATAGCATTTGCCTTGTTTGGAAATGCCAGTCAGGCTATAGGTTTACCAGGCCTTCCTTGTCATACAGCAGTAATCCTTAGAAAGATATGAAGCAGTTGTCTTCAGGCAGCAGTCTTGAAAATGAAAAGCACTGATGTTGAGTCCTGCGGTGCCAAGAAGAACATGCATGTTTGTATGTAAATCAGCTATTTTCTGTATTTCAGATTTTTCTTGTTCTACATGATAAGTCCAAGTGTATTGATCAGGAACTTTGCGGGAGTGAGGAAAAGGAGGGTAATGGTGTAATTTAATAGTGGTTGTTGAATCGATATGTGTCCCCAAGTGATGAGTGTGTACCGACTAGAGAAAGTATCTTAAAAATGTGTGTATAAATTTAGTAACACTATTGAAATTATACTAGATAATTTAAGAATCTTGGTCAAGATTCTTAAATTAACTGTTTAGAAAACTGTTTCTGTTTTCTAAATCAACAGAAACTGAAAACACAACTTTCTTTATTTCTTATAAGCTGATTTTACTTAAAAATATTCTTATGTTAAAAAATTTTTGAAATCTCCAAACTAGATATTTTCCATAGCTCTTTCCTGTCTGAAATTATAAGATTCATTGACACTCGATAAATTGATTGTTTTATCCATATATATGGATTGTATTTACCCTTGACACCACTAAACTAATTTTTAGTCTCGATTTAATCATATTTAAAAAAAAACACATATTATTTTCATTCCCTTTTAACTTTTATCGAGTAAAACACACAATAAAAAGTCCTATCTATTTATTAACCTTTTCTATGTAGTGTTTTCTTTTGGGGGACTATCCAGAATTTTCTTTCACTCTGCTGGAAGCATGTTTTTCCCATAATGGCAATGAATTGATACCTACATGTCAGGTGCCTAAGGTTTGTACTGGTTTTGACATCTGGGCACTTGACGTTTAAGTGAGTTCTAATGCAGGCAGCATGGGCTCTATCCCTGGGCAACGCTATTTTTCAATAGCGGTTACATTAACAATTACTGCAGGGCATCCAAGTGGATGCTGTGTGGTAAATAGAAGAGAGATGGACCACAGCAAGCCAGGCCTGGAAGTGAAATTGGATCAGAACACTTTGAAAAATCACTTCTAAGAATGGAGTAGCATCGTTTTTACAAGTCTGGAAGTTGTAGCAGCATACTAACTTTCCTGGGCTCTAAGGATTCCAGATGAGGTGCTTGAGAGGAATTCTGTTCAAAAATTTAAAAACAGAGAGTCATCGTAAGATACCTTCCCCTTGGTAATTCATCTGTGTACTTGCAAAAAGAACGTAATTTCTTTTGTGAACAGTAATTCTTTTGTGAACAGTAATTCCCCTATTTATACTCGTATATTTAGCAATGGTGTGTGTGTGTGTGTGTGTGTGTGTGTGTGTGTGTGTGTGTGTGTGGCTCCTGTGCACCTATCATTATGCCAGGAATCATTATGACACCTTATCTTAGGTCCTTGTATCACGTCTCCTTATCCTCCAGGAATTTACAACCTACTTGAGGAAATAAGACGTACAGGATGTTACTTGCTAAATGCATTCACGCACTGTGAAACAGCTACCGAAGATGCCAAATTTACTTCCAAAATTATAACACATTACCTTGAATAATGTGGCTCAGTGTCCCACAGAGAGCAAGATTAGAAGTCTGATTAAACTTTTTAGCCAGAAAAATAATGAATAACTTCAAAACTTATTCTCCTTGTCACATTTTTATTTCTAAAAATTATTTTTTAATTAAGAGGAACTGCTTTGATTAGAGTTCTTTTTAAACACAATTTCTTGGAGAGAAAAACAACAGTGAAATCCAAACTTGTGGATTTATTAATATCCCTATTCAAAGTTAAGTCTCTTAATTAATAAGCAATTAACTTTTAAGGGATGAAAATATTTAATTCTAGTCAATAATTAAAATGCTCTTCCTAGATATGGCTTGAGATATTCCATAGCATATACCTAGTGTCTGTCTATCTATCTATCTATCTATCTATCTATCTATCTATCTATCTATCTATCTATCTATCATGTATCATCTATCATCTTCAATGCAGTAGGTGCTATGAATAGAAAAATGGATGTAATCTGGTAAGAAATATAATAAGTTAAAATTGTTGATAATCTTAAACTAATGGGACAAAATATTCTTTATTTAAAGACAGTTCATCTTTAGGATGTTGGTTGATAAGTAGAGAAATAATTATAAGCAAATTACTCGATAATAATTAATAGTAATGAAGAAGAAGGGAGTTACCTTTGAAGTGGACCATCTCTTGAAATCTAGCTACAAGGAAGTTTCTGAAGTAGAAAAATAGTATAATCTGAGATGAAACAAGTGAACAGACCAGTACAATATCAGTAGTGCTCAAAAAACAAAGGACATCAGAAGTGGTGGCCCATAAACTCAGAGCTTGCCCACTCTAGCCAGGCTGCTTGCTCACTAACAATGTCATCCACTAGTAGGAAGTGTCCCCTTTTCAGAGGATTTGTACTAAAGGCTCCCGGATCCAGGGAAAGGATTAGAGCCTTGCAGGTTGCAAGAACAGAGTAGACCTGGTTTATAAGTCAAAGACCAGAATTGCTTCTAGTGAAGCTTGCTTGCACAGTAAGAAAAATGTAGCCATACTCGATGTGTCCTCAAAACCACCTTCAGGTGATGATTCGCTAGGAGGACTCACAGGATACAGCACAGAGTCATACCTATGGTTATGGTTTATTACAGCAAAAAGAATACAGAGAAAAATCAGCAAAGGGAAAAGGTATATGGTGAAGTCTGGGGAAAACCAGGCACAAACTTTCAGAGTCCTCTCCCAATGATGTTACAGGATGCATTTGATTTCCAAAGAAAAGAGTTGTGACAATGCATGTGAAATGTTATCTCTCAGGAAAGCTTGTTAGAGACTCAGTGCTCAGGCTTTGTACTGGGGGCTCGTCATGTAGCTACCGTCTGCCTAGCACATACCAAAATTCTAGAGTCCCAGAAGGAAATCAGGTATTCAGTATAAATCATATTGTTTGGACAAACATTTAAGGCACAGCAAGCCACTTTTACCAGCTCCGGGAATGGTGAAACCTTCCTGAAATGAAACCCAAGTTCCCAGATACCAGGGTAGAGCCAACCTTATAAATAGCCCTTTCAAAGGATAACAGTCAAGCTTGCTGCACACTCATTCCTGCAAACTCATTACTAGAAACTGTACTTTTAGCTACACAGGTTAAATGACTGTTTCCCAAATATTGTCATGTCACAAAAATTATAGAAAATTATACTATTTGAAGACACACTAGAGCAGGGGTGTCCAAACTTTTTTCAATGTTTTTTACCAAGGACCATATGCGGTAAAATACTCAAACAGCCGGTCCACTCCCTCGAGGTGAAGTACGTATTGCCTCACCTGGTTTAAGTAAACTAAATATATTTTTGGAATTTGCTGAGGGCCGATTAAAAATGGATTTGGGCCGCAGTTGGCCCATGAGCCGGAGTTTGGACACCCCTGCACTAGAGTAAATAAATTTGCCTGTTCCAGGAGGCAATGGTCTGTGCTCTTTCCCTTTGGCCACCAGCTGCTCAGACACCCGAGGGTTCAACCATATTTGGTGTATCCCATTTGTGTCACACCGCAAATATTCTCTGCCTGAGAGAAAAGACTGAATTTGTACACAAGGAGACCATGTAGGTAAAGTTCTTTGCAACGTCATTTTTAATTTTGAAAAATTGGAATGACTTAAAAGTCTATAAACTGGAGAATGAATTAATATATTACACTGTTAGTTTATTATATATATTATATATAATATATAATAACATATTTCCAAAAATGAAAATAAATGGCCAAAAGATACATGTATCAACATGTATAACTTTTACAAATATAAAGAGTGAAAATGATTAAGCAGTGGACTCTTACTCTTTAGATAAAGCCATATACTTGCAAACGTGCTAAGGATTGTGTTTGAGTACATAGCTATGTAATACAAGTTTAAAAAGATGTATGGGAAAAATAAACACCAAATCAAGGTAATTTTTCTCTTTGGGATAGGCAAGAAATATGAGATCTGGGTTGGGACCATAAGGGATTTCAACTACATTAATAATGCTTTTGTCCTTAAAAAAATTCTGAAGCAATTTTGGAAAAATGCTAATATTTGAAAAAGTTGGGTGGTAAGGTCATAAGTATCTATGATTTTTTTTTCTAGGACTTTATCTGTGTTAGAACTGTCTCCTAATATAAATTCAAAATAGATTTTAGGGCCTGTATCTCCACTTACGTTGAAAGCACTTTAACCTCTCTCACTAAAGATAATTTAAAAGGCTAATTGAAACTGCAATAGTCTTTGACACAGTAATTCACCTTAGTAAGCACCACAGACAATATCAGAAGGATGCTAGGTGAGTTAGGAAGTATATTCTACTAGGCCTAAAGATAGAAATAGTTTTGATTGTAACCGGGAGAATAAACCGTAGATGGTCTAGCAAGTAGAAATAAAGATAGCATTTATTAGTCTAATTTTGTCTCCAGTGAGATCCTGGTAAAGAATTGACCAGGGAACTTTTGAATCCCCAAATGCCATACATCTAGCCCCTTTAAAAAATGCTAATTCTGCAAATACCAGATGTTGCTACTTCAATGGGGGATTTTGTCCCAATTAATTGCAGCTCTCAACTCTCAGTACTAGAGCCCTGTTGTCCCCAGGAAGCATTTTACCCTTGATCTTCTGTGTCCGTATTCACCTTTTCTATCAATAGTACATCAGATAATAAGGCAGAAACAGTAATAGAAATAGTAACTATAATTCTCCAAGTTCTTACTCTGTGCAAAATGTAATTTCAGGACTTTAGTAATTATAATAATACATATTCTTAAAATCTCCGCTTTGATGTTAAGCAAACATCTCAAACAGAACTCTTGGTGTTTGTATGACTCTTCCCTCTCTCCTGGCATTGCTATTTGGTCCAAGGCAAAAACTTCACACATACATTTCCTTTACACATACATGTAATCTACATGTAATCTCTCCATGAAACAACTCATTAGTGATACCGTCCAAATATGTTTCTAAGCTGTTTTTTCTTCCCCATTCCTTTTACATTTCTGCCCCAGTGCAAGCCACAACTACTGGCTGTATCATTCGTAGACCTTCCAGTATTTCTCTGCATCCACCTTGCCTCTCATGTGTCCTATTGTCTACATGTGCTCAAAATGGAAGTCGTATCATGTCACTTTCTGCTCAAGAGAACATACCTTCTCATCATACACAGAATAAAAGCTGAAGTTCTTTCAATGTCCCAAAAGGACACTCTATTATCTGTGTCCTGACACTTTTTGACCATATGCCTTTATCACTCTCCTCTTTGCTCAGGTAATTTCAACAACTCTGGAATTTCTGTAGATCCTGACTTGTCTAATACACACATCTCAAGGCATTTTGTACTTGATTTTCCCTCAGCCTGAAACAAATTTTCCCCTAATATTTGCATGGCTTGCTACATCAAAGATGACTTTCTTGACAAACACTTTGACTTTTATTGTTTTTCTTAATAACACTTTAAGTGTTATTTGTCTATTTGTATACTGTCAATGTCCTACCCTAGAACATAGTTTGTGCAGACTGGGTGTCTGTTGTTTAGCATTATTTTCTAGCGCCTAGAGTAGTGTCTGTCAAGTAGCAGGGGCCCAATCAATATTTGTTGAACAAGTGAATTAAATTTATGAGAAGTGCATTTGATAATCTCAATTTTACAGATGAGGGAACAGGCAGAGACTGATTAAGTAACTCATGCAACTAGCAAATGAAGGGTCCAAGACTTGAACGCAATTTCTGAGCACACACTACCAATGTCTGTAGGGAGACATTGATATATATAGAAGAATGATTTTTTATTTTATTTTTTTTTTGTTGTTGCCTGGCACCTAGGAACCTGAAAGCTCAAATATTCAACAATCAATCTTGCAGGACCAAGTTACAAGTTAGCTTATACTGATTAATACAGGCTGCTATACTAGTGTGTGTTCCCTGTTGAGCTCTTAATGCAATCTCCTTGGGTATCAGCCTGCTCACTGTGGGGTGGCAAAGACTCCTCTTACTGAAACGAGGCACACAAGTTCCAGCACCTAAAGAAGCCAAGTAATCTACTTCTTTCTCCATAAACCTATTTCCAGATTATAGTCCTCAAAAAATAACCAGTCCCATGAGAATAAAAGAGTAAAGAACTAAAGAAGAGTAAAGAAAACAGAAAGTGAGGAAAGTGTTTTTTGTTTTTGTTTTGCTTCAATGTTTAGAATAGAAGTAAATGAATGTATCCATCTTAGGTCTTCTCAGAGCCTCTTCATATTGGAATAAACCTTCATTTTACCCAGTTTCCTCCTAATTACCTGAAAAACTAGGGCTCTAGTGTGATGAATCTCAAGAGAGGTTACAATGGGAAAACATGAGAGTCCTAAACTACTGAGAGAGAAACGGACACCTGTCACCTGGGCCCTACCCTGTCCTGTGATTTATCCCATTTTAAGGGAAATGTGGGGATGAAGGAATCTTGGGCTCCTCCTTGTGGTTAGCACCTGCCATTAAGTAACCATCCTCAATTTTATGAGAAAAAATTGAGTAAATAAAGGGTTTGAATTTTTATTTACTTAAATAACTGTGCTTTGGGGAAACCCAAGCATTCACACCATAAAATTAAAGTCAAAACAGTCTTATCAACCAGTTAACAGTTTATTTAAATTTTAGTTCAAACATCTAGCAGAAGAGAACACTCTCAGGAAATTTAGATTTACCAAGCCAAATCTATAATTAGCACTTGCTATGCCCGTGATACTGTCTCTCTATTCATAGATATCATTCCTAATCCATACCTTAGTCAAGTGATTTGAATGTTATTATCACTATCTTACCGAGGAGGAACTGAGAATAAAAGAGTTTAAATAACTATTTCAAGGTCACAAGATCAGTAAATATCCAAGACAGGATTTAAACCATGGTTGATCTAATTTCAAAGCCCCATGCTCTTTTCTACTATGCGTGTGGCTTCCATTAAATTATGGCAAATATCACAATGTTGAGAAAATTAAAAACATATCATTGATGTTTCAAATCTCAGCTTTGCTATTATTGGTGATGCTGTTGCTATTTATGTGAGGATGGCTGAAAGTGGGGGAAAAAAAAATGAGTCATTGTATATCCATCACTGTTGCTAATGTAGTCACTCTCTCCAGAGCCTGTCACCGTTTGTAGCTCTGCCACTTTCCTTCACCAGCTGTCCAGGGCTTTTGCACAAAATAAGCCAATCTATATCTGATCACTAAATTCCCAAGTTAGTTGGCTGTGTGTGCCCTTCAGTATCCTCCGTTATGCCTCAGAGGTTGAGGTTGTTTCCAAGTCTGCATGGTAGATCATCTGTTCTGCATACCCAGAGCCCCTGAACAGGCCGCTGTTGGATGCCCGGAAGCGGTAATTTGAGCAAAAGGACCAGGACTATCTCAAAATTTAATGGTCTTCCAAAGGTGCCAGTATAATTTGCTGGGAAAATATGGCTGGTTCTGCAAGAAATCAATTCATATATTAAAACACAGAAATAGGTGGTTTACATATTTAAAATCATTTCTTTCATCCTTAAAATGTATTTTCCTCCAGATTGAGTTGAACAAATATTCAGGGAATCACATATGCCAAATGTATGATAAGACAATTGGATGCTGAATGTGTGGATGGTTTCAGTAAATACACTTTGTCCAGACTGAAGTTTAATTCTCACGGGATGAGAGAGTGGGTGACGTGTGGTTGTGACCGTTCTGGGGTTGGGGGAACATCCTTTCCCCCAAATGGCCTAGCTCTGTGATTTCTTGAAATTTGGAAGGCAAATGCCAGAAAACTGGTTCATTTGCCTGATTGCACGGTGTTTCAATACGACACTTGTTGGTCCTGTTTGTTCCCTGGCTTCCTCACACTGCAGGTCACATGCCATGCACTTCTCCACACACTTCATGCTCAAGTAAGGCCAAGGAGCAGCTGGGCAAAGAAACATCAGAGAGCTTGGCCAGTCAGGCCATACCTGCGTGCCTCTTGTGGCAGTGGATGATCTTCTGAAACATCTGAGCTAGGAGGGAATTACAGCAGTCGTGCTGCTAAGATTGGGCAATTTGGAATCCTTGCTGTGAGTTACCACCAACTAATTTAATTCCACTGTTGGTCGAAAAGGTTGCTTTTTGCCCGAGTTATGAAAATAATCACATCGAGCCTTTTAGAACACACTCTTTTATGTGGATTCCTAAGCGTCAGGGTTTTGTCAGTTGATCACACACTTCATCAAATGCCTTCTTTCTGGGACTTGCTTTGCACAATGCTGGACAGAAAGATTTGGAGATTAATTTGAACTCTAATGAAAACTAGCTGTGCTGTTTGGTTTTATGTTGTGACTGTCATCATGCAGGTCAGTACTAATGATGTGTCAGGCTCTCTTTGACAGTTTGCACACAGACAGAGTTTACTCAGAGCTCAGCAATGCCATTCTTAGAAGATGAGGAGGTACTGCACTGTCAAATGGAGACTGCACAGGTGACAGCTGATGCATTTTAAAAGATCAGCTCCTTAACAGAGTGAACAGGCTTTTCCTCCTCTCCTCCCCGTAACAATGAACTAATTTATTTTATCAAAGTTACTAGTGTGAACATAGTAAACATTTTCCCACCAGATTTTTTTTGAAATCCTTATGAAAAGAAATGTAATATCTTATGAACCTTTCAGAAACTGTTTAATAAAAGAAAATATTTGTGCTACATTGCAACTTAATTATCTTAATGCTTTTTGTGATTGCAGTTAATTTATGTGGATACTGAATTGTTTCAGGCAAGAGAAAATAGGTACAGATATTCACAAAAGGATATTTGTTTAGATGTGACAAACAATTTCATATTAGTAGATTTTTATAATTTCATGTCTTAAACAAATTTCTATTATTTCTTACTTTGGAAACATAAACACAATTAATAAAAGTAGAATTAAATTTTAGTTCAGTTCTTACTTTATATTACCAAGACAAAATTATATGAAACAATTCAGAAAAATATGAAGCTTTTGCTAACTGATTTCAGTATATCTTGTTTTTTTCTCCTCTAATCATAAATTTACAGGCAATATATGCTTGAGGCTACAAACATAATAATTTCTAATATATGTTAGCATTTGAAAGATTCTTTTGAGTCATTGGGGAATGATGGTTTGCTTGAGAGCTTTTGTATTTAATCTTCCTTTGCAGGAGATACAAAATCCTATTCCTAAGGTAAACCATTATCTTTCATAATAGTTTAATAAAAGTATATGTACATATATAAAAGTATTTTAGGAACTCTATGTGATAAGTTTCTAAAGGTTTATCTCATTGTCCTACAGGCATTTATTTACATTAATCTACTAATTTAATATAGATTTTGCATTATTGGAAATATGAATTCAATAATGATTGGATTCCACAGATTACATTAATTAGAATATGCCAGACACTACAATTTGGCTTAGACATAAATGAACATAATAGCATTTACACTGAAGTCACTTAAATGGTATTCCTTTTATCTTCAAGTCAGTAGGGAATGCAACAGAACTAGAGATGATTGACATTTTTTCCTAACCTCTCTGTCCTTTCCTCATGAAAATGCTTAGCTACTTCTGAGCAGCACAGCTGTTGGACAAAGCCCAGGGTCTAAGAGGTTGTGCCCTTGGGAGGGCTAACAGAGAAATTCAGCCAATCGAAAGGCAAGCTAGAAAATGTCAGCTGAGATATGCCAATCACCATAAGAAAGGTGATGACCCAAAGAGGTGAGAGTGCCAATTTGACACTGAACTCAATCTAGGAAGCACAATTCTCTTGCTACTGATTTCATTTATTTATCTTTGGTATCAGTAGGGACAGTTGCAGAACATATAAGTTGATATGGAGTTAATGCTTCAAAAATGCTGCAAAAACATCTTTTGTTAAAGAGAAGGTAAATTTTCTTTTACCAAAAGAAAGACTTTAGCTTATCCTATAAGTGAAAAAGAAAAACAACTTCTGAACATAAATTTTTCTATGCAGGAAAAAATGGCACACATCTCTCTACCCTACTTTAAGGCAGCAGAGTTATATATTACATTGTGAAGATATAAGAAGGTGATTAACACAAAGAGCATGTTTTTTTTTTTCTTTTTTAAATGTTGGAAGCCTTTTTGCCTGATAATGTCAACAATTTAATTGGAAACAGACATTACTGTATGATAAAAGTGAAAAAACACACACATAATTATTGGGTTAATGCAGTAGCTATTCAATGCCCAGTGTGAAGAGATAGTTTTACTCTAAATTATTAATTTGCTTCTAAATTGCTTTTCCATTTTGATTTGCTTTTTTAATAGAAAAATATTAGAACTTATCGCTACTATTATTGAACTTGGGTCTGGCTGCTTGCCACTCATAAGCCAATAACCAAGAGACAAGAATTGATGGGCGAAAAGCAGGTTTATTCAGGGACTAGCACCCTGAGAGGAGGGCAGACTACCATTCCAAACATCTCCGAAGTTCTGGACCTAGCAGAGGAATTTTAAAGGGGGGGAGGATGGGTGGAAGGGGAGTAGGAGCTCCAGGGAACTGAGAGAAAAGTTTGAGTTTTTTTAGTCATAAATAATGCTTTTTCACATCAGGCTCCTGGGCGCCAGCAGCTGGTCATAGGGGCCTTGGAGATATTCCTTTCTTCTGCAAAATAAATTAATAAATTCTGGAGATCCTGAAGTTATCTCCTCCTGCTTTCAGTTTGCTCAGCAGACATCTGAAATTGATTAAAATGAGGGTCGGTCTGCATCATTGGTGGTGGTATTTGCAGTTCGGTCTCTGGAACCTGGGTTATTTGGGAACCAGGTCAGCTTGCTTTTACAAGATCCTCCCTGGAACACTTTAAACAAAGGTTTGAGCATCTACAAGTATATGTTGCTACCTATAAGTAACTAGCAACAGAGCATAGAGGTCTGGTTTGTGTATAGCAACAAAAAGGAAGAATAAGAATTAAGAGCTTGCAGTTCCCAGTTATACTACCTACCACATTTGCTACTATATTTACATTTTAACATTAGTTGCAAAACGTCCTGAGCTATGTAATGTTACCAATTACATTGTTAGTAAGTTATATAATCTTCCAATTACAACTAAAAATAAATGCCAGGTGTTTAGATCCCAAGTCATTAAAATTTACAGGATGGGCTGGGGGCCGACCCTGGGGCCATCTTATTAATATTCCACATAAAAATTACAAGCACACAGACTAAAAGCAAGAGGGGGCAATCAGAAGGAAAAACAATGTCTCTTTAATGTTCCTGCTTTTCTGTCAGCCAATGTGCTCTTCTTGGTTTTTGTAGTTGCATGCTGACCAGTAGTAGAACTTATTTTGCAAGCCTCTATGGTAATACAAGTGTTGGAATCTATCTAAAAAAGAACAACCTGAGTTCCATTTGTGGGGGCGGAAAAATGATTTTCTCTTAACCTTTTTAGGTTCTTGGTTGAAACTAAGTGCAGCAAGCCATCACCTTAAATACCATCTCCAGACAAAGACAAAAAAAGATTGGGCATAGGGTGGGAGCATATGAGAGTAGGTTGTTATGCAGATTTAAATCCTGGCCCTGTCCATTGATATGAGTTTCTAGATTAGTTATTCTCGCCTTCCTGGGTCAGCCAGGGAGACCCTTTACAAATATAGATTTTCCTTATAAATGCAAATGTCTCTTATAAAAGGGTAACTTCTACTTGGTTTGCAGAACTCCTCCTATGACTGCTGTTTCTTAAAAATAATCTGCCTAAAATAATCCTTATGCCAAAAAGGCATATTTTGGGGTGACAAATTCTGCTCCCTTTCACATTAGATATTAGAATGTTTTCTCCTAAACATGAGAAGGGAAAACAAGAGTAGAAAACTGTAACTGCAGAACCAGCTCAGAATGGTCCTGTCCTGTTTAAGATGCTTCTGAGTTGCTTCTCAAAGACAATAGAACAAAACTGCAACCATGTTTCCCCGAAAATAAGACCTAGCTGGACAATCAGCTCTAATGCGTCTCTTGGAGCAAGAATTAACATAAGACCTGGTCTTATTTTACCATAACATAAGACTGGGTATAATATAATATAATATAATATAATATAATATAATATAATATAATATAATATAATATAATACAATACAATACAATATAATACAATACCAGGTCTTATATTAATTTTTGCTCTAAAAAATGCATTAGAGCTGATTGTCTGGCTAAATCTTATTTTCCGGGAAACCTGGAAATTATGTAGCTGAGGCATTCCTGCATGAGAGAACTTTAACCTCCAGTTGCACAAGGAACCAAAGTCTCACCTCCCTCCCCACCCTGGAACTGAAGGACAAGGACAAAACTGGAACTTGAACCTGAACCCTTTCAGAAGGGAAGGCTCAGTTTTCCAGGAAGATCCGGTGCTGACACCCTTTACCATAAATGGACAAGCTACAAGATGCGTCAGTTAAAACTTGCCCCCCAGCACTTCTGCATACCTGACCAGGCCAGACCCTTATAACCTGCCTCAACCCCAGATCAGGGAGTTTGGGGTTTTCCAGCACCAGGTGCCCCTTCTCCATTATGTAGTTCTATACAACTAACACCACTGTCACTGCACCCTGGCGTCAGCATAAGTGGCTATATGCAGCACTGGATGGACCAACTCTTACAAAATCTAAGAGTTACAAAATCTACATTGCTTCTTAGGACACATTTATCAATTCAAGCTGTGAGAAAACTAAAATAATTCAGATTTACAGATATGTTTTAGCTGCTTTTATATTAATTGTAGATTTTTTAAATTCTTACTTACCTTCCAGGAACCTTAAAATCTGCAATTTTTGAATTCACCTCACTTTCTAAATATGATGTTGAGATAGCAGAGGTACTTATGTCCAGGGCAGGAGGAATGCCAGAAGGCCAGGAAGAACGCTGGATGAGCTGACCACAAGAATGCCACCACCCTCTCACCCCCACACAAAAGTGCAGAAGTAGGTAATTTGTATCGCCTTTTTTACTCCTTCCAAGACATGGAAACCACTGTTTCTCATACATAGTTGATGAAAGTTGGACAGCGTACAACCTTCTTGGGTGGCGATAATGAGCAGTCCATCATCTTGCTGGAATAGCGCATGCGCGGACATGTTTACCAGGCAACATAGCAACTAAAGAAGGCCCGCCTTTAAAAAAACAACAACAACAACAACAAAAACGAAAAAAAAAAAAAAAACGCCTTTCCTGCAAGCCTAATTTATCCCCAGCTTATACAAACAGCCAAGCAGAGCCAGCCCTCAAGTCCAGAGGATCTTCCTTTTCTCTTTGCTGCCTCCCTTGTGCCTAAGCATAAGCTTAATAAAATTTGTCTGGAAATTTTCCTGGGGGTTCCTCTCGATTTCTGTCTTGGGAAACCTAAGAACCCTAACACTCTTAACAGTGTCCTCTTCATTGGCCTATATGAAGATGCCTAATTTAAAAATGCTCCGTGAATAGTTGCCAAGTACAGTGGATGACTGTGGGAATGAACAGTGATGCCGGGTATGAGGTGTGGAGTTGAAATCCTTATCTATGCCTATACAATTGCCTTTCCATTAAATATCCATGATCCCTGCAAAAGACAGCCCTATTTGTGCATTACCCACCTATTCAAGGACAGTACTCCTACAATTGTATCTTCCGACTCCTGCATTATCAATTTTTCCATCTTCACTGTCATTTGAGGGTCACCCAAACATGCTGTAGCATTTCTTATGTTAAGTAAGAATGAAACTTGCACCCCTCCATAGCTCCAGTGCAAGTTCTCTGCTCCCATTTACCTAAAACTCTCAAATGACTGTGTTTTATCTTTACGCATTAACTCTTGAACTCACACGTCATGTTTTTTCCTAACCATGCCATCAAAACAGTTATTATGAAGGTTACAAATGACCTGTAGTTAGTAAACACAATTTTCAGTTCTCAAGTCATACCTTATTCAAGCACTCAGAAGCAACTGACATAGGTGATCATAACTTCCTCTTGAAACATTTTTCCACTTATTTTTTAAATTGTATTATATTTTATTTAACCCAATATAGTTAAAATAGTATCCTTCCAACCCATAATCAATATTTAAAAATTACTAACACATATTACTTTTCTTTTTGGTGCTAAATCTTCCAAATCGGGGTATATTTTATTCTGTTCTCACAGCACTTCTCAAATCAGACCAGCCGCTTTTCAAGCTGTCTATGGCCACGCGCTGCTGGTGGCTGTTGTGGGAACAGGCAGCTCTAAGCCTTTCCTTGCACATCTCCACACACACACCCCACTCCACCCCCACCCCACCCTCACCTCACCCCCTGCTCTGTGCTCTCCCATTGAAGCAGATTCCAAGGGCAAGGTCTGCAATCCACCTCGGCCCATGCTTGCTGGGCCCTGTTCCACCTTGGGACCCCTGTACACTGGCCCCTGGCTGCCCTGGCTCCTCACCCAGGGGCTCTGATGGATTCATCCCAACCGGCAGGTGAGCTCCGGCCACTTAGGCGGGTCCCTGCCACACCAGGCCAGCATCTGATGCCCTTGTCAGCGGCACACCACCTGCTTGGAAGAGGCCCTGCCCTAAGGCCTCCGCCATGTGACCTATGCCCACGAAGCCCAAGAACAGAGGGTCAGGCCCAGCAACCTCCACTTACTTTTGAGTCATCGCTCTTATCTGTATTCCTTTTACCTCTTTGGATGCTTCTTCTCATACTTCATTGCTCGACCGTTTTCCTCTTCCTGACTTCTCAACTTTGGACAGCCTTAGTTCCAGTCATCCCTCCTATGATATACATCTACATCCTAGGTAACATCATAATCTCCCATGACATTAAATCACGTTTATTCTGACAACCAAATGCACCTCTTAAACTCAAAGCTCTCTCCTGAATTCAAAATTTGAAAATCAAATTCTCTATTCAACATTTCTATTTCAATGTCCAATAGACATCTCCAATAATATGTCCCAAACAGCACTCTTGATTTCCCCCACCAAAGGTCTTTTGCATTCTAGTAAGAGGCAGTTCCATTCTGTCAATTGCTCCAGCCCCAAATCAGGGAATCCTCCAACATTTTTCTTTCTCTTATACTCCAGTCTTTTCACCTTCACCTCCTGTCAATTCTTTCAATTGCCCCTGCTATCAATCTGATCTAACATTCCTAAATTCTTAGCTGGGCATTTGCAGTAGTCCTCTAACTGCTTTCCCTGTTTCTGCTCTTGCCTCATTGTCTTCATTGTTTATTACCCTCATAGCAGCCATAGTTATTATTAAAACAAACAAACAAACAAACAAAAAACACAAACACAGTCAAATCATAGGACTGTTCTGCTCAGAACTCTCTACTGCCTCCTATCTCATTGAGAATAAGTTAGAGTACTGACTAACAATCTACAAGATTCTATATGATGTAGTTCTCTGGTTTGACATGAGAGCTCTTTGAGTCTTTTCTCTACTTTGCTCTTTCTGCTCCAGCCATGCTGACCTTCTTGATACTCACCAAACATGCTGAACCTGTGCATGCTCCAGGTTCTTAGCACCTGCTGTTTCCTCCGCTTCGATACTTTTTTGTTTGTTTGTTTGTTTGTTTGTTTTTGCAAAGTGCTTAGCTATCTCTGCCACTTTCTTTGGGTCTCTTAACTTATGTGACTTTATCAGACAGAGAAGTCTAACCATACACATACTAACCTGGTATTTTTAAAAACTCCTGTAATTCTCTATTTTCCTTTACCCTGGCTTACTTTTCTTCAAAGCAATTATTGGATGTCATATATTATACTTTCATTTGTTTACAATTTTAATGTCTGCCTCCCCAACACATATATGTAACAGGCTAATGACTTTATTTGCACTTTGTTTCATTGTTATATTCTCACTTCCTAGGACAGTGAATGATACATGGTAAATGCTAAATAAAGATGTTTGAATGATGAATAAATTAGTAAAATAATGAGAGAATTTTTTAGTATAGTACAAGATATTTCTGTTCATATTAAGTAGTTCTACAATAAATTTTCTTTGGGCACAGTTTTTCCACCAGCAATATAGCAATATAACAGCATATCTAGTAATATTTATACAACTAACATTGCTGCCATGTATACAAGAACATTGAAACCGGTGGAAAAATATAAATATATTTCTAATTCATGAGATATAGTGGTTTGAAAATTCTATGAATGATTTTGGTAAACACAATTTGGATTTTTTTTTTCTTTTCTATGTGTGCATGTATGTATGTATGTATGTACGAGTATGAATGTATGTATGCTACAGGATTTTCCATGTGGAACAGCTATTGATGACTTTTTTCTCTTCCAGCATTTCCAAAACATCTGTTTAACAATTCAGGCTAGATTTTATTAGGGTGTTGTTATCACCGTGTTTTAATTTTGGAAATAAATTACCTAATTTAATTTGAATATTGATGCATTTATCTACCACCTCACTTTAAGTGACTCTTTGATTCCCTATTATTGTAAAACCAGTATTACAGTGGAATTGCCATAAAATCAACATTGTTTGTCAATCCCTTTTGATGTAATTTACAAAAGGCATAAAAAATAAATTCACTGAAAATTTTAAGGATTTAGTTACTGTGTGGGTATTAGTTTTGAATTCCCTCTTATTTTCTTGTGTTTATTATTTTACTACCGTGGGCTCACATCTGTGGGAACTCTTGGAACAGAAGTTCAAAGACACCAATATTGGACTGGAGATCCCCACACCTTCTGCATAGGTAAAAACATTCACACATGTATGAGTGTGTGTTTATCTATGAAAACTTCTGTTTGATTTTTCCTGGTACTGTCAGAAGTACCATCTCAACTGGATGATTTGAGGATGTAAACATTCAGGCACTAAACACACATGAGGGTGACTGATGCCCTTAAAATTCTAGGGAAGAAGAAGTTTGGCTTTTCTCATTTTTCTTTTTGTGTTGTTAATCTTCTCTCCAGAGTACACAAGAAATGCTGTCTATTTTGTAAGTTCATCATTTTTTTCAAGATACATCTTTCCCTGATTTTAGATTTGTGAGGAGAGATTTCTCTTCTGGCTCATCACCTAGCACAAGCCCCAAGGCTCATCCCATAGCACCCTTCTCTGCACATCTCCCCGCCCCCCGCCCCCCGCCCGTGTAATCTCTGGTGGCATTAAACTCTAAACACCAAGGCTGAATGCCATCAGTGTTCTGTTTTTGTTTTTGGCAATTGTCCCATCCCTTACTTTCCTGGATGGTATTCTTGCTTCAGTGCTAGTTTCAAATAATTCTCCTGTGTTTGGCAGTCTCTTACATTACTTGAAAATAATATTTTTAAGCTTTTGCATGTCTTATAGGCAGTAAGTTTGGGGGATCTCCAACCAACAGATCATTTTAATCAGAAATCCTCCTTTTTAATTTTCCCTCTAAAATATTGTTTTCTTTTGTTTATGTTTGTTTACTCTAGCATTTGCATATGGTTTTCATTGATGGAGTAAACTGAAATAAAAAAGAAATTAGGATAGTTCTTTTTAGTGCTTATTTTTTGATAACATGATTTTTGTTGTTATCTAGGAGAATGACTTTGAACAGCATGTCATAGACTGTGGATGCTAGAAATACAGAGTGGGGAATGTAATCAACAATGTTGTAAAAAAAGTAAGGTGCCAGATGGGCACTGGACTTATCAAGCGGATCACTTCATAGACTGTGTAGATGCCTGACCAGTGTGCTGTACACCTGAAGCTGAAGTAGAATAATATTGTATGTCAACTATAAAGAAAAAATATATACATATATATTCATGGGAAGTGGAGTATAGCATAAGGAAGACAGTCAGTTGTATTGTAACAGTTATATAAGATGTCAAAGGGATAGTAGCTTGGGGAAGAAGGGTTATCACTTTGTGAGTGGTGTAAATATCTAACTATTATGTTGCTTTGTACACCTGAAACTAATACAATTAAAAAAAAAGAATTATGTTGGGAAAAAGAAAAATTCAAATTGTTGTAGTAACATTGATGGCCATTTGATTGAGAAAATTCCTGTGACTGAGGATAAATTGGGATTTCATATTAAATTAAGGAGATATTCACAGTGACTCTCAAGTCAATTGTTCCCTATAACCAGGCACTCTTCAAAACTTCCAGCTTACATAATAAAATACTCTGATACACCAGATATCAGGCACAAGATGATGTTATTACATTTAAAAAGGTATCTGTAAATAAGATAACCATTCACTTACTATAGATTTACCACAAATGGTATCAATATTAGTATATTAAATAATTATGATTGTTTAAATTCCCAGAATAGAACAAATTTATCTTTTTAATTCTGGAAAGTAAGTAAATTTAGCTTTTCTTGGATCTTTTCACAACCTTTGAAATCTACTAATTTTTATTCTAGTAGTGAAACAGGAATTTCAGATATTGACCTCTTGTAGTTCTCATTTTGAATTTTTACTCTACACAAAAATATTAAACTGTAAAGGATAAATTATAATTATAATTAAAGTATTTTATTAATTTTAAAGCAGGCATTAACTTACGAACTTTGAAAGAACTGACAAAATAATGAAACTACAAATTTCTGAGAAAATACCAAAAGGGTAGAGTACCACTTTATAATCTCTTAACTATTCTGTATACTCTAACATATTAGTAAATTACTGAACCCTTCCCACACACGTATTATTTAAATTTTGAATATTTATCTCACAACAGAAAAAAAATCATTTTGTTTTATCCCTCCTTCAAAGACAATTCAGATAATGACTGTCAATCATCTATAAATGTAAATCATATATCACATATATCTCATATCCTCCCACTCTTTCTTTCTCTACCCATCTCTATATCTACTTCTCTCTATCTACATACTTTTAGATATATTTAGTTTAGGAAATACAGTTGACCCTTGAACAACATAGGTTCAAACTGACTATGAGCGTCCACTTGCACACTGATTTCTTTCAAAAATTATATTAGAAAATTTTGGAAATTTCCTTAGTACTGTGAACAATTGTATAGATTACACTAGGCTACCATAAAGCAATCATATTGCTGTTTCTTTACTATAATGCATGAATCATTATACCTGTAAATAAATGTGAATTTCTTTTTTCACATTATCTTTTCATTTTTGATGTCGTGTTAGTAATATGTATAATATCTACCTGTTTTGTGTCATATAAGACAACATCAACATAGGTACTGACAGACAGATAATTCATCTTATAAAAAGATGTTATAAACCTTATGGTATCGATACAATACAATATTGTAAATGTGTTTTCTCTTCCTTATGATTTTCTTAATAATATTTTCGTTTACCTAGCTTATTCTATGAATACAGTATATAATACATATAATATACAAAGTATGTATTAATTGACTGTTTATGTTATCAGTAAGACGTCTAGTCAACAGTAGGCTATTAGCAGTTACATTTTTGGGACATCAAAGTTATATAAGGACTTTCAACTGAGTGGGGTGAACAGTCAGCACCCCAAATCCCTGTTCAAGGATCAACTATAAACAGATCTTTCATACCATTTATTCATTGATACCATTTCATGTATTAATACTTCTATATTCAACTGCAAAAATCTCACTGAATTAACTGGACTGATCCTTTTGGAAAAATGTGATTGTGAATCGTCCCCATATAAGCATTTTAAGAACAAATTTTATGAGTCAAACCTTATTATTTCAATTTGGATTTTAAAAATGCATTGCAAAATCATGAACAAATTATTTAAGGTTAAATATTCTTATCAGGTCTTTGAGTTCATGTAATTGTTCATTTATTTCACATATTTTCTACATGCTATTATTATTTATGGCATTTCTCAAACAGTGGGAGAGAAGAAATATGAAATGCCTCATTTTTTTCCCCCAGAAAAAGAAAATTTACCAATTCTGTTCTTTTATGTATCATGATTTTGGTATCATATTTAAGAATTATTTGCCTAACCCCAGGTCATAAAGCGTTTCTCCTATATTATGTGTTGGATTACTCAGGTTGATTTTTCAAATATTGAACTAGCCTTTCATTCGCAGAAGAAACCCCACCACTGTACTCAATTTGGTAATATTTTGCTGAGTGTTTTTATGTCTGTGTTCATGGGAATATTTGGTCTCTCTCTCTCTCTCTCTCTCTCTTTCTCTCCCCCTTCCTCCCTCTCTCCCTCTCAGTAATGATGCAATATTGACCTAAACAAATGCATGAGGATGTATTTCCTTCTTTTCTGTTTTCTAGAAGAAATTGCATAAAATTAATGTTATTTCTTCTCTAGATTTGTGACAGGATTTTCTAGTAAATTTTCTAGTGAATTTTCAGGGCCTAGAGAATTTTGTCTCCAGGAGGTTTTAAAATATGAATATAATTCTTCTAATACACTGTACTTACCTATACTATTCTTCATGTTAGCTATGAAACCTTGGGGAAATTTGGTAATACATGGTTTTTGAGAAGTTAGTCCATTTGATCTAAGTTGTCACACATTTATGCACATAGAGTTTTTGTAGCATTCCTCATTATCTTTATAAAGTTTCTGGTGCCTTTTGCAATACCTCTCTTTTATTTTAATTTTCAACAGTTTTTTTGTAAGAACATTTAAAAATAATTGATTAAAAGCAAAACAGCAACCCCCATTTCTCCAGTGTATCTTACTATTTACTGTTGATGTTCTAGGTGGAGTACATAAATGAATCTATGCAGGCTGCATCATAACTTTTATCTACCCTCCACTCTTCCTCCTCCCAAAAAGAGGCTCTATGGTTATATGAAGCTCAATGTCCTCAGAAGTTGGGTTGGAATGTAATTTCTAATTCATAGCTTTAGAAAAGATACAGATTTCTCCAATTTAAAGAACTCACAGTATGTCATATATTTCTATGTTTGAGTAACCCAGTCTTGAAGAAAGCATTCTCTTCCAAAATTATTGTTACTCTCACAGTAATATCCCCATGGTACTGCTGGACTCTGTCATGTATGTGTAGAAGTATAACCACATTGCATCAAAGTTTGAGTAGTTGCAATGAAAATTAAATTTTGATTTGGAGTAATAAGAATAGCAAGTCCAATTGGGTACTGCACCATTGGTCAGCATTGGATAAAATGGTTCTAAAATATAAGCGAAATATAAATGTAATCTGAGATGATGTTATACTCAAAGAAATGCATCCACACAACAAAATCGTAAATAAATAATTCCAATCTTTCTTGCATCTCTTGAAGAACATTAAGTAGATCAACTTAATTAATTACAGCAATTTTTCTTACAGTTTCTTTCTGCTCACTATTTTCTTATGAAAGTAAACTACCAGGGTAAACAGTAGGTACTTAATGAATGTTAGCTCCTTCCACCTCTTTTTCGTGACTTTTATCTTTAATAATCTGATCTCTCGCTTCTCTCAGAAATGTAACTGAGCTAACTGGAATATTTAGGAGGAATTAACAATGGGATGGTCATTCCTGTGGACCTCATTTCTTTTGGTATATGAAATTACAACATCAGAAATTTATGTAACTAAAAATTATTTCTTTAGCTCTTTTGAGAACTCATTTTACAAAGGGTCAGTATGCCTCTACGAATATCTTTTGTGCTTATCTGTAAAATTACATTTGGAAACGATATTTCTTTCTCATTTGATAGCAATGAGGGGAAGACCTATGTAATTGGTCCTCTTGAGATTTCACAGGGAATGAAGAATTTCTTCTAACCAGCTAATAAACTACTTACTAACAAATAATGAAGTTTTTGTAATACATTATGTTTTCATTTATGCTTGAAACTCCAGGAAATACAGAAATAACGGTTGTGCTTACCAGCAATGCTTATGTTTAGCCTGTTTTCTTAATACTATTGTCTACCCTTACTTTTAAAAAGGTGACACTTTTTATGGTATCATTTAATTAATGGATTATACAAGTAGGATTATTCATATGTGTGTCTTAGAAATGGGTAGGAATAATGAACTAATTTGTTAATTAAATTGCTAATAAAAATACACAGAGAAAATTTTATTCAAGTTGTTGTTGGCTATGAGCCACTTAGTGGTGGTCTTTCTCTTCACATATTTGTTTCTTGACAATCTTTCTCCCAATTCCTTCATTCTAAAACTATGAGATAATGTGATTTTCACGTTAAATTGTATCACCTTCCAAGAATTTTTGCGTATATCTCAACTTAAAACTAAATCTTAGTATATCACTTACTGTGGTAAGTAATATTATAGCATATCAGGAAAACCTTTACGGGAATAGGCAATTGTTTAAATGATTAACGATCAGAAGAAAACATTTAAAAAACGTCTTTGGGATTGGGGCCAGGTGAAGCATTCTGAGATATGACGCTGTTAAAATAAAAAAAAAAATACAAGCAGAGATCAGCCTTGAAAGTTCCCTGAGCAGACTAAACCAGTTTAGTCATACAAAGATTAATTTAGCTTATTTTTAAAACTAATTTGACCCGGGTCATTTTTGCTTATGTGTCTGGAAGTCATAAACGAAACTTGAACTGTTTCTCAAGGTTGATAGGAGGTAACCACTGAAAAGTCCGATATTATAACCAATCACAATGAAGCATAAACTGTCACTGCTTTCTCATTATATAAACAGTTTTACAGGCATACTTGTTTTATTGCACTTTGTTTTATCGTGCCTCATGGATGGTGAGCTTTTTACAAATTGAAGGCAAGACCCTCTACCATCAAAAAGACCACAACTCACTTTACTGCAGTGGTGTGGAACCGAACCAGCAATATCTCTGAGGTCTGCATATACAAGAATACACCCCTAGCCTTATTCTATGTTTTGGTTTGAATGTTCCTGATTTGCAAACTTTTTTTGGTGTGTGCACAATAAATTTTTACTAATTACTACTTCATGGTTTTACTTTGCCTATTTATTGACCTTTGACAACACCAAAACTGTGATTTGTTTTTTTGTTTTTTTTGGTTTTTTTTGTTGTTTTAATTTAAGTTAGTCAGAATTTAAAAAAAAATTGTGTTGTGAAAAACCTCATGAAAGTGACAAAAAGACGAAAAGTTTATGTTGGGATAAAATATTTGCAAACCATCTCCAACAAAAGTCTCATATACAGACTACAGAAAGAACTCTCAAGACTCAATAGTAAAAAAAGTAAATTTAATTATAAAATGGACAAAAGACATGAACAGATATTTCACCATAGAAAGGAAATGGATGTCAACTACATGAAGAGATGCTCAACATCATTAGTTATTAGGGAAATGACTATTAACCACATTTATTTATCACTAAACATCTATTAAAATGCCAAATGAAAAAAAAAAAGGTGATCATGCCAAGTGCTGGTGAAGATAGGGAGAAACTGAATGTCATATACATTGCCAGTAGGAATGTAAAATGCCACTCTGGAAAACAGTTTGGCAGTTTATTTCAAAATTAAATATGCATTTTTCCATTTTTCCATACAAGTCAGCAATCATACTCTTCCATTTATCCCAGAAAAATAAAACCTATGTTTACACAAAAACCTGTACTCAAATGTTTATGGCCGCTTTATTTATAACATAAAACTGGAAACAACTCACATGTCTTTCTATAGGTGAAACATTAAGCCATCTCTGGTACCACGGAATATCATACAATGGAATACTACTCAGCAATAAAAAATATTGAACTATTGATGCATGCAAAAACCTCGGTAGATTTCAAGGGCATTATGTTAAGTGAAAAAAAATTCTCAAAGAATTACATACTGGGTTCAATTTTTTAATGTTCTCAAAAATGACAAAACTATAAAAATGGAGAACAGCTTTGTGTTTGGCAAGGGACGTGAATGGGAGGGATGCAAATGTAGAAATATAGTTGGAGAGGGTTTCTTTGTGATTAACAACAGTTAATTTTATATTTTATGTGTCAATTTGACTGGGCCGTGGTGTGCCCTGTTAAGCACTTTTTTAGATATTCCTGTGAAGGTGTTTTGGAAGAGGTTAACACTTTAATTGGTAAACTGAGAGAAGCAGATTGCTGTTCCTAATGTGGGTGTGTCTCATCCAATCAGTTGAAGGTCTGAGGAGAATAAAAAGGCTTACCTTACCTTAGAATTACCTTACTAAGAGAAAATTCTTCCCTGCCTGATTGCCTGTGACCATCAGCTTTTTTCCTGCTTCCAGAATCGAAGTGAAACATCAGCTCTTCCTGCATCTCAAGCCTACCTTTTTTTGTCTCCCCGTTAAGTTGCACTACTAACCTGCTGGTCTTCTATGATGAAGATACAACATTGGATCTCCTGGTTCTCAGGCCTATCGACTTAGACTAAAAGTAAACCATCAGCTCTCCTGGTCTCCAGCTTGCCAATTTGTCTGGCAGGTCTTGGGGTCTGTCTGCCTCTGTAATCACGTGAGCCAATTTTTTTAAATAATAAATCTCTATATATACATATGTGCCATTGATTCTGTTTCTCTGGAGAATTCTAATACAGCTGTGATGGAACTTGTCTGCATCTTGATTGTGGCCTTGGTCATATAAAACTGCACATAATATAAAATTGTATAAAACTACATACATGTGCACCCATGTACAGAGGAGAGATATAAAAAATGGTGACACCAATTAAGTCCTGTAATCTGCTTATCAGTGTTGTATCAATGTCAGTGTCCTGTTTTTGATATTGCACTACAATTATGTAAGACATCACCACTGGAGGAACTGGGTAAAGGATATGTAGATTTTATAGACTATTTTTGTGACTTCATGTTGCAAAATAAGATGTTTTAAAATAAAACAAAACAAAAACATTTCAAAGAGATCTGCTGGCTTTCCTTAGTCCTTCAAGCTCCTTAAAATTCCTGTTCTTGGATACTGCACTATTATATGGGCGTGCTAGGTACAGTTTTACCAGAATGAAATGACAGTGACTATCCATGAAGACATTTGATCCAGAATTATTTAATACCTATAATAATCCTTAATATTTGTGGATATATGTGTCACAAAACTACTGTGTATTGAGTGTATTATTTGTCAGTGCTGAAATGCTTTGTCTCATCATCTGGTTTCTTTCTCCCAAATAATAATAATAAAGAAGATTATTATATGTTGAACTAACAGATGAGAAAACTGAAGCTCAGAAGAATTAAGTAACATGATTCAGGTCACCCGGCTAATCATGGGAGAGTAGGATTCAAACCTGGCAATTAGACTTGGCTGTTACTGATTTTAGCAACTTCTCCCTAAGATTCTCCAGAAACAAGAGTAACAGTAAGCAATATTTCTACATTGGTTGTTAAAACCTCTATTATATTGTCCTTCGTTGATTCTAAAACTACTACACCGATAGAAACCCAAACTTTCAAAAAGTTATAACAATGCTAATGAAAACTTTTCACATTTAGTGATTGGAAAGAATTTTAATTCTTCTTGAGATTTTCCTTAGTGTTTTAGTTCCTTCAGATGGATAATTTAAAGATTTAGAGTAAGGATACACAAAGCATTATTTTTTTTTGCCCTGTTTAAATATATTTTGAAATCTTCATGACCTACTGCCTGTTACTTCTTCCCACCTCCCCTCTGCCACACACACACAAAAAAGAAAAAATGGCAACAAATAATCAATTTTCTAATCACACACAAATGTGGATTACTGTCCGTAATATACCTGAGAGACTGTTTTCGATTCCATTGTTCTGTTAGGTACTATTAAATTTGTATAAACTTCTTTTTCTTAATTTAAAAAGTATATAAGAGGTTCTCTTCTACAAGAAAAGTTCATTTCTTGTAAATCATTTGCTGTCTCTTAAAATACATTATTATTTTTGTTTTCTTGCCAGAAGTTAGAAATTTGATCATGTATTAATAATCACTTTATATATGTAATCCATTTTATTTTTCAAAACTTCTACATAATGGCCAAAGTGATTACCTACCAGTAAAATAAATAACTTTCAAATATATAACCTCATAAGAAGAGTTTTATTGCTAGAACAAACTGCAAGCATTTATGGCCAATGAATATATCAATTAATCATGAACACTGAGTAGGACTAGGAGAAAGAAAGTTCCAGGGATAATAGTAAATCAGTCATTGGTGAAAGTCTCTTTAGCAAGAGAGGTTGTTAAACTACACTGAGTCAGAAGCCCTAGGACCCAAGCAGAACCTCCTAGGTAGCTTACTTGAACAAACTTTTGTTTATTTTGAAGGAATTTTTCATGTTTTGCAGTTACAGAAACTTAGGATCAATGGAAGCCACATGTGCATTTGAAACAAACATATCTGTGTGCTTTCAAAAATAGAAACTGCAATTTCTTTTATTTTTTGCAGTTTCTTTTAATTTAACTAAAATGGTAAACTCTATGGTATTCCTCTTTGTGCCACAATATGTTCAAAATGTAGCATGACTGGGTTCATGCAAACAATTTTGGTAGGTGCATTTAGACTGTTAGGCTGGGTGTTTACCCTTCATATTGCCAGGTGCATGGAAATCGCAGAAGACGATCCTTGAGTGATGAGACAAGGGGAAAATATTACCGAGTGAACCCTTGATGGAGAGGAGATCTCAAACTCCAGACCTTCATGAATTCTCGTTATCCTACCCTGCCTGATTTCAAGGAGCTTCAGGATGTCCCAGACCTTTGGCTTATGGTTTCTCACATTTGTGAAACTTTGAGGGTCACCATCTATGCGTGGAACAACATACAAAGTGTTGTCTCGATCCCCATGATGACAAAGCTTTTTCTAGGTCAGAGAAATTGGAAAATGGACCTCATTGTTTCACTAATTTGAAATCATTCACACATTTAACATTAACTTAAGATGTATATGTTGAGAGTCTATTATAAGTCAGATACTGTATTAGAAATTACTGATACCAACATCATTAGGGCAGAGACCTTCCTATTAGAGAGGTAAGTGCTTAAAGGTAGAGCCTACCAAGAAATAGAGCATTACTTATTGTACTCTAATAAGTATTATCACATTCAGTGAGAATACTATTCAGGTAATGGGCAGAGCAGGGAAAGGTAGACAAGAGTGATAGACAAAACCAAGAAAAAACATTGCTTTTTTCAGTTTTCACATATGCTATGTCTGATACCTAGAACAACAAAGCAGAGAGATATTTCTTACGTGCTCTTAAAATATTAGCAACCACACCTTGCATTTTCAGCAGCTTTACCTGACCTTGGCCATACTGAAGTACTCTTACCAAAAACAGTTGCCTCAATAGTACATGGGGAAGGATACAAAATACCTATTTCTCCCCGTCAGAGTTAAGGGTGTATATATATTTTATAAGCATGGAGAAATGGCCAAAATAATTCTGGTTCCTCAGCTGTACTAGTCTGAATACCTTGTAAATTCTGAACTCTGATTTATTATAATGCAAGTAAAACAGTCAAAAGATAAAGATTTGTTTTAGTTCTTCTACCTTCCCAGTAACCTAAGACTCCCTATTTTTTTATGGGATTGAAATTTAAATGACACAGTGGCACTGAAGGACTGTGTCATTAGCTCTCAGATTGCAGAAAATACTTGCTAAATATAATGGTGTTAAATAGCTTCGGAGCAAAAGAGTCAGAATACAACTCTTGTGTATAGAATTTAAAGTAAAAAACCAGAAAGTTGAAGTTTTAGGAATTGAACTAAAATATAAGTTATATGAACATAATAAAATAATAGTATGCCCACAATGTTTTAACCCTAGACTAGCATTTTCAAAGAATAAGAAGACATGAAACATTACAAGAAGCTATTTTCAGCCTCTTTTTAACTTACAGGGTATCAAAAATCTTTAACTCTGTCTTGTCTATAGTTATGAAATCTGGAAATTCTCATTTTTAGCACAATATCTTCAATTCTTTCTTGGTCTGCTCTCCTTTTATTTATTTATTTTTTTTTCTCTTCCTCTTAAAACAACTGGTCCTTGGTGTCACTAATATCTTTAAACCTATTCTTCAACTCATCTATTTTCTCCCATTTTACCTCAGTCAACCTTCCCTTGCCTCCCCTTAAAGTTGAATTACATTGTCAACATAGAATCTGTCATTTTCTTGTTATTTCCCGTTGCCCATTTTGCTCAGTCCCCAAAAGGAGTACCTCCACACTGCACAACAGAAATTGAACTTCCTGCCATGTCACATTCTGTGAGTGTCCTTCTCAATCTGTTTGCTGTTTGCACACTGTCTCTGAAACTGAGAGCTCATCACATATCAGTACCAGCAACCTACTCACACAGTTCATGAGCTTCTAAGGAGGCTACGCCCTCTTGTCCTCACTACAGCATTAGACATGTTTTGTTTCCATATATCTATATCTTGAAAGTCTCTCTACCTGTAACTTCAGTGACTTTACTGTTCTGTTTGTTCTTTTAAAATATTCTCCATGGTATCTTTTTACTCTCCCTTATATGTTGGTATATTCAAGGTTAGATTTTAAATTATTTTCTTACTCTGATTTCTCTTCATTACATATCCCATTTATCCTCACACCTTAGTGTAGATGACAACCTAGGCAAGTCTAGGATGAGAAAATCAGCATAGTATCTGAGCATAATTTACTCCACTGATTGTAAGGATTAATTGCTTGAACAGTTCATTCTAAAAGAGGGCAACCTATCTCTTCTTCGGCTTATATAACGTTCTTCTTTTTTATTAGTTTCAGGTGTACAAAACAATGCAATAGACATTTCACCCCCCACAAAGTGGTAACCCCTCTCCCCCAATCTATTGTCCCTCTGAGATCATATGTATCTATTACAATTCCATTGACTCTATTCCCTCCCTATGCTATACTCCATATCCCATGACTACATATATATATATACATAATTATATATATATAATTATAGTTGTTATTATATTTATTATATAAATTATATATATATATTATATATATGTTATATATATATAATATATATACTTATAGTTGACATACAATATTATTCAGTTTCAGCTTCAGGTATACAGTGCATTGGTCAAACATCTACACCGTCCATGAAGTGGTCTCCCTAATAAGACATGTGCCCATCTGACACCTACAAAATCTTTACAACATTATTGATTATATTCCCCAAACTGTCTTTCATATCCCCGTGGCAATATTGTAGTTACCAATTTATGCAGTTTTATATCTTTCAAATCTTTATCTCTTTCTCTAATTATCCTTTTTCCCCCCTAATGTCTGATCCCATATCCCCAGCTAGCTCACATGCTTTTCTAGCCAGTTGTGTTTGGCATCCTTCAATTAAGGTCGCTTCATCCCAACGTTCCCTTGAAATCAGTCTGTCTGATTTTTCTGTCTTGATTATTTTTGCTTTCTCTCCTAGTCAACCAAGGTGAAATGTGGACTCATCTTTGATTCAGTCCTCTTCATTGTCTTTTTAGCTAGTTGTCATTTGTCAACTTACTTCATTTTATATATATATATATAAAATAAAATGTTTTATTCTTATTCCCAACAGGCTATTTATAAACTCTTCTATATAATTCTATTGTCTTTCTATTGTTTTCCCTTCCCTATTCTCTTATCCTCCATTTTTTTGTTGATATTCCCTTTAGATTTATTTTCCTTAGTGAAACTTCCTATCATTTACTCCAACACTTAAAAACAGTAACTAACCAACAAGGCTGGCTCATAAGCATGTGACCTGTACAGTCCCATAGGGCCCCAGGCTTAGAAGGGCCCCACATTTGGTTTAATGTTCTACTACAGCTGTCTCGAAATTCTTAATAATACATTAACAAAGGGCTGTGCATTTTTACTTTTCAGTGGGCTCTGAAAATCATGTAGACCATCTGGCTTCTAATGACAATGAATAAATTCAATACCAGCCGCCCACCTCCAACTCTAGGCCTTTGATACCTCGTATTTTCCCAGCCCTAATGACTATTCTTACCAGATTCCTCAGTAAGACCGGCTTGTTAGTCGCATTCCAGACATATTTATTTCCCATTTTTGTGGTTTATTACCATTTGATATACTGTTAATTCAGCTCCTAAAGATTTTACTCAAAGTCATTTTTCCATATCTCCCCCCTATTATTTTTATTTTCTGGATTCCCACACAGTTGAGTTTTATCTTACCCCTAATATCTAGAGTGCTGCGTTTATTTCTTGTTAGAGAAAATATTTTTAATGTTTCCTTTAATTTTTCTTTGACTAAATGTCTTGTTATAACAGACAACAAACTCCCTGAAGATAAGGATAAGCTCTCTTATTTATGTATCATATACGTGTTTAATATATACAATAAGTATATTTAATGCAACAAAATTTACTAATATATAGTCTTTTTAACTGTTTTACAGCAAAAAAATAAAAATATGCTTCAGTGTGATACAGAAAACTAATCCTTTTCATATTATAAATTTAAAAATATATATGGATATGTTTGGCTTTCCTGATTCCCCATATACACAGCTGTTGCTTCTGAATGGAATTGGGAAGGGCAGAAATCCAGGCCACAATAAATTCAGTGATGAGAAAACTTGAAATATAAAGTAAAAGGGGAGAAAAAAGAAATGGAGAGAAAAAAAATGGGAATATAGATGCAAACATATCAATTCTGCTGATTAACATGTTCCTTGGTTGTAATCACTGCCCTCTCCGACATTCCAGAAAGGTGATATATCATTTGATGTGCCTGATCTGGAACAGTAAGGGATAATTTAGGAAATAAAGCTGGAGATGATGTAGCTAGCCTCCAGCATTTTGTTTATAAGAGCATCCATTCGTGTCTGCTTGGGCTTGTTGAATAACACCTATTCTGTCCTTGAGGAATAGATCAAACAATAAAATTTTGTCATGTTAATCCTTTCAGGTTTTCCAGATTCCAGAATATCTGGAAACTTCTTAGTGTAAAATGTTATATTTATCAAAATTTTGTTGAGTATATCAGTGATTCTTTTATTTTGACTTAATTTTTTTTTCTTTTACAATGTCTGATAAAAATTAGATAATGGAGAAAAAGAGAGTGAAGAATTAGAACAATAATAAGAATTTAAAAAGTGAGAAATATATTTTCTCACTGGAGTGTAACTCAAATATCATCTAAACTAGTTCAATCATTTCATTTCCCAGTTATACTCACTCTTCATTCACACTATGATTGCTTAAATAAATGCACATTTAATTGTTAGAGAGAAAATAAAAAATCTGAAAGCCAAGCTTAAGCTTTTACTATAATTGGTTTAAACTATTCCTGTCAAACAAATGTGCTCCTTATGCCATTTAGAAAATAATATTGGTGTGTGCAGAGAATATAATATAAAATTTTAAAAAAAAGCAAAATAAATTATTTGTGAGGAGGGTTAATGTAGGTACATATAAATAGCCTACATAATCATCGGTGTTTTTATTTGATTCTTCCAGTCAACAGATATAACCTTGGTGATACAGAGAGGGTGATGCAAAAAGCATCCCGTTTCTCAGGTGTGCTTAAACTGTTCCTCTTGCAGGTCCTACAGAAGAAATATTGAGGCATTGGAGAATATTAATCCTAGAAGAGACAATGGAAATCACCTAATGTTTCCTCAAAATTTACTAATAAATGCTAAAATATGGATGTATACACTTTTGTCTTCCACTTTCCAATACTTATACTTCATTTCTGTTTCATTTTTCTAATTGTCTCAGTATATTCAAGACAATGTACTAATGGTGATAGTATATATAAATAGATACACACACAAAAAAAAATACACGAGTTCGGACAATTAAGTTCGTGAATTCATCCTAGAAAAAGTTCTACATACCTCATTGTTGAATATCACTACGGGCACCATCTAAGTACTCCCCTTGGGAAGCTATGCACTGATGCCAGCATCTAGTCCACCCTTCAAAGCAATTTTGAAATTATTTTTCTGGGATGGCCATCAGAGCTGTCATCATGTTACCCTTGATGTCCTGAATGTCATCAAATGTCTTCTTTTTAATATTTCCTTTATTTTAGGGTAAAGAAAAAGAAGTCATTGGGGTCCAGATCAGGTGAGTAGAGAGGGTGTTCCAATACAGTTATTTGTTTACTGGCTTAAAACTCCCTCACAGACAGTGCCGTGTGAGCTGGTGCAATGTCGTGATGCAAGAGCCATGAATTGTTGGCAAAAAGTTCAGATCATTTAACTTTTTCATCAGCCTTTTCAGCACTTCTAAAAAGTAAACTTGGTTTACTTTTTTCCAGTTGGTACAAATTCATAATGAGTAATCCCTTTGATATCAAAAAAGGTTAGTGACATTGTTGCAACAAGTTCATGAACTTAATTGCCAGACCTTGCGCGCGCGCGTGTGTGTGTGTGTGTGTGTGTGTGTGTGTGTGATGTTTGTACATGTGAGCAGTTGTATCAAACGCCTGTGGGGACAGAGCCAGGAGTGCACTTTCCAGGCTCTCGGCCTCACGTGGAAAGGTGCTGGAATATGTAAGCACCTTGACTGTGAGTCGCTGTTGTTCCAGCACAGTACCCTGAGAGGCCCAGAGAGAGTGGCAGTGCCCTGAGAGCCCTGGCTGAGTCCAGGAAGACTGGTGGTACCCTAAGAAGCCAAGTAAGTCTGGCTGTGCCCAGGACTGGTGGTACCCGGAGAATCCCGGGCTGTGTCCAGAGAGCCTGGCTGTGTCTAGGATATTGCATTCACCTCCAGGCTCCTCACAAAGGGGCCCTCCCGGAAAACGCTCGTCTGTAGATTGTGAGGAGAGACCCTGTAGGGGTGAAGTGTGGGGACAGAGCCAGTAGTGCAGTTTCCAGGCTCTCAGCCTCACATAGAAAAATGCTGGCTCAGGTAGTAAATGGCCATCAACTGTGATTGGCTGGCCATCAGCTGTGGCTAGTTGGCCACCAGCTGTAACCAGTAAGCCATTGGCCACTAATATAACTGCCATGGCTATGCTAGCAGAAAAATAGGGGCTAGCAAGAAGATGATGGCTGAGCCTGCAAGCGGTGCAGTGAGGGTTGCGAACAGTGTGGCTCCTGCTTCCTGTTTCTCTAACCCAGCCACCAGCAAGAATATAGTATGACTCCCCTACCTATGGCTCCGTGGGTATTCTTTTTTGGCCTCACCATGTTCTTCGTTCTTATGTGGGGAGCGGGACCAGAGACCCTGCCTGTCACCCCGAACGACAATGCCATTCCAACATCTCTTGTGATATTTTTCTTCTTTGGTCTACTAATATTATACTCACTGTATAACATTGATTCAGTAGATTTTCAATATATTCTAAATGTGTTGTGTCCTTATCTCTCCTTTTCTTATGTAACTTAGAAGCCAACAGTTCAAGTCATCTGTCAGCCCATATTTTCATTTCTGCATTTTTGTGAATATTGCCTAATGTCGAAACTCATGTTGATGAGCCAACCAACTAGGCCCTTGAACCCTTGATCTCCTTGGCTTTAATAACATCTTTACCTATCACTCTTCAGCTGTAACCCCGGATGTTATTATGACCAACAACAACACCTCATTTAAAATCTTGATTTATGTGGGGACAGAGCCCCAGAGAGCAGTTTCCAGGCTCTCGGCCTCACATAAGAAAGGTGCTGGCTCAGGTAGTAAATGGCCATCAACTGTGATTGGATGGTCATCAGCTGTGGCTAGTTGGCCATCAGCTGTGACCAGTAAGTGTCACGCAGGGGACCCTGCTCGCTGCGCCATTTGTAGTGGGGGCGTCCGGCGGGGTCTCAGCTCCCACTCCCCACATAAGAACGCAGGACACGGTAAGGCCAAACAGGAACACCCACGGAGCCACAGATAGGGGAGTCAAACCAATATATTCTCGCTGGCGGCTGGGCTGGAGACACAGGAAGCAGGATCTACATAATCTGCCTAACAGCAGTCCGCGCTTGCCAGCCACCATCTTCTCGCTAGCCCCCATTCCTTTTCTGCTAGCGTAGCCACAGCCATTATATTAGTGGCCAATGGCCTACGGGTTACAGCTGACGGCCAACTAGCCACAGCTGCTGGCATCTGATCACAGTTGATGGCCATTTACTACCCGAGCCAGCACCTTTCTATGTGAGGCCGAGAGCCTGGAAACTGCTTTTTGGGGTTTTGTCCCCACACTCCACCCCTACAGGGTCTCGCCTCACAATCTACGCGACAAGCGTCTTCTGCGAGGGGCCCTGTGCAAGGAGCCTGGAGGTGAATGCAATATCCCGGACACAGCCAGGCTCTCTGAGCACAGCCAGGGTTTCTCAGGGGACCACCACAGTACTTCTGGTCACAGCCAGACTTCCTGGGCTTCTTAGGGTACCACCTGTCTCCCCGGGCACAGCCAGGTTTTCTCAGGGCACTGCCACTCTCTCTGGACACAGCCAGACTTCCTGGACTCAGCCAGGGCCTCAGGGCACTGCCACTCTCTCTGGGCACAGCCAGACTTCCTGGACACAGCCAGGGCCTCTCAGGGCACTGCCACTCTCTGGACACAGCCAGACTTCCTGGACACAGCCAGGGCCTCAGGGCACTGCCACTCTCTCTGGACACAGCCAGACTTCCTGGACACAGCCAGGGCTCTCAGGGCACTGCCACTCTCTCTCTGTGCCTCTCGGGGTACCGTGCTGGAACAACAGCGGCTCACATCAAGGTGCTTACATATTATCAATGGCGGCCAGTCAAGACACAAAAGCAAACATTCTCGCCAGTCCCACTACATGGTGGTATGCTCCCAAACAGTCAAGCGTCCATTAAATTAGGGATAGAAGGCAATTCCCCATAGTCCATAGTCATTCGCCAGGGCTGTCCTGGGGGTGAGGGATGACCTTGACCTCACCCTCATCTCCCACGGAGGACTCAGCAAGCGTTTCCTCCTGGGACTAAAAGTCCTGCATCCGGGCTGCCTCAGCAAGCAGTTCCCAGCCCACAGGGCGGCAACAACCTTCGCTTTCTCCACTTTCTTCGGCCTCTGCTGGTTGGGGAACCATCCACATCTTTCCACCCCTCCACGGGGATCGAGCTCTCCGGCAGCTGCTCCTCCTGGTCTTCCTCAGACTGAGCTTTCATACGCACAAACTGCTCCACTGCCCTTCGGAAAGCTTTGGCCAGCACCGTATCCTGCCGACTACGCCAAGTGTCACGCAGGGGACCCTGCTCGCTGCGCCATTTGTCGTGCAGGGTCTCAGCTCCCACTCCCCGCCCAAGAACGCAGGACACGGTAAGGCCAAAAAGGAACACCCACGGAGCCACAGATAGGGGAGTCAAACCAATATATTCTCGCTGGCGGCTGGGCTGGAGACACAGGAAGCAGGATCTACATAATCTGCCTAACAGCAGTCCGCGCTTGCCAGCCACCATCTTCTCGCTAGCCCCCATTCCTTTTCTGCTAGCGTAGCCACAGCCATTATATTAGTGGCCAATGGCCTACGGGTTACAGCTGACGGCCAACTAGCCACAGCTGCTGGCATCTGATCACAGTTGATGGCCATTTACTACCCGAGCCAGCACCTTTCTATGTGAGGCCGAGAGCCTGGAAACTGCTTTTTGGGGTTTTGTCCCCACAGTAAGCCAGTGGCCACTTATATAACTGCCGTGGCTACGCTAGCAGAAAAATGGGGCTAGCAAGAAGATGGTGGCTGAGCTAGCAAGAGCGGATTGCAGTTCGCACGGTGGAATGTGGCGGAGTGTGGAGTGTGGATTCTGGCCTCCCTTCTCCTGTATCTTAAACCCAGCCTCCAGTGAGACGGTAGTGATATGACTTCCCTACCTATGGCTCCGTGGATGTTCCGTTTTGGCCTCATCATATTCTGCGTTCTTATATGAGGAGCGGGACCAGAGACCCCACAGGCTGCCCCGCACGACAATTTATATCTTCTGATTATTTTATCATCTATTAGTCTTTCAGGTCAATATTCCATTCCAGCATTTCTTCAACCGCAGTGAGAATCCATGTTCTCTAAACTCTTACCTTTAACTGTTCAGCCTTCCCCAGTCCCTAACAACCCAGGTTCTATTTTTTCCTAACTCAGCTTACATTCCATGAGCCACAATTATAAAACAGTATCTTTTTTTTTTTTTTTTTAATAAAAGCTTCCCAGCTTTCTTTACTGGACCCTGCCAGTGACTGTGGGGCAAGGAGATCAAGTTTGAGATCTCAGGGCTCCTCCCTACTGCCAGTAATGTTTTTGGCACTGCTGTATGTATTTTTTTTATTGAAATTTATTGGGCTGACAATGGTTAGTAAAATTACATAGGTTTAAAGTGTACAATTTTGTAACACATCATCTATATATCATATTGTGTGCTCACCACCCAGAATCAGTTCTCCTCTCACCCCATATATTTGACCCTGTTTACCCTCTTCTAAAATCCCTCACCCCCATACCCTCTGGTAACCACTAAACTATTATCTGTGTCTATGACTTTTGGTTTCTATGTTTGTCTTATTCCCTGTTTTTCAGTTTTATATCCCACATATCAGTGAAGTAATGGTTCTCGACGTTTTCTGTCTGACTTACTTCGTTTAGCACAATAATCTCAAGATCCATCCATGTTGTCACAAATGGTACTATTTCATGTTTTCTTATGGTAGAGCAGTATTCCATTGTGTATACATACCACATCTTCTTTATTCAATCATCTATTGAAGGACACTTTGGTTGTTTCTATGTCTTGGCTACCGTAAAAATGTTGCAATGAACATCAGAGCACATATATCTTTACGGATAAATGTTTTTAGGTTTTTTGGCTATATGCGCAGGAGAGGGTTTGCTGGATCATATGGTAATTCCATTCTTAATTTTTTGAGGAACCTCCACACTGCCTTCCATAGCGGCTGCACCAATCTGCATTCCCACCAACAGTGTATGAGTGTTCCTTTTTCTCCACAGCCTCTCCAACACTTGGTATTATTTGTTTTGATGGCAGCCATTCCAAATGGTGTAAGGTATTATCTCATTGTGGTTTTTATTTGCATTTCTCTGATGATTAGTGATGTTGAATATCTTATCATATGTCTGTTGCCATCTGTAGGCCCTCTTTGGAGAAATGTCTATTCAGGTCTTGTGCTTATTTTTTAATTGGATTGTTCGTTTTTCTGTTGTTGAGTTGTTTGCGTTCCTTATATATTTTGGATATTAGCAGCATTTTGGAGGCTTTTTTCTTTTAATTTATTGGGGTGATAATTGTTAGTGAAATTACAAGAGGCATTGTTTGTAAACATCTTCTCTCATTTGGTTGGTTGCCTTTTTATTTTGTAGATGGTTTCTTTTGCTGTGCAAAAAGCTTTTTAGCTTGATATAGTTCCATTCCTTTATTTTAGCTTTTACTTCCCTTGCCTTTGATAAAACCCTCTTTGAACCCAAGGTTCATAAGTTTAGTACCTATGTTTTCTTCTATGCAGTTTATTGTTACAGGTCTTATGTTTAGATTTTTGATTTAATTTTGGTATATGGTGATGGATAGCAGTCTAGTTTTATTCTTTTGTATGTGGCTTTCCAATTTTCCAAGCAACATTTTATTGAAGAGGCTTTCTTTTCTCCATTGTATCTTTTTGGCTCCTTTGTCGAAAATTATCTGTCCCTATTTATGTGGGTTTATTTCTGGGTTTTTCATTCTATTCCATTGGCCTCTGTGTCTGTTTTTCTGCCAATACTATACTGTTTTGATAAGTGTTGCTCTGTAGTACAAGCTGAAGTCAGAGAATGTCATACCTCCAGCATTATTTCTTTTTCTTAGGATTGCTTTGGCTATTCAGGATTTTTTGTGGCTCCATACAAATCTGATGATTTGTTTTTTCTATTTCTTTAAAAAATACCATTTGGATTTTTGATGGGGATTGCATTAAATCTGTGTATTGCTTTGTGTAAATGGCCATTTTAACTATGTTGATTCTTCCAATCCATGAAGATGGAATGTCTTTCTATTTCTTTGTGTTTTCTTCAATTTCTTTTAAAACTGTCTTGTAGTTTTCAGTGTATAGGTCTTTCATGTCCTTGGTTAAGTTTATTTATAGGTATTTTACTCTTTTTGTTGCAATGCATAGGGAATTTTTTTTTCTTTTTCTGAGATTTTATTGTTAGTATATGAGAATGCAATTGATTTTTGTACATTGATTTTGTAGATGGCAATGACAAGTATCTTAAAAATGCCATTAAATCCTATATCCCTCCAAAATACTCACCTAAGAAAATGACAACTCTAACAAATTCCAAGTATTCAATCATTGCATGTCTTTTTAAAAGCAATTGAATATGTTGGGTAGACATATTGACTGATCACACTTTAAATTCAGGACCACCGATTTCAAATGGAAACCCACACTTTCCAACAATTATTTTATATATTCCCCAAATATTTGCCATCCTAAATAGTAACTCAATACCTTTTTTTCTGTACAACTTAGAAACTCATCTTCTCCTCATTCTCATCTGATGATCTTGCTTCTTACCTCATGTTAAAGAGTAAAAAGAAACTGTCTCATTTTCTTAGAAGCCTGCCTGCATATGGATATTTACCTCCTTCCTTCAATGAATGTTTCTGTTCCTATCTCAGACAGCACACTCTCTCGAATATGCACTTGATCTCATAAACCCTTGCCACTAAAGGAATTTGTCTTGAAATGTTCCCTTTCCTTATACCATTAACATTCCCTCTCTATAATGTTATTCTTGTCAACATACAGACATGCTGCAATAATTCTCATTTTAAAACGAACAACTAATCAGAACTCAAAACAACAAAAACAGTACCCTCATTTTCCTTTCCAGTTTTCCTTTCCACATTTCCTTATTTCTATTCATTCGTTACAAAAGTTTTTGAAAGATTTCTCTGAGCTCATTTCATCTGTCTCTTCATATCTCATTGTCACTTTAACTCACTTTTTATCCCAGCAATTCATTGAAACAACTCAGGTTAAGGCCATCAGCATCTTCCATCTTCTTAAATCCCGTTACATGATCTTCATGTAACAATCTCTCTATGGAGTACTTGACACTTTGGATCAACCTCTTCTTTTTTTTCCTGACACTCTTCTTTCATTTGGATTCTATGATGACACTGTCTCCTAATTATCTTCCTTTCCTTATCAATCCTTTGTTATTCTTGTTGTGAATGTTATCCATACGACTTTTTCTTAATCTCTGAAAGTAGCATCCCCAGATCTTGTCATCAGTTCTTTCTTCCTCCTTATTTGCACTTTCTTCCTGGGGAATCTATGTTAGTCTTATGGGCATAAATTCCAATTAGTTGTCAATGGCACAAAAATATAAATACTTAGATTTTCTTTTCACTGAGCTCCAGATTCATATATTCAATTGCCAGTTTGATAGCTGAAGATTAACAGATTTAACATGGAACACTTGCTTTCTAATCTCAAAGATCAATTTCTCCTACAGTTTTCCCAAACTCAATGAATTTGTTTTCCATTGGAGTTCACCTAAATTTGCTCCTTTGTAATAGGTAATTGGAAAATATATTAAAATTTTATTTTTTGTGGACCCCGAATACTTCTACCCTTAGACTGCTTTGTCATTTACTTTAAATGTAATCAAAACAGAGTGTAGTGCTTCCAATAGTGACATAACCAACAAGCGTCTCTTAATTTTTTACTGACTAAAATTTTATACCTAATCTACAAAACCTCTGATTACATATTTTGAACATTAACAAACATAAAATTTAATGAACATTAGTCAATTTTTTTCTTTCAAAAGTCACCAAGGTTTGTAAACATGAGTGTGCCACAGGAAATGTCCCAACTAAGAAAGAATAACCTGGAAATAGTGTGTTGAATGAATTATGATAGGAAATATTGGAGAGAGACAAATGGTAATAAAGCTACTGAATCCAATAGTAAGATCACAAAGATCTTTTCAAAGATGTGGTGAGTACTCATCACCTCACTTGGTTAATAACCTTTCACTGAGTTTCTACTCTTCACATCAAAGTGTGCTACTCACGTTGTGCTACCAAGGACTAGGTTTGGCATCTGGCAAAAATGGCACATACATTTCAAAGAAATTAATTAACTAAAATATGTTTAATGGATCTTTTTCTAATTACTAGAGTGCATCAAACTGGGGATGGAGACATGTTGAATGTGTAGGGAGACTTATGTTTCCAAGTTTCCTAAATGAAGATGTGTTGGGGTTGGTGATGATGAGATTTTTGCCTCCCAGGGTAAGATCTCGCCAAGCTGTGGGAAGCAGATCAGGGGCTTAGCAAACACCCTCTTATGCCCCATATGTCATCCTGAAGCTCCAGCAAAATTTCATTACTTGTTTGCAAAACTTGTCTTTTTCAAGCCAGAATACTAGTTCTAATGTCATATTCGTAAATACAATTTATTATGCCATAAGCATTATTTAGCTGCATTGCTCATTGGTTACATAATAATGAATAAGCTTCCCATATACACGGTTGCGTCGGGACTATATAAAGACGATCTGTCTGTAGGCTTACATAAGCAGTTATTTACAGGCCTTGAAGCAACTGATCATGGCATTCCTTGGCAGGGCTCCCTGTAACTAAGCATTTTAGAACTACACAAATAAACGTTTAAAACACAGGTACTAAATTAATGCCCAGCAAAACAAAGATTGACAAATATGTATAGGAAAGAGAAGACTATTATTTTTGTACTAAAGCAGATATATTCAAAGCATGTTTATTCTTCTAATGTGGTATGGGGTCAGAAACAGAATTTGAGCACAGTAGAAGGAAAAAAAATACCTCTTGAAAGAAGTAACGATGCAAGTCTTGAGACTAATATTGCTTATTTAGATTTAAACATATTTTATATCTAACGTATCTGAAAATCTGAATTAGAAACCCTAACTGAACCTTGAATGTGGGACTATAAAACTGATTTATTAATAGACATACAAATCAATAACTCCTTTTCACATAAGAACAAATAATATGTGTGAATAGCTGAGTGCTATACTTTATGTTTGGAGGATCTTATTGCAAATAGTCATACATCTAGACAGTATTTCTAAGTGCTGAAATTTGCCATTCAAGTATGGAATTAGTTGATACTGTGAAAGATGAAAAAAGGAGAATTCTCAATTGAGAATAATCTAGTTTCTTCTGTACTTTATATTTAATAAAATATCTGAAGTATCCAAAACTTGGCAAAATATTTAGCTTCTGTTATTTTTATTTTTGAATAGTTAAAAAATAATAGATATCATTTGTATCATCAATATGAATGAAACTAGCTTTGTGTGGGGACAGAGCCCCAGAGAGCAGTTTCTAGGCTCTCGGCCTCACGTGGAAAGGTGCTGGCTTGGGTAGGAGTTGGCAGTCAGCTGTAGCCGGTTAGCCAATTGGCCATTGATATAACTGCTGCGGCTGCGCTGGGGAGGGAGAGTTGGTCGTTTGGCAGAAAATCAGACAGTAGGTCACACGTCGTGTGAATCCAGCCTCCAGTGAGACTATAGTGGTATGACTCCCCTACCTATGGCTCCGTGGGTGTTCCTTTTTGGCCTAGCCACATCCTGAGTTCTTATATGGGAAGCGGGACCAGAGACCCCACAGGCCGCCCCGCATGACAAATGGCGCAGCTAGCAGCGTCTCCCGCACAACACTTTGTAAAGAAAATGGCCTTTTTTTTTATTAATAAGATTCCAGAGAAATTTCCATATACACACAGAACAGTCTCCTGCGTATCTTCTTTATTTGTCTGTCTGTCTGTCTGTCTCTCTCTCTCTCTCTCTCTCACACACACACACACACACACACACACACACACACACACACACACACACACAGTATAGGAGGAGGCCAGACACTCTGGCAGCCATGTCCTGGAAGACTGAATCACGCACTGTGTTCCCATGACGTCTCATGCATCCTGCTGGGTTAGCATTCTATGGGTTTTCCTGGGGTAGAAACAAATTTGCAGACTTTCACTAGATCTAATTAGAGGCTTGAAAGTTTGTGAGATATGTTATCTTTTCAATGGTAAGTCCATCTATTTCTAGTACCATTGTTTTAAATAGAAAAATGTATGTTTAATTCATTCCAATGCCTTTTCATCAGCTAAAAATAGTAGCAATACTTTTTCTACTTTTGACATATCGATAAATTAAATTATGTAGAAAGAGTCCTTCTATAAAATTCCTTTAAGTTTATAAAGTGAACTGTGCTTGACCATGGTGTTTTACAATTGAAGTGTCTTTCAAAATTCAGTTTGCTAGGATTTTAGATAAAAGTAACTTTCATCAACTAAATTTGTTACTGTTTGTGAGTGTTATTATCCTGTTTTGAGGTCAGCATTCTGTTAGCTTCACAAAATTAAAATTTTAATACATAGGTAGTAAATAACCATTGGATTATCTGTTCGACCTCTAACTTCTTCCACTGAACCACTCTTTGACTTTAGATATGGATATGGAAAACCGTGTTTGTTTTATGTCACTTTGTTCATAACATTTTGGAGTGAGAGGGGTCCATTTTGATCTCGCTCATAAAAATTTAGAAATGGGATTCAAAGACATTAGTCAGTCACCCTGGTTTCCTGAAATTAGGACAAATAAATTCAGGAGCTGAGACTGACTTTGAGAGTCTTAGATATAAAGGCAGAAAATACTAAGTAAAGATAATGTTTTCCAACCCCCGCACTAAATATGGCAATAGACCAAATTCTCACCACTGAAATGTTTGTCTTGTTTTTAGGACATTATGTGACCCTGTGCTTCCATGCATCCCAAAATGTTGAAACATAAAAACATATATAGTCCAGCCTGAATTGCTTAAGGAAAAATCAGAGGGTATATAGAAATCAGAATTTAGAAAGAATCTAGGTCTTTGAATGATTGCCAACTTGGGCTGCTCACTTTGGGACTTTTATATCTGAAGGGAAAAAAATCCTCTTTTTTCTAAGCTCCTTTACTTGGGCCTCTTTTTTTTTAAAATAGCAGCTTAGCCTTTATCCTAAGTAGGCCAAGAATATGAAGTAGTAAATACTATTAGGCGGAAAGAGAGTAGAAAATCAAGTGAACTGAGAAACGCAGAATTATAAAGCATATAATTCCAAAGGGATAGTTTAAGAGATATCAGTACTAACTTCTATTTTTTCTGTTTTTTATTTAATTTTTGAATCTCGAATTAAGTGTATTCTAACAGAAATGCTTCCCATGGTTAGGCTCTGTAGGTTATAATAAGTTCCTCTTTTTCCTTTAAGCTAGATTGATTTTTCCTTCCAAAAAAGTCATTAACTATCTCAATATTTGAAAGCCTGAGATCACAAGTAACCTTCCACAGAAACACGCCTAGATGAGGAGTAGAGAGAATGAGGATATCTCTATCCTGGCATGTGAAACTGACTCCATGCATGCATTAACCATGTGGTTTTCTACTGCCTTTAGCACCCAAATGATATGCCCTCGTAAAATAACATTTTAGTAGACTTATAAGGCAAATGTAATCAATTTGTTTTGATTAGATTTCTACATAGACAAGAGTACAATTGAAATCCAAAGCTCCTTCAGCTGGAAGTAGAGAAAAAGAGAAAAGCAGATCAATGCTCTGAAATTACTGAGGTCGAAATGAATTAGATTGATAATAATCATAATAATTATGGTAGTTTACATGCATGATTCCTGGGAACTGACTAATTTATATGCATTGTCTTAATTTTTACAGAAGTTCAAAAAGGTGCATTCTATTATCATTCTTCTTGTACATCTGCATAAACTGAGGTCTAGAATGTTAAGAAATTTGCCCAGTGTTAGAGACAAACTTGATTCTTCTTCTGCTTTATGCAACAACTGTTACACGTTTAACCACTGTATTATACTGGAGATTAACAAGAAATTAACCATGTGCATTGCTGAATTGAAGTGACTAAATTCTCTCTTTCTATTTGTGTTTGTCACACAGGGTGATTCCTGGCTGAAAAATGAGTGAAATCCTAGAAATAATACCTTGAGATGGTTATGAGAAAGGTAGAAATGTGAAATAATAGGCACCCAAACACTTTCTGTAACTATGTTCAACTATTTTTATAGAATGTGAGAATTAATACACATTCTATTATTAAAGCCCATTCTACCATCCTGCCCTGTACAAGGCTATTTTAAAATGTCAGCTCTGGTCTAGTTAATTGTTTTCCATGTAGCTCTTTAGACTAAAGTTATTAAGAATCACTAAAAGAAGTTTCCAAATACTATGTGGTTTTTATCACATAAAAAAAACAAAAAACAAATATTGCAGGTTGCTAAGCCAGCGATCATAAAAAGTTTTCAACACAAGAAAAAAAAATGTAATTTTGTGAGGTGATTGAAGTTAACTAAACTTATTGTGCTAATCATTTTGCAATATATAAATATATGAAATTATGCTGTACACCTTGGACTAATACAATATGTCAATTATATTTCAATAAAACTGGGAAAAGTCCCAAATATTATTGAACATAAACTTTTCTTAATTCAAACTAAAAGAGCAGAGAAACTTGGCTATTCAGACCATTACTAAGCTATTCATGAGTACAAAGGATGTCAATCTTAGCTGGGAACTACATGCTACAAACCCTGTGGTGTTATTGCCTCTCTTCATTGACATTAGACAAACATGGAAAAGGACATTTGTATCAGTTGTTGGAACCCAGAGCAACCACATTTACTGACCAACTAAATCACCCCCTAAACAAACAGCTGTGTCACCACAATGAGGCCCATAAGAGTCACTGGCTCCATCACTTTTCTCATTGTATCTCTCAGTAGAATATAAATACCTCAACCATTGATCAGTATGTGTTGCTGTTTCATCAGGTCTCTCCATTCCAGCTTTTGAAATGGAAATCATTAGTGTAGTTTGGCTGTTTTCCCTTCTCCTGTGTTTTGGGTACAAGGCGCAACAAATATTTGGATGGTGGGGAACTGTTTATCAAAATTCTAAAAATTTATGCAGAGAAAAAGTATTCTGAAAAGATTGTTGTAAAACAGATGCCCATTATAACCTATATCCTATGTTAATAGGTTTATGGTATAAGCTGTGTGTGTGTGTGTGTGTGTGTGCACGCACACCCACATGTGCATGTGTGAGTGTAATGCATACCAAAATTTAAACACTTATTTAGATTATGATAGATGGATGGTGAATCGTTCACAGCAGGGATGGTTTTAATTCACACTAAGGGAAAAAATGTAAAGTTCAGGGTAGGAATGACCATATGTGAATGCAGGAAGTTATACACATTTACAGGCAGTCACAGGTTGCTGGTGTAACAGAAATATTGATTCTATCACTATTACATTTACTATTTATATCACTATATTACTAGATCTAATTGTAAAATCTAAGAAAAATTTTACTCAACTGATTATGCCCTTCCCTTGAATAAAATATTATTTTTTAATTTTTATTATTTGCTTGACTTTCAGGTCAACACAGTTGCTTTGTTTCCGTTTTTATTTTCTTATTAGTCACTCTTTTTCAATCTCCCTATTATTTGATTACTGTATATCCTTCTATTTTGAGCACTCTGACAATCAGATTTATAATATATTACTCAATCCCACAAGCCACAGATGATTAGGCACAAATCTTTGCCAGATCCCACCTCAATCATTCAGTCTTACTCCTAGAAATATATAATTAATTTTGAAATGCTCCCTTTGTGCTAGTTGTTTATTGGAACAAAAGCTGGACATTTGGGGCCACTTTGGCAATATGGCAGAATTTTGAGAAGGCCCTAAAGATTGTCATTCCCTGATGTACATATATGTCTTGTGTAATCCTCTCCTTGAGTGTAGAGCGTGGAAGGATTAAGAATATGGTGGATTTCTCTCTGATGATTAGATTGTGCTATAGGATAAAGGAAACGGGAATTTGTAGATGTGATTAAGGTTCCTGATTGGTCATTGAAAGGGAGATAATCCTGTGTAGGTCTGGCTCAGTCAGGTGAATAAGACCAGGGATTTGGCCCTTCCTGAAAGATGAAATTAGAAGGATGAGAGAGATTCTCCTGCTGGCACTGAAAAATCCAGTTGCCTTTATTTATACAGTATCCACAAAAACTAAATTCTGCCAACAAGCTATAAGCATTAATGAGCACCCTGAGCCCCAGCTATCACTGGTTTCAGTCTGGTAAGACCATGGCAGAGGACCCAATTAACCCATATCCAGACTCCTGACCTCTGGATACAGTGAAATAATGAATTAATATTGCTTCAAACTACTAAGTTTCTGGTAACTTACATAGCAATGGAAAAATAACCCATTATTTTTGAAGAAGCATATACAACATAGAAGCAGAAAGAGGAGGGAAGAAGGTGGGGGAGGGGAGGGAGAGAGAGAGAGAGAGAGAGAGAGAGAGAGAGAGAGAGAGAGAGAGAGAGAATTTGATCCAAAAGCTGAAAAAAAGAGACCAGCTAAACTGAGAGACTCATAGAAAATGAGAGGAAATATATGCTTCCATTTCGGATGGCTTTTCACTTCCTGATTCTAGACCTCATAAGATCTGATTGCATGTTTTCGGACCATGTGAAATTCTGACTAGTTCAAGCACAGCCTCCTAAACGAAGCTAGTTTGTATGGGTTTTTATTACTTGGAATTGAAAAGCCTTAACAGAGACCTCATAATATTTTTGCTTAAAAACAAATAAACAAACAAAAAGGATAGAAACCGTCTTTTTCTCCCAAAGCTGAACTGATAAAATAGTGCTTCATAAACTCCATGTGGGGAATGAGTACATGTAAATATAATTCCTTGAGTGACTCCATTTATTAGTTCTCTCACACAAAGAAGTTGTTTGATGCTGCCACAAGGTTGGTTTTGTTTGTTTGTTTGTTTCTTTGGTGCCCAGTGGCTCCTATCCCATGCCGTCCCAGCACACCCCTCACATATAACCTAACTGTACTACTGTATTGGCAAATGTAAGAGCTTATGAAAACTTTCTCCATTTCCCATTTGTCTAATTAAAGTATTCAAACACTGAGTTTGGTAGACTCCTATTTTGTCCCCAAAGGGACATTAACTATAATAGATGACACTTGCTCCAAACATACATCCCTGAGCCCTCGCCTGTAGAATTGCGGAAGTGCTCTGTGAGACAGATTTATACTCCCCCACTACGTGGCCATGGATGAGTGTTCTGCTCAGACACACAGGGAAGACTGGAAGTGCTTGTGGCTGATATGTCAATGACAGATGGATAATGGCAACTACATATTTCAAATTTCTTTCTTGGTGTAATTCTGAAGCATGTTCCTCACCGTCTCCCGAATTTCCCAGTGGAATTGGGGTCTTATTGCCCACAGTGTTATTTAGCTTGATGTTGTATCTTTTGCCTTTCTTCTCTCCATTACTCGATTTCCACACACTCCTTTCCTGCTCTCCAAAACCTGCTTACAACAGGCATTTGTCTCTAGCATTCCACCAAAAGTACTCTGGCATATTCAACAATGATCTCTATATTGCTAGATCTAATGGTTAATTTTTCTAATCATTAGGGAAATAAGAACTATGTTTATAATATACCATTTTGATTTGTCAAAAAATAGAAAACATTGATAATAATCAATAATGAAAACAGTTTAGTCACTCTAACATGGCTGGCAGGAGTAGTAAATGTTATGTTCTTTCTCTTGGAAATTTGTCAATAACTACTATTAGAAGTTTGCTAGAGCTCCCATAACAAAGTTGCACAGACAGGATGAGTAAACAACAGACATTTATTTTTTCATGGTGCTGGAGGCTAGAATTGTATGATCGGGTTGTGGGCAGGTTTGATGTCTTCCGAGGCCTCTCTCCTTGGCTTGCAGATGGCTACATTCTCACTGTGTGCTCACATCATAGTACCTCAGTCTCTGTGTTACCTGTGTCCCAATCTCCTCTTTTTATAAGGACGCCAGTCATACTGGATTAGACCTTCTCCCCGTAGGACCTCATTTTACCTTGATCACCTGCTTAAAGGCCCTATCTCCAAACATTCTGAGACATTCAGTAGGGGTTAGGGATACATGAATTTTGATGGGGGGACTGAATACAATAATAACTATTGAATTTAGAAATGGACATACCCTTGAGCTCAGGGGTTCCACAGGAATATATATAGTTTGTGTTTCCCTTGCTTTGGGAACTTACCCCTTCTCTAAACCACAACAATTTTTTCTAACTGCTGTTTCAGTGGAGCTGGATCTCTGTGCTCTCTTTTAGCCTCTGAGACTTAAGTCTGGAGGTCAGAATATTTCGTCTCCTTACCCACAGTTGATTGTTTCCCACCATCTGGACATACATGACCCAGACTGGACCAATTAGTATTGTTACTGGACATTTCCAAAGTATTTGGGAAAGTTACTCTGTTTCGTTGGATGACATTGTTTCATCCATAAATCTAACAGTTCTTGAATTACATGTACCTTTTGGTTTCCCAATTACTTTAACCAATAAATAGATGTCATGCAGGGAGTCATGCCGGGTCTCAGCTCCCGCTCCCCACATAAGAATGCAGGATGTGGTGAGGCCAAAAAGGAACACCCACAGCCATAGATAGGGGAGTCATACCACTATAGTCTTGCTGGTGGCTGGGTTGGAGACACAGGAAGCAGGAGCCACACGATCTGCAACCTGCTGTCTGCTTCTCTGCCAACCAACCTACCCCTCTTGCTAGCTGCAATCCACCCTGCTAACTGCAATCCGCGCTTGCTAGCTCAGCCACCATCTTCTTGCTAGCCCCCATTCTTCTCCTAGCGTAGCCACGGCAGTTATATTAGTGGCCAATGGCTTACGGGTTACAGCTGACGGCCAACTAGCCACAGCTGATGGCCATCCAATCACAGTTGATGGCCATTTACTACCTGAGTGAGCACCTTTCCATGTGAGGGCGAGAGCCTGGGAACTGCACTCCTGGCTCTGTCCCCACAATAGATTTTGTTGCTGAACTATTTGAATTGCATTTTTGTCATGTGCAACCAGAGTCCCAACTAATACACACAGGTACTCAGAGTTTTAATGCCAAAATGTTTGTTGAAATATTCTTTTAAAGTTAAAATGAAAATTACCTGAATTTTTAAAATATGGCAATCATTCAATAAATTGTGTTATAGCTAGACTGTGGAATGAGGTGAAACTATATGCAATGACATGCAAAAACTATACTTATTAAATAAAGAAAGTAATCACTAATAAAAGTATTATACTACCTAGCTGTGTATGAATACATACATAAGTGGATAAAGTATGGATATAGTAGTTACTAGGACAGAACAAGTGGGATTGGGGTTAGTATGGAGATGAAGATTTTCATCATTCTTTATTTACGCTTGCATTCCCCCCCCCTTTTTTAACATTTAACAAATATGCTGATCCTTTTTCAAATGATACTTTCTGAGCTTTTGAATTACTCCAGCTCACATTGCTAGTGCATTGCTATTGTTAGTAGTAGACGCACAGGAGATGTTAACAGATCGATGTATTGAAGGGTGTAGATAGCAGAATGATGTCCCCACCCCACCCCAAGATGGCCATACCCCAATCCGTGGAATCTGGGAATATGTTACCCTACATGGCAATTTTGATTGACCCACATGCAGATTTGATTATGGTTAAAGACAATGAGATGAGAGGATTAGTGTGGATTATCTAGTTGAGCCCAATCTAATTGCATGGGTCCCTAAAAGCAGAGCACCTTTCCTAGCTACAAAGAGCCAAGGAGAACGAAGCATGATTAGAACTCCACCCACTGTGGCTGGGTTTGAAGAAAAAGGAAGGGGGACATGAGCCAAGAAACGTGCACAGTCTGTAGAAGCTGGAGAAACACACAAGGAAACAGATTATTCCCTAAAGCCTCCAGAAAGGAATGATACCCTGCAGCCTGCAGACCACTGTCAGAATTCTAACCTGCAGAACTGTATAATAAAGTTGTATTGGCTAAGTGTGGGGACAGAGCCAGGACTGCAGTTTCCAGGCTCTTACCCTCACATGGAAAGGTGCTCACGGGGGTAGTAAATAGCCACCAGCTGTGGCTAGTTGGCTGCCAGCTGTAACCAGTGAGCCATTGGCCACTAATATAACTGCCGTGGCTATGCTAGCAGCAAATGGGGGCTAGCAAGAAGATGGTGGCTGGGCTGGCAAGAGCGGATTGCAAAGAGGCGCAGATTGCAGCTACCAAGTGAGGTTGGTTGGCAGAGATAAGTGACGGCAGTGCGAATAGTGTGGCTCTTGCTTCTTGTGTCTCCAACCCAGCCGCCAGCGAGAATATAGTGGTATGACTCTATGGGCTCCGTGGGTGTTTCTTTGTGGCCTCACCATGTCCTACATTCCTATGTGGGGAGTGGGAGCTGAGACCCCACCTGACACCCTGCATAACACTAAGCCACCGAATTTGTAGTTGTTACTGCAGCAATAAAAATAAATAAAGTGTAAAAGAATTTACTATAAATTATATCAAAACCTCAGCAGTTATGGTGATACCAGCAACATTTCATTCATTCTATATTTTGTGTACTTTTTGTATGCCCAAACCCTCCCTTTATCTCATTATTAATGAAAATCAATGTCTACAGAAAAAGCAAGATGAGCTCTGTTCAGCGTGAAGATGAACATGAACACCCAATATATGGTGGGAAATGCAGGCTTTAACTTGGATCTTAAAGTAATTAAATAACATGCTTGAACTTCAAACTGCAGAACATTTATTTCATCAAGAGGGAGTCAAATAGAAAAATGCCCTAGATTTAAAAATGGAACAAGGCCCAGATGGATTCACTGAAAGGTTGCAATTCTCCTCTAAAAGTGCAGACACAGATTGTTAACTATATATAAGGGAGCCATTCAACAGAAACTAAAAAATGCAAAAAATAACTGTTTCAGCCCAATTCTCTTGTGAGCAGGAAATTATTCTTTAAGTAACTAAAGTAACACGAGCTTAGGGAGGGCAAAATTAATTTTGCAGTGGCATTTATAATGAATATAACATTGAAAAGAATAAAAACAAACCAAGGCAGACGACTTTATAGCAGTTTGAGATCATAAGACTGAAAAATACCTACAGTGACATATCTGTTAAAGTTTCATGTACAGATACATTAATTAGATGAAGCAGGTGAGAAAGATTAGCAAAAGATGAAAGATAAGGCTTCACTTTTATAGTGAGTGTTCAACTAAAGTAATATTAGCTGTGATTAAAATGATAATACAAAAATTACTGGCTACATCCTCAGATATAGCATGATCAGTGTATACAAGATTAAAAAATCACACATCTTAATTACTGCTGGAATAGGAAGCATAATTAATTAGTAAATTAAATATTTAAAATATAGGAGGCCCAGATGAATAATATCTTCCATGAACTAGCATTCTTTGCCAAGACAGGTTGATAAAACCAAAAATTATAATGGAAAGTTGAAATTATCATAAGAAAAAATGCTATGGAAACACAGAAGAGACAGAATACCTGTGGGATTCAGGTAAAGCTTTCCAGAGAGAATGATGTTTAATTTGGGTTTTATTCAACAAAAAAGTTATTGGGTAAAAAAAAGAAAACTTGTCTCTGCCTTCTTGTATATTTTTGGCATGTGTAGTGTGTGTGTGTGTGTGTGTGTGTGTGTGTATCTCAGAACTCTGAACAGATACCACACAAAAAAATTGGCTTTTGATAGCTATAGCACTCAAAATTTTGGTTTCTATTCTGAATGTATGGGGTAGATAAAGAATTTTAAGAAATATTCTGACAATTCTTTCCATTAATGGCCATTTTTCTGGTCTGCTTGTTCCAGTAGGTGAACTTTGGATGCTGCATTCATAGTTGGCAACTTGCGTTGCCTCTCATTTTGTCTGAAAGTTTTAATTCTGACCTAATATACTTTAATATTTCCAAATAATTACAATAGAACAAAATTAGATAATGCATATAAAATACTGTGTATAACACTTCACACGTTAGCTCTTAATCAGCAAAATGATCTATTTTAGATGAAGAAAGTTTAAAGCAGGGAGTAGGAAAGAGATAATGGTTTGAACATTTAGTTTTGAATATAAAACTTCACCATTTAACTGGTTCTTATACCAACAGACTTCTATGTTGTTTACAAAATATATGATCATCTTTCTCCATTATGGTATTAAAAACAAAGTCTTCTTTCTAGGAGTCTGATTCTAAAGAAAAGATGGGAGATGAGAGTAGAAAGTTGGGTGAAAAAATATATTGATCAAAATTATAAACAAATGATTAAAGAATGTTCATGGATTGAAGGGAGAAAAAGTCAAGTCTATGAGAGATTCAATAATTAGAACCCAAACAGATAATTGTTCCAGGAAGATTCCAGAGGAGATAGGAGGTGATGTGATCCAGGAAAAACCTCTTACTGGAAAAGGGTTAAACTTATTCTTAGATGGAAAGGAATTAACTTGTCTCTTAACTTGGGGAATGTACTCTGAAAAATTTATTGAGCTCCTACTATAAGCAAGATACCTAATCTATTTGGGGCTTGATTCCGTATTTAAGAGTTCACTTATTAACATAGTATAATTCTGAAGAGGTGCAAGGTTCCAAATAAAGCTTTCAGCTGCTCCCACTTTCAGTTGTGAGTGATTATGCACCTACACCACATTTCTAGTTGGGGATATTTCTATTTTATATGAAGCTGCGAATGTTTTATCACATTTCCTTTGAGATTAAGAATAGATATATCATCCACTTACTTTGGGCAATTACTGATTTCTTTAGTCTTGCACATTTTAGTGTTGCTTCTCACATTCTTTCCAAAACATTTTCAATTGCCATGAAGAATTATAAAGAACTTAAATGGGAATTTAATCAAATTTGTACAGGTGAGAGTACCTGTATTTCTCTCATGCTAATAACTTGAATTTAATTTGGGGACGCTTTTAGGCAAAGTTAACTTCATCATTATCGCATTCCAGGTTTTCTGCCTCCCACCTAGGGTCTATGTTCTGTTTTATTCTTTTCTGAAAGCACCTGTTTAAAAATTGTTAAAGTTGAAATTGTACATAAATTATTTCATTTATCCACCATCTGTGTCTTATTATCTGTGCATTAATTCTTAATTTATGATTACCTCTTAAATATGATGGAAATTACTGAAAAATAAAAGCAGAACAAGTTAATAAATTCTTCCAACGTGACAGTAATATTCATAATCATTCATGTATAAATCTAAGGAATCTGGAGTCTGAAAAAATGCTGAGTAACAAGTAGAAACAAATACCGGGGGTGCCAAAAAATTGTATACAAGTGAGCACTTTGGTCAGCATTTGCTCAAGCAGTAGTTCGCCATAATCAAAAGTGTCTGGATGCTGATGGTAACCACTTTGAGCACCTTTTGTAATTGCAAAAGTCAAACCTGACTTGCATTCATTTTTTTTTATCGGTATATATTGATTATTACAATTTTAATAGTTTTTTTCTTTCTTAAAATGTGTATGCATTTTTTTCGTACTCTCTGTATATTCTGATGGAACCAGCCTTTGCAAGATAGTGGTTGCCATCTCATGGCCTGTGACTCAAATCCTGCCACAGATATCATCTGCTTATTTTACAGTATTTTAAAAACATTTGAGTTTAACATTTGAGTTTAACATTTGAGTTAAACATTTCGAAGTCTAAAGTTAACATGTAATTCTAGAAAATCTAGCTTCTTTTATCAAACTATGAGTTCTAGAAGCAACGGAACCATATGCCTGCATGGCTAAAATTGGCTGGACCAAGGTTGGAACATAAGCTGTATGGGTTGTCTTAGAGAATCGAGTCAATGTCTCAGTCCTAAGCTGGCTTGCTTAGGACTGCAGAGAAAGTAGAAGAGGAGGGCAAAAAAAAACAGATGATGTTAAGCTGTAGGATCTATTGAAAACGTGTTCTTTGTGCTATGCTATGAATAATAGGAAGGTACTAAACGATTTTAAGGAGGCAAATGGTATGAAGAGATTTTTATTTCGGTTTCTGTGTAGAGAACCATTTGGGGCTGATCAGAGTGGAAGTAGCAAAGCCAGTCAGAAAGCTATTGAAGTTTCAGGCATGATATGGTTGTGCTTGACAGTGAAGATGAAAACAATGAATCAATTTGTAAAACAAATCAAGGCATGAGTTATCAGTGCCCAGGGGACTGAACATGTGGGACTCATGGGAAAGAGGTGAAGAAGGAAAGTTTTAGGTGATAGGACTTCTCAGTGAGATAGCGAAAGCTGGAGGGGATCAGGTTTGTCAAAACAAAGATCCTCTGTGTGGATTTGGAAATGATGTGTTTGAGGGTCTCTTGAGATATCCTAGTGTACAGGTAAGTGCTAGGGAGTGATAGGTGCCAAAGATAAGTGCTAGGGAGTGAAAGAAGAATGGGAGGCCTGGAAGAGGAGGGCAGGCCAGGAAAATGAGAAACAACAATTAGGGAAGTAGTAAGAAAATTGACCAGGAGCACACATGGAAATCTAAGATAAGAAAGCATACCGTATTTCCCCGAAAATAAGACCTAGCTGGACCATCAGCTCTAATGCGTCTCTTGGAGCAAAAATTAATATAAGACCTAGTATTATATTATATTATATTATATTATATTATATTATATTATATTATATTATATTATATTATATTATATTATATGCCCAGTCTTATATTATAGTAGAATAAGACCAGGTCTTATATTAATTTTTGCTTCAAAAGACGCATTAGAGCTGATGGTCCGGCTAGGACGTATTTTTCGGGAAACATGGTATCACTAAGAAGAGGATTTTCAGGTGGCAAATGGAGTGAAGAATGAAAATGTTCATTGTGTACAGGGACATGGAGGTTATTGCTCAAAGGGACTTTTTATGGATTTTGAAAAAATGCACCAATATAGTGTATATGTATATGTATATGCATGTATATCCTTAAACAATTAACTTTATACAGGTAATCCTCGTATAACACGGTTGTTAGGATCCTAAAAAATGCAGTTATGCAAATCCGTGTTATACACAACAAAGAACTAGTAGAAAAAAAGGAGTTAGGTTCCAAAAATTTTTTTAAAAAATAGTATTTTTTATATTTAAGATAAATATCTTTATTAAAGCAATTTTCACCAAAAGTATAACATATTAATATGTGTTAAATAATGTTTTCTTTATCTTCACTACTAAGTACCATTAACCGAGGGCGTTTTCTTTTTGACAAGATATCCTCATCTTCTGAACTTAATACTCCACAAACAAAATGGATTTAAAATTCTAATGAATTTTAAAATTCTGCAGTCAAATCTGATAGGACATCCATGCTCGAGTGAAAATTTTCAAATGAGATATCTTTTGCTTTTAAAAGATTTTACTATGTTCCGTGTTGTTTGGGGATTTCTCTAATTCTCAAACCGTGTTAGAGTGAAACCGTGTTCTAGAATGCTGTGTTGTACAAGGGTTTCCCCCAATTCTCGAACCATGTTAGAGCAAAACCGTGTTATAGAAATGCTGTGCTAGTTATACAGGGATTACCTGTAATTATTTAACTGTAACATAAAACAAACTTTATAATTTATACTTACAAGGTTCTACTATTAGTTTTGACTTTATTCCTCAATAAGAAATAATAAAAAATAATCTACTTTAATATTTTCAATTTTGTCCTGACTTTTTAAACTTTTGTTTTGATCCCAGTTGACAAAATTAAATGGATCATAACATTCACTTATTAGAATATTGTTTTTTTTTATCCCAAATAGAATACTTACATATTTCTTCATTTTCTTGTTCATCTAGCATTCCTTCTCTCATTTTCCCTACCCTAGTTTTTACCTATAACTTACAGGTGTCTAATGTATGTCTTAAAACCACTTATATATCTCAATTTTATTAAAAAAGAATGTTCATCATGATCTCATATCTATAAAATTCCATTAATGACACTGTAACTATGTTTTATCTTTTTCTCTTCTTATTGGCAATTGGTTGCTCTTGGATCAATGTTAATACATGTAGATGTAATTTAACTTAACTGCTGTAGGATATCACAGTTTACTTGTCCATTAATTTATTGCTGAACACTTAGATTATTTTTCTTTCTTTGCTATTACAAAATACATACATGCACACACACACAAACATACAGTCATGAATATCATGTGTGTCTCTTTTATTTATTTGATTTTTATATTAAATTTATTGGGGTGACATTGGTTAATAAAATTGTATAGGTTTCTATTGTACAATTTCATAATACATCATCTATAGATTGCATGGTGTTTTATATAGGTCCTGGCTTACAGAACATGAATAATTTAAGGTTCACTAAATACTTATAAAATTATTTCCACCATGGAAATAATTATTATTTCTACAATGGCTGCATCCATTTTCATAAGCTTTCCTATGCTAAGGCCTGAGGACCTTTATTATAATTTGAAGGTTGTTTTTTATCCAGAATTTCTTAAGGCTTACAGTGTTTCTTTTAAGATTTCAAGTCTTTCTTATAAGATTTCTCAGTAGATGTGTTTCCACTGATATGCTCTGAAAAAAAGAATCAGATATTATACACTCAGTTCTTATTATTAAGAATGTTTCCAACTATCTCTTTTATCCTACTTATGTATTTATTAACATAAGTATTTATTAATTTGTTTTACTTTTAGCTTTCTTGTCTTTTTTATGTAAACATTTCATTCTGGTCAACACCTCTTTATGCTATGTAGTAAGGGGAACTGTTTCTTATGATGTTGTTCTCTGAAAATGGATTGGAGAAGGAAAAGCATGTATATTCTTGAAATAAAGGGAAAAAAAGATTGGTAGATGTTTTAATTGAACTGTTTCATTGCTTTTTTCTTGTCATAAGTGCCCACTTTGAAGAAGGAAAGATACAAAATACCCCAAAAGCTCTTGATTC